>NC_025993.2:113859351-114197920 GCF_000442705.2 Elaeis guineensis
TCATCTTGCTGGGTGCAAGGAGGGCTTATGTAGCCAAACTTCTGGCGTAGTTTGGCAAGACCTTGCATCATCTCAGGCCTTTTAGTTTGATGTCTGAAACTTTAGTCTGCTATAGATTTGGGAGGTCGTTGTGTGCTTTTATGGAGTGTACAAAGGGTTTGGAGATTGTTTGTTCCTCGAGCAAGATAGGTATATTGGATCAAGAAGAAGAAAGAAAAGGGGAGAATCCTGTTGGCTTTCACTTTACCCTGGCACTGAAGCATTGTGCTGGCTTTTGCTTTACACATGCATCTGATTCTAACGCTCCAGAATAATTAAAGGCCCCAAATGCCATTCCTAATGCTTTCGTACCAGGTGTTTTCTTGCTCTTCTGAGAGATCGGGCGTTCTAGCTGTCCATTTCTTTTGGTCGTTGTTACTCTCCTTGTCTCCTTAATTTCCTTCTATGTCGGCTGGCGTATGCTTTTTTTTTTTTTCTAATAAATTTAGTGCGCTCGGCTGCCATCTCGATCAAGGAAAAAATACACCGCTTCATCGATCACACGGTACAATTAATAAGGTGGTTGACATTTAATATAATTCAAATTATTTTTAATTTTTTGATCAAAATATTTTTTTTATTTTATTTTATCTAATCAAAATATTATGAAACTAATAAAATATCATAATAATGATATGATAAGTTATATTTTATATACAATTATTAAATTATAAAAATTTATAAAATATTATAATATTATTATTATATTTTATTATATTTTATATATAATTATCGAGATATCATAAAAACTAACAGGGCGTCTTAATAATTTTATAATATCCTATCATATTTTATATATAATTATTGAAATACATAAAATATCGTAATAACATTATGACATCATGTTGCAATCCTACGACATCTTGTTACATACTATAGATAATTATCATGATATCATAAAAATTAATAAAATATAATAATAATATTATAACATCCTGTTGTAATCTTATGACATCCTGTTGTAATCTTTTGACATCCAATTGTATTCTATAAATAATTATTAAAAATTTATAAAAATTTATAAGATGTCTTAATGATATTATGATATCCTGTTGCAATCTTATACATTCTGTTGCATCCTATAAATAATTATCAAAATACTATAAAAATTAATAAGATATGATAATAATATTATAATATTACCATCCTACGACATTCAATTATATCTTATAAATAATTATCAGAATATCATAAAAACTAATAATATATCATAATAATAATATTACGACATTCTATTACAATTTTATGACATTCTGTTACATCTTATAAATAATATTTAAAATATCATAAAAATTAATAAGATATTATAATAATATCATGACATCTGATTTATATCTTATGAGATTTTGTTATATTTTATTAAAAAACAACAAGACGTCATAATATTATAAAATAATATTTTAATCAGAATAAATTTAAAAAATAATCAAATTATATTAAATATTTATTTTTTTATTAATTGTAATGCATGGCGCAATTTGATAAAGCAGTATTATTTTTCTCTGTCAGGTGCACGGACAAACAATTCTAGATGCAACAATACCCGCTTCTTATTGTTTGGGCCAAGGTCCATGTTCGTCCCTTGCTGCTTCCAACCATTAAAGTTTAATATTGTATAACCTTATAAATTAAATAAATAATATTATTTTGATTGCTTAAATAAATATTTGTAAAGTATAAATTAATTATTCTAATAGTTTAAAATTACTAAAGTATTAAATAAATTTATTATATTATACTATAATAATTATTGTTATATGCTTAATGATTTTTTGTATAATCTATGTTATATTATAATAATCATAATTCTATTTTAAGGATTATTATATTATCATTGTCAATTATAATAATAACAAATATTATAAATATATATTTTGAGTGGCTCCATGCTTTTGCAAGCAATTAAGGACGGTGCAAAATGAATTTTGAAGGTGATGGCACGGAACCGATACTTGGACATTTTGGTAGTGAAAGGCTGCCAGATAATACCCGGACGACCAAGGGGTGCTGTTTCAGTAACAAGGTGATTACATATTTTCAAGGTGGTGTAAAAAATTCGACACCGTCTTATCCAATTTGTTCATGTAAGCATCGCTTTTCAATATATATAATTTTATTTTTTTATTAAAAATTTTAAATAATAAAAATATTTTTTTAAAAAAAATAATTATGATATTTTAAAACATATTATGATATCCTGCATTAAATTATAATTTTCTATATGTAAGATATATGTCATAATATAACTCAGAAAATTATGACATCCTGTAGTATATTATGACATCCTGCGTCAAATTATAACTTCTGCACCCAGAATATTATAATATGGGATGGACATTTTTATCCAACCACTTTCCAACACGCATTTAATGTTTACAGTTCTACTTTTTCATTTAAAAATTTTAAATAATGAAAATACTCATATTTTTTAGAAAAAGATTATGACATCCTGTGGCACATATTATGACATTTTGAATCAAATTATAATTTACTGCATGCAGGATGTCATAATGTAGATATAAGATATCATTTTTTTTTCAAAGAGCAGAGGTATTTTCGTCATTCAAAATTTTAAATGAAAAAGTAAAACTATAAGCATTAAATATGCATTGAAAAATAATGGCTATATAGAGCAATCAGATAAGATGGTGTACTCTATATCAGATTTTTTATACTGCTTATGGTGCACAAAAAATTTCTCAAAAGTACTAAGGTTCAAAATTTGAGTACGATGTCAGATTCCACGATTGTTGAGGGTTTCAAATAGCAAAATTCAGCTATAAGGTGAATAGAAATAGGAATTTTGAATTTGAAGACTCCATGACAAGAATCTAATGTCAAAGAGGCTCTAACGGCGATAAACTACCGTTGAGAGACTCTAATGGTAAGAATAGCCCGTGGAAAGCTCCAAGTGCTACGAACACAAATATGGCATGTATTTGCATGATTTTTATGGTTTTATGGCTCAAAAGCTCAAAAACTTAATGTTTTGGGATGTCACATGGGTGGATATCTTCAAAGTATACATTGGGCATCAAAATGGGGGTGTCTAAACATCTCCCCTCATTATGGGCCTCCTCGTTTCTCATCCTTTGCTTGCATGTGAGTCACAATATTGATAGAGAAATCATAACTTACAAACATGCACCATATGATCATATATGGGATCAATCATAACCACTCGTTTATATAACAATACACTAAGATGAGCACTTGATGAGGGATCCATAGAAACTAATCATTATGATTGGCAATATGAACGGCCGTATAATCACTCGTTCATATAACAATACACTAAGATGAGCACTTGACGAGGGATCCATAGAAACTAATCATTATGATTGGCAATGTGAACGGCATGCATGCTGTATAGGATACAATTTTTTATATTGCTCTCAGTAATTTTCTCTATACCATTTACATGCCACATGGCACAGGATGATCGGTTCAATTCAAGAATCATGCCATCAGATTCTGTGATATACCAGTCCAATCCTATCCTAAAAGAAAGAAGCTGCTAATTTTTCTATAATTTCATGATACAATACGGTTTTCTTAGTGGATCCTCGGACTTTTGATTCCAAGGGAGCAAAAACACGAAAGCTTTTTCTTCCCCTCAGATTCCGATCCCAGTGCTCATTTTCCAACTGGAATTCAAAGGAAGTTCTAAAATTCGACTTCTCAAGGTAGAAACCAGATTTCTAGACCTCGGACCGAGGGATTTCCGATGAGGTTTTATGGTGGAATCGTCGAGCATTGGAGCATAAATGAAGAGGAATAGAGAGAGCCAGAGGTGAACACCCAATTCCTTCTGACATCAATCCCAGGGTGCCGCACTGAAGGAGTCATCAGGTAGTCTGTACAAAATAAAAATTAAATCATCCTCTGGTTCCTTTCTTCATTCTTTTTTTTTTTTTTTTTTGCATGATAGTGAGAAGATTCTCTGTCTCAACAGCTTATCAGAATATGACCTAGTGTTATGATAAAATTGGCATAACGATCTAAAGATTCCAACTAAACCACCTACAGCTCCATGTTTATATAAAAAAATACCAAGAGGATCCTCTTTTAATTGAAAAAAATATATATATATATATACCATCACTCTCTTCCCATCCTCACTCTTTTCTCAACTGTTCTCAAAGCTCTAACTAACTTTAGTATCGAAGGATCCTCCATCAGAAACCTTTTGACGAGTATGAACTTTTCTAACAAGTTTTCTTCGATATCTCATTCCAGTCATATCATCAATAACCGGAGACTTGCGGCAACATTATTCGTCTAGTCCGAAGAGTTTGATCTAATATAGACCTAACTATTGCACATTTTTTAACGTCTTATTTTGGGTGTTGTTTGACGATGAATTGATTATAGAATTAGGTTTGAATTTGACATAAAATTTAAGTTTGCTTGTATGTATAATTATACAACCTAAACTTGACCCATCCCACAATATGAGATTTATCAATTACCATGTACCATGTATAAGGGTGTGCAAATAGCTCGGTTAATCAAAAAAATCGAATCAAACCGTTAATTATTTCAGTGTTTGGTTCAATTTTTTTATGAAAATGTCAGTTTTGGTTTAAAATTAAATCGAAATTTTTTAATCGATTCGATCTTTGATGTTTAATTTGATAATTTTGATTAATCGAAAATCAAAATTATCTGATTTTTTTGATTTAATATTTATATTTAGATTAAATATTATTTGAACCAGATGGTCTAATTAGACCATGCCAAATCCCATAATAGATAACAAGCTAAGTTATCCCTTGTATTTGACCAATTCTTAATTACACACCATCCACCGTACATCTGCTCTCTGAGAGGAGCTTCCTGCTTTGAGTTTAAAGTAGTTCATTTTCAAATGTTAATATTCTGAAAATATATTTGTATAGATTTTGTACTTTTTTTTTCTTTATTTCTTTGAGGCCTCGTTTAGGTGAATCAGATTGATGTTATTTCTTTGGATGATATTCATATTTAGGAGAACGTGTGACAAAATCTCAGAGTGAATTTTTTAAAAAAAATATATATCTTTCATGGTTTATTTTGTCTATTTTTGACTCAAACTCACTTATCACGTTCTTTTTAAATCATGGTCCATCTAGACTAAGCCCAAGTATAATTCTGTGGCCCAAATAATGAAACTATTAAAGAATTTAATAAGTTTAAATTAAAACCAAAAGTTCAATATAGAGAAGTCCAAAATTGAATTACTGGACCGAATCAATCCAAAATTATTTCAGTTTGATTTGTTTGATTTTAAGCTATTTCAATTCGATTTTTGGTTCTACAAAATTCAATTTCCTTATTACTCCTACTTTTTAGATCACAAATTTGAAATTATGTTCATTACTTGATGGCCTACTATTCTACTTGTTTTTGAGCTTCTGTGAGAATTATGAGATCATACCATGCTGCATTTTTGAGATCTGCAGCTTTGCAATGGTTGGAGAGTGATCCAAATGTGACCGTCAGATGCAAAAATTGCATAGATGGTTACCTTGGTTCGATCGAGGAAGATGGCTCGAATACTTTTGCTGATTGGGTCTAAAAGAATTCAATTAAAGTTGTAAGTAATTCTGATTTATTACGATGAAACTAATTCATTTGAAGTTCTTAATGAGTTCCTTAGTTGAGGAAATTTGGTAGGTCCTCTGTTTAGACATTTCCACATATTTTCTTTTACTTTACGGTGTCAGAGTAAATGAAGTAGTGATGGTGTTTCTGATTAACCCGTTGCAGGTTTTGGTGGTAGGAATATGCACAGATATTTGTGTGTTAGACTTTGTCTGTTCCATAATGAGTGCTAGAAATATTGGCTGGGTGCCACCGGTGGAAGATGTTGCGGTGTATTCATGCGGATGTGCTACATATGACCTCCCTATTCATGTCACTAGAAATATCAAAGGAGCTTTAGCCCATCCACAGGTTTGAAAGTCTGACCTCTGTTTTCACTTTTAGATTGCATAAAACAGGCGCCATGCATTCAAAAATACTATAAATTTCTGAAGTAGATAAGCTTTTTTTGCCATATTGAATGCTTAGTACAATTTTTATTTTCAGTGATTATAAGAAATAATACCATAGAAGCTACTTATAACGATTTCAACTAACGAAAGAAATGGTGGATTTTTATTTTTTCTCCCATAGTTATTTCTCAGAATGGGTCATGAAAGGAATGCTTCTTTCATACTGTGAAAATTGGATTATTTTTTCATTTCTTTTGAAATGATACCAATAATTCCATTAGAAACAAAGAACCATCGGTCCATACTCATGCAACCTTGCTTTTTTTCCCCTTCCTTTTCTATGTAAAGTAGACCTAAGCTTATATCATGTCCAGTATGTATATATGTGCATTCATGTGCATAGGGGTTTATGACCCTGTGTTTGTGTGTCCATGCCAATTCATGCATGTTGATTCTAAATGCTTGGTGGCCAATTCTATGAATATGGAGATAAACAATATGTGTTTTATTGTCTTGGATTTGCTATAAGCATACCCTTCCTAATATTGCACCACCTGGCTCGACCATTTCCTTTTCCAGGAGATGTGCTTTTGGTGAAAGTAAATTAAGATTGGAGACAGCACAATTGACTTTATTTTCCTAAAAGAACACTTTTTTTGACATATTGAAGGAAGAAAAGTTTTAGTTCCACAGATTCTCATTTATCTGCTAATCTCAATATTTTTTTTTTTTACCCCACTTACATGTTTAGAATTTTCCAACTTATATTATTTGCCCTTGTCATATCCTGAGAAATTTTAGACAGTAATCAATTTGGAACAAAAACAAGAGGTTCTTGACACCGAGCATTTACACATTACAATGCCATCATGGCATGTATGAAGCATATGTGCTAATATGCTGTTACATTGTTAACCACTATGATTGCTGGGCACCTCAAGTGCAATTCCTTACCTCGGCACATGTTGTGGACTACAACATTGAACCCTCTGACAGATCCTTAAATTCTCCTTCTCTAGCACTTGTTGCGAAAATTGACTGCTTTGTGGCCATGATCAATTTCAGAATTTCTACAGAAGTTCCATATTCAGTAACAAAAGCTAACTATCTATACTTATGTATGTGATATGGATGTCCTCATAAACAACTCGAGTAAGCTGACTATTTCTTCCTCCATTCTGTGTACCATGGGTACTTCATCGACAAACTATAATATATGCTCATCCTCAGTAAAACACAAGTATTTTGGACTCCTATAAATTAGAATCTGACAAATTATTAGCACAAATAAAGACTCTTTAGATCATTTATGATATCAGTGGAATGAGTAAAAATTTGTGTTATAGACTCATCAGGTTTTATTGTAAACAGTTCATAATTGTGCACAAGCATGTTAATTTTTGACTCTTTTACTTGGTTTGTGCCCTCATGTGTAACTTCTGACATATTCCAATTTTTTTTAGCTGAATTATATGTGAAAATATGGTTAAATTTATTTGCATTTAAAGTACAGTACAAGACATTCATGGCTTAAGCATTGAGCTGAGTCATTTTCTTGTCAAGCTCATCCCATTCACCTTCCGACTAGGGAGGGACACACCATCAATCAACTTAGTGGGTGTGTGAGATCCATTCGCTATGATACTCCACATATCATAGTCAAGTGCTTGGATAAATATTTTCATTCGAGCTTTCCAATAGGTGTAGTTGGACCTATTAAAAAATGAAGGTCGGTTGGTGGATTGCCCCTCGGCTAGAGATGTGCCAAATTAGGTTGCCATAGATCTTTGGCTCTTGATGGTTAAATCAAGCAAGGACTAGAGCACTGAGCTCTAATACCATTTATTGTCCAGATATGGAGCCCAAGAGGAGAGGTGAATTGGGTCTTTTAAAATTTTTAGTGATTAGTGCTCACAAGGAATGTGCTCAACTTGATGAGTGAGGTGAGTTAATTAACACTGACAAAAGATCAAATATAATTAACAAATGAATAAGTATAGAGCACAACAAGGAAGAGAAAATATGCAAGCATAGCAAACACAAAGGATTTATAGTGGTTCGGTGCTAACCTTGCACCTACATCCACTCTCCAAGTTCTAACTTGAGAATTCAATCCACTAAAAGAATTTTCAAGTACAACACATCGGATTACATCGATCCTTACTATCCAAGCAAGAACGCTTGTTTTTCGGATACAAACCAACCCACAAACCCTCCGATTACAGGTTCGGATTAACCTATCTGAGTTTTGGTACCTTTCAAAACTCAAAACTCAAAATACAACAGTAAATGAATAGAGTACAAAATTTTCAGTACAAAAGAGCTCCTTAAATGAGCGTAATAAAATAATAAAAGCACAATACTCAAAGAGTAGAAGCCTTTGTTAGATACCTCCAGATGATTTGAACACTTGAATGTAGCTAGAAAGTAGTTGGTGAGCTGATTGAATACTTTTTTCTCTATTTCTAGGGTTTTCTTTCTCTTTCTCGGATTTGACCTTGAATTTCTCAGTTTTCTTTAATTTTCCACCTCTAGAAAGCATTTATAGTCTTCATTAAGTTTTGAGAGTGTCTTAGAATTGGTTAAGAGCCATTGGAGTGTGTTTAATACGCATTAAATGCATAAAAAATAGACTGAAAATTAGTCATTTCGTGCATTTGCACCGCAGGGGTCGACCCATAAGTCGATCCATTGTCAAGGGATCGACCCATGGGTCGTCCCTTTTGGCCAAACAGAAAATTTCACTTTGTTTTGGTCTCAGGCTCTCAGAGGTCGACTCATGGATCGCCCCCTAAAAAATGGGTCACCCCACTACGTGCCAAAGGCTAAGATAGGTGCGTGCTGGCTCCTCTTTGCAAGGAATCGACCCAAGGGTCACCCCACTCTTTTCCAACCCAATTTTTCATACATTTAAAGTACCGAAACTTATCAAAATACTACCAAACACTTTTAAATGGATTTGAATACACTTAACACTCTCAAAAGGCTTCAAAATCGTCTCCAACTTGCAAAATTTTCAACTTTGACGCCCTTAAAAAAGCTTTTCAAACTCTATATTTTTGGACTACCTAAAATCACACCAAAGTATTTTTCAAGGACAAGAAACTCATTAGTAGTCCTCTTAAATAGTTTGTGACTACCAAAATCAATTCTTAAGACAACACCATATTAAAAAATGGTTATATGGATAAGTGAGGTTCATTAGACTCCATGACCTCCTCTTTCCTCTTTAAGGCATGCGACTCGATAAGCACATTTTTTTGCCTTTAGGACATCTAGATTCTGCAAGTTATAGTAATTTACTTAGATCAAGACTAGACTCAAATGCACATAATCAGTTTGAATTTTACAATGGTTTTAATTTAGTTTAATGATGTGGAGGAAACTGAATTTATTTTTCAACTTGTCCCCGCAGGAGCTGCTCCATTATATAGGACTTTACATGGCGAAGGGAAGGGGAGCTAAGGTAGTGCGCAGAGTATTCTTAGGTTCATCAGAGGATGCATGATATGACTGCACCAATTATGTTCTGTAACTTGTTTTGAAGGATGGGACTTTAAAATTCATGAAATATCAAGGCCACCATGCTCATTAGATTCTTGTAGGATATGCATCTGATATTCAGCATAATTTGGGCCTGCTATGTACACTGGGATTATTATGCTGGTAGTTTTCCTTTTATATAGTCATAGTCCATGTTTAGAAGTATTATGTTGCAATACCTGAGTTGTTTTTTCCAATTTCATCTTGATGACTGAAATCCATAAATGCTGCACATGACTGCAGGGAAGCAGCAAAAGGCCATTGTTAAATGAATAAGTTAATGTAAATATAGTTTTTGTATGCTATCATTATTAATTGAATTTTTTCATTTGTGTGCTTTAGCTGCATGCATTTCAAAACGCTAGCATTTCAGTGATCTACTTCAATTTCTAAGGCCACGTTCAGTTTCCCATGGTGCACGTATATTCTGGGGTTGTTTTGGGCTCCAAGTTTCCTCAAAGCAGTCACTTCGCTTCAACTTATGTTTGAACTATGCTAGAATGTTAGAACAATGACCTAAGCTTATGTGGTGTTTCTTAAAAAATGGAAAAGAGAAAAAAGAAAATAAAACTTAGAGGCAGATATATAACATGTGAGCATTTGCTTTATGAAAGTAGGTTGTTGTTCTTTTACCATAAGGTTTTTAATCCGTTGTGAATTATAGGGCACATTGCATTTAGATGACTAAATTAAACCATTTGATTGGCCATCATACCATCAAATAAATGATAGAATTAAGTGTTCTGCTCTGCAATTTTTGTTAAAAACAATAATGTGATAAGATTGCAGACAAAAGATCTGCTGTTGTAACTTATAGTCTTGGCCAATATGAGCTGATATATTTTAAGAGATTGATCAGCCAACACAATGTCAATATGTGGGACAAGAATTTCATCCTTCTTTACTATCTTATTATTGATTTTATACTTACTGCATGTCAAAATCGATTTTCCTAAAGAAAAATAACTGCAATTAATATATCAAACTTATTTTCGCAATACTAATGGATCTTTCAACATTATTGTCAGATAATATTGGTAGACATCTTCGAAAATTTTGAATATTTTATAATATGTTTTCTACATTTCCCTCTTGAACAAGTAACAGTTACGCATCCATTTTTCCCATGACCTTGACCTTACTCTCTAGGTTGCTTTGTATTTTGTTTTCCCATCAGGGGTACAAGCAGCATAAGATCACCACATGCCTCAACGCAAAAAAGGTTGTGGGCCTCGAACGATAGTTAATGTCATTGCTTTTGCACTGCAAGCTAGAAAAAGATTGCACTGAAGACAATCCTTATCATAGTTACCTGATTCATCTCCACATGAACATGATGTTTGACAGAAATTAGAAAATTTAGCTCAGATGATGAATTGGCTTTCTTAACACTTTCCTCTGTAAGACTCCTAGCTGGTGAGTTCGGGATGTTCTCTTTGTGGTGAAAATTAGGAAACTTTAGGTGATCTATTCATCCATTGCTTCTTCACTAGTAGTATCTTCTTTGCTTCTTTACTGTCACTCTGAACATGTAGAGATACAAGAGAATAGGATCGATGATCTGAAGAGCTTGGAATCAATTGGTCCTGGCAAGTTTGTAGTGAAAGAAACTCTAGGTTGTTTTCTTCAAAAGTAGTCTTTTGGCTCTAAGTTCTCCAAACTTTTCATCTATGGAGAAGCTTATGTGCAGGGTGCTTATAAGCTTAATATACACTATTAATCCTTTTCCTATCAGCTCAAGTTTGGAGACATCTGGTCGGTTAACACAGAAGAAGAAAGTAGGCCACACAGCTATACTGCATTCTCTTCCCCCCTTGTCTCCTACCAATCCGTTTGCCTCCGCTACTTTCTTCTTTTACTTTCTGTATGGTCCTTTTTTAAATTTTTTTAATAAAGCTGGGGGAAGGTCTTCGCATCCAAAGAAAAAAAAAAAAAACTTGACATGATAGAGGGACATATAGTTTACGTACCATTATAGCACAACCTGCAGTATGTTTGTATTTAAATTTTTAATCATAGTTTACGAATACAGGATGGCATGACACATAGTACATAGTATATTTAGCAGCTCTGATGTTGATATATATTTAGCCATCATTTGGTATGACACATAGTAGCTCTGATGTTGAAATATATTTAGTCATCATTTAATGTGATCACCATGTTTCAACTCATTTTCTTGAATTGGTCATATGTTTCCATGACGTGTTATCATAGTAGCTCTGATAAGTAGAAGGACAAAATGAACTTTCTATAAACCCATTAAATAATAGTGAAAATATGAGGCTTTAAAAATTTTGGATAGATTAAGGACTTGTGTGGATGCTGCACAATGGTACTTCTTTTTTCTTTTATTTTCTTTTCTTTTTTCTGCAGAGGGGCTCGGAAAAAAATGATGATTAGTGCTGATGGATGGTATTTCCATCCAAAAGAAATTCAGGGCAGATAAGCCAGGCACCGTCGCAAGACTAATATTTTCTCATCAAGATCTTTGGAGATAACTCGTACTTCTTCCAGAGATTTCTAATGCCAAGGTGCCTGATTTCTGAGGATCACCTCTCCGCCAGTTTTTTTTTTTTTTTTTTGGGTATAAGTGGGCGTTCAGACTAGTCTAATCCGAGAGCAATCGACCATGGTACCGGGGGCTTTCCTCTTCCTCTCAATCCGACCAGGGTTTTTTCTTCTAACAGGAGAAGCGTTCAAAGTTTATTCTGTAACATGATTGAAGCCCTCAGTGCCAGTCCCAAGCCTCAATAGATAGCTAACCAACTCAAACTAGGAATAAAGTGTCAGTGCAGAAGCAAAAGCCTGAACACCTGATAGCACAAGCAGAGGATTTCACTTCCATCCGCGACAGCCCTTTCCAATCTGCGATCCCAGTCAGTGATATAACCATAAGTGCTCTCTGCCTACAGTCCTTCAGCACAGTTTCAATTTCAGAATCACCTGGGATCCTAGGTGAGTAGCCACTACCAGTCAACATTTTGTTTCCCACATTTGATTTCCTCTCGGACAGCTATAAAAACTGTGTCCAGAAAACCATTTCCTACTCCAGTTCTAATTCAGAAATTCCTCCGCAGACCAGCATGCTTGCAGGAAAAAGACAGCAATAAGTCCGCCATGGTTGGTGAAAGGCAGGCAATGAAGGTAGCCACCAACCACAGGAAATGCAAAAGGAAAGTCATATAGTTAGTAGCCCATCAATCAATGGTCCCGCACACCAGCCAACAAACATTGCCATCTCATTACCTGAACCATGCTGTAACTATTTAAGAACCAAACTATAACTCAGATAGTTTACCTAATTCCATTAATATACTGGTACATACCTTGATTCAGACCATGGAAAAAAATTGAGGCATAATCTGTTTTCTCAGGGTAATTCATTATTGCAACAACTGAGCATGCTGGACTCTGACTAAATTAAGCAAGGGAAGCACATACAGAGATAAATATATATACAGAGAATGAGCCAATGTTTCACTTGTTTCTGATCACGAAACAGAACACTATACGAAGAGGCAGCTTTTTGCTTCCTTCCTTTCCTTTGTTTTCCCTTCCTCTCTTTTTTATTCCACTTCCTCTAACACTCACAACCTAGGAGGAGATTAACAATACATTCTTGCCAGCATCATGGAACATGATTCTACCAACAAGTCAGGCCAGTGGAACAGGTTAAGGGAGAGGATTTTTACAGATAAAATGCTATCTGGATGCAGGAGGAAGCTCTACATGGTCTATCGGCGATGCTCACACATCTGACACATGTTCGTGGACCTGGGGTTGGCATAGGTACACTGATCACATGACCAGAGATTGCTTTCATCCAAGCTGCGGCTAGGACCACCAGATTTAGAGCTGGTCCCACCAGCCTTTATCTTTCCACTTTTACTCTTGCCTCCCAGGCACTTGGAGCTCGAAGTCTTGCTGCATGTGGCCTGGTTATTGGAAGAGCCCACATCCTTCAAGCCAGTTTCCAGGGCTCGAACAAGATTCTCAAAGTAGTTTCGAGTTACACTGTCAGGAAATGTTCCACAAGGCACGTGAAATGTAAGCTTTCGTGCCACAGACACTAAAAGAAAACATTCAGAAATATGAATGCGGAGACACCCAGCATGTATGAGATGCAATCTTGAGTGTCAAAGCACACAAGACAAGTAAAATTGAGCATTCATATGCACAAAAAGTTTTCACATAAAAGATCATGCACTACTAGAAATGAATTCCTTGTCTCTCTAGATCATAATAGACATTAGAGAGATGGCAGAAGTGTATATGTGAAATTATAGTATCACAATGACAGGCTTCACTTCTCATACAAGCTTCACCTGTGTTTCGCCCTGATTTTCAAAATGATTCCCACTAATGATGAAAGAGAGGGCAAAATGAAGGTTGAAGAAGCAAAGAAATCATGTCTAGGGCTAATATTTTATCAGTGCACCAAGCAGCAATTCAAAGCATAGGTTACTACAAGGTACTTGCATCAGCTTACCTAAACAGAGAAGAATAAATAAAACATTATAACAATAAAATTGCATTCGAATTTTGAGAAAAAATTCCTTTGCTGTTGATATTTGTTAAAGTTTGATATATATTGTTGACCCCTTCCCTAACAGCCTAAGCTTGTGGAGTCTAACGGTAAGTTAACATGGTATCAGAGCTAAAGGTCATGGGTTTAATTTCTAGTGATGCCAATTTTGCCTATTTATTTTCTCGAGTCTTTTCTTGCCTTGACGGGTTCTTGGTTGTTACTTGACTGGTTCTTGACTTGTCATCTTGAGTCGTTTTTGACTTGTTTATGCCTTCAAGTGCATGGTTCAGGCCTTCACGTGTTTTGGTCAGGTTGCATACGAGGAGAGTTGTTACGGCCTAATATATATTATTGACCCCCTTCCCTAACAGCTTGAGCTTTGGGGTATATGGGTAACTCAACAGATATAACATAAAATGAGGAACCATCCAATTTTTAGTGCATTAACATATCAATTATTCTATATATTTTTCAAGTTCTGTTGTTTCTCATCACAAAGACATGAATTTCATAAAAGAAAGCATTAGCCAACTCAAAGTCACCATAATCAAGTTTTCTCAGCATAGAAAATGAAGGTGGCTTATCTACTTTCTTGGTGAACCGTCTTGGCATAGAGAAGAGAACTTAAAATATTAAGTTAATCACTAGGGTCAAGCAGTTGCACTACCACTTACAATAATTCACATGTGAGATAGGAGACAAGATTTAAGACTGCATAAATGGTCTATAATATCAAGTCTTAACAAATTAGTTTCAGTATGAACAGCAACTGATTGTTACAAGTTGCAATCAGCACAGCAGAAAATTGTGCCAAATTTCAGATATGCTGTTACCGATCAAAGATTGTAGCATAATCTTTTTCGAGAAAAGAATAGTAGCATAATTAAAAATAATGGTTTAGATTTCACCACTAGAGACACTTAATATCCCATAAACAGGAAAATGATCAAGCATCAATATGCTTCGAGGTGTTTTCCTAAGTGAGTCCCCCACCATAACGAAAAAAGAAAACATGGGGACAGATTATGAGACAGATGATTACCTTTTTTTTCTACAGTGTTGACTCAGAAATGCATTGACTTCTTCTCGTAAGAAGAATCATATTTATGCGGACATCACTAACAGACTCAATTGTATGCTTGAACTTTATCAAATGAATCAACCATGGTTTGCCATACCATCCCATACCGATACAGGGCATACCATACCATACCAGGAGGAAACTAATATGAAATCTCACTTCCAGTCATTACAAGCCCTGTACCACCCATATCGAGACATAAAGCTTTGCACTGGGATGCATACTAACCCATACTGATCTGAACCAAAGTGTATTGAAATAAAAATTATGAAAAGTGGTTTCAGAGCTATTTCAAAACAGGATGCATATTGTACCGTACTGACCGTATTGCACTGAATTGGTAAGGTACCGATATGGTATCCGATACCAAGATAGCAGATCTTGGAATCAACATTTGTCAACAAAAGAATTGGTAGAAGAGCAACAAGTTTAGAATAGCCCCACACAACTAAGAAATAATACTAAATTACTGCTGCATGGTATACGACAAGATTTTCAGAATCATCTCGAACTAGACAATTCAGGGTGTGCCAAATTGGATCGATGGAGAACCGGGACGGTTCCGGCTTGGAAAGCAGCACACGCGAATGCTGAGGGAGAAAGAGAGGGAAAGAGAGGAAGAGAGAGAGGAGAGGGAGACAGACAAGACGCCGTCGAAGACCAGTAGTGCCCCGCTGCAGCTGCCGGAGGGCCGCGGAGGCTTCTACAGCTCGACCATCATCCGACAAGGCTTTTAAATGAGTGAGAAAGAGAGAGGAAGGGAGCGACGTACTGGAGGAAAGCGCAACCAATGAAGGAGCCACTGGACGGCAGAAACCGCAAGGACGGAGCCGCGACCGCGGAACAAGGGCTACCACCCCTATTCCTTCATTACTTTTTTTTTAAAAGGATGATGAATAGTGAAGCTGGCACTCAGTTTACCAGTTTTACTTAATTTTTTTTAAAAAAAATTAAAAACAGTGAAGCCGGCAATTGGTTTGCCGTGAAATAGAGACGTCGCCCCTATTTCACACCCGCGGTGCCGCGCACATGGACTGCGCCGTCCAACGGCCTCTCCGATGGCTTCTCCTCCTTTTCTTTCTTCCCCCTCTCTCTCTATTTCTCTCTCTTTCTCTCCTTTCCTCCTCCCGGTTCGCTTCTTTTTCCTACGTTGGTTCGCACCGGTCTGGTCCAATCCCATATGGACCCATACCGCCGGCCAACCGGCACTACTTCCAGTACTGAGTCCACGAACCTTGATATGCGATCTACATAACCTGATTAGGATGCACTACCTTTACGATCATGAATAACACTTGACAAAATAATATAGAAGAAATACAATCTTAAGTCATACAGTGTAACTATAAACAATTATAGTCGACTGGACCAATAACCACAAACAAGCTTTACAACAATATTAGGATCAACTTTGTTGATCCTTAGCAAATTATATCCATTAGGAACATCTCATGAAAAATCATTTCTCACAACTTGTATCCAAGTTCTTAAGTATGCACAATTCATTCCTATCAAGAGATTTAAAATTCTGCCTTAGTTTTTGTCAAGATTTTAAATCCCATCGGATGGAGCTGTCTTGATTTTTTTATGAAATAAGATGCGCCGCCATCCTATCCCGTCTCGACACTTGAGACAAAGGATATCCCAAGACGCCCTGATTGAAATGCTGGGATGCTAGCGAGACGGTCCTATCCGGACACATAGGATAATATCCTGTCCTAGTGTCCCGCAGGACGTCCCGCTGGGATCTGAATCCTTAATTTTAGTCCACAATTTTTTAACCTGTCTAACATCCTTATACAACACATGAAATAACCTTTTTAATTGCTGAACATGTCTTTGCATCTTAGCCAGCCTTTCCATCACTTCATCAACTGGTCGGTTCCTGCACCTCCTCTTGGATGCTCATTTTCAATTCACCCTTGTTCCACCACTCTGTCCCAATATTATATCCCAATCATGCTCAATTCATGTGCTTGGTCCCTTCTGATTTCCTTAAATTTTTACATTGCAATGTTCCTAATCCAACTGTTGTCTAATCCACTACATTAGTGGTCACCCAGAAAACAAAAAGGATCATATATTACCAATAAATAATGTGGAGGCACTATCTTGAAAAGAACCAATGTTATTCATGATGGTATCACCATCTGCCACATAGGTAAGGGGCAGGGGGTCAAGCCCAATTAGCGACAGCCATCGAAGGGTGGGATGAGAGGGTAGCAGGCGGGATTAGACCTTCAAGGTGGTAAAGGGTAGCAAGTACGGATTAGTCCTTCTAGCCTCAAAAAAAAAAGAAAAAAAGAAAAGAAAAGAAAAAAAAAAAGAAAAAGGAAGAAAGAAAATCAACTAGATCTTCATTTTTCTGTCGTACTAAAGAAATAATTCTTGATAGGTCATGGACACCAACCATAAAGCCATATTGATTATATATAACAAGTTAACATTGGACAGGTCACCTGGTTAGGCCAGCAAGCTTTGTACGGAAGTCATTGAAGTCCTTCATGGGAGTTTCCGCATCAAGGTAGACTTGGAGCTCCTTCTCTGCACATTGATGAAGACGCTCTAACCCAGACTCAGCCTCACCTAAAGAATCAAATGCAGGAAATTCTTTAAATGAACAGCACACACTCAATAACCAACTCCGATCAGCAAAGAAAAGAAATATGAACCTTGCAAATATTCAAAGAATTGTCTTTTGGCATGTTCGTGCTCAGGCAGGTAGTAACCATATGCATATGTCCACTTTAATACTCGTCTACATTCCACAATCTGCATAATAAAATGTCAGACCAACTTGGGCAAAGGTTAAAAAGAATGATTAATGCCATCCTTCAAAATTATTACCAAATTACAGCCTACCTGTAACCAGGCTTCTATTATGAACTTGAGCTGGGACTCAGGTTGGCTTTGTCTGTCGCTTAACTTCTCAAGCTGCCAGATTTTAAAAGAAATCGTTACAAGGCACAATCCTTACAATAGATCAGCAGGAACCTTTCATACAAAATTAAATAAATTGTAGATGCCTTGAACATCGAGCATGATCATGCCAGTAGCTCTGGCATTCTCAAAGGTCTTCAAATGCAATTTCTTTTCTTTAAATAGATAAACAGATGAACATAGTCCATTATATGCTTAACCCCCAAATACACATTATCTTGACTAAGAAATTTAAGTGATTTTCCACATCCACTTCAATGCCAAAATAAAAGTTGATGCAGAAGAACTGTAACAAGATTATGTACCTTTTCAGTTTGCATACTATGTAGATCTGTAAGTGCTTTCTGCCTTGACTGCCAATGATGGAAAGAAAATCTTAAAATCAGTTTGGTAAAACTGCACCTTAATCAACAGAAGATTAGATGAATTATGTAATATAAAAGTTGAAACATGCATCCATACATCTTATGAATATATAACATTACACTTAATAAACTCAAACAAAAGAACATTAAATTTAGAACAGAATGAACAAAATAAATCACATACAGGCAAAACCAAACAAAGAAGAAAAATTCATTCTAAACCACAAAATAACACAATTCTTTGTGCAGCGTGAGAAACATTAAACTGAAAAAATGAACCAAAAAAAACATTAGTATGTAACCAGAACAATTATTGTTACCATTTTCATTTTCAAGAAGAAAAATTTTAAAAGGTGGATAAAGGAGGAAGGTCTGCATTATATCTTGCATCAGGTTGTCCAATAGGTAACAACTCAAACTGTGAGGATTGAAAGCTAAGAGTTTCAATGGGAAAAATAGTGACCACAGCATCATTCACCAACTTCAGTAAACACATTCGATGTCTTCGATCATAACCATCAACCCTATCCAGCCATCTAGTGTTTGTTGCAAATAGAACCAGGCACAAAAAAACCATAGCCTGACCGACCCACCTAGCCTGGTCCATTTTTACGGGGCTTAAACTGGGTACTCGCTCAATGAGCTGGGCCTGAGTCTAGGATTTCAGTCCAACTTAAAATCGAAATGAGCTCAGGCTCCGCAAATTTTAACCTGGCCCAGCTGGATATAAATTAATAGATGACTTATATACTTAATTATCTAATAATTCTTAAAATCTAGATCTCAGGTTCTAAAACCTAAATTACTAACCCTGTCCGCTCCCCCCCCCCCCCTCCCCGCACCCACCGCTTCCTTTTGTGGATGATGCTCCTGTCCCTTCTAGACAACCAAGCAGACACCACTGGCACCACTTGCTGGCAATTACCAACAGAACTCAACACTAGGTAACTCTCTCTCTCTCTCTCTCTGCGCGCGCACGCGCCCCTCACTTCCTCCTCTATCTATCCCCCATCTTAATCTCTCTCTCTCACATGCAACCAGTGCCGAGCAGAACTATCAACCCTTGCTCTAGAAGCAATGACGTCATGTCGAGTCAAGCTGGTCCAGATGGGTCAAACCAGGCATGATTTACCCCACTTACCAAGTTGAGTCAAATGTGGCCTTGGGCCCTACCATTTTCCACCGAGCCAAGCTAAGGCTGCAATTTTCAAGCCCAAACCTCGGCTGAGTGGGCCACAGACCAGCTGTTTTTGTATTGTTATGGTACATAGGCCCGCCTCAAACCCAACCCAGCCCAATAAATGCTCAGGTCTATTTTCAAATATCAAAGGAACCCTTATAGGAAGGGATCCCTCTCCCATAACAACCTACTAATCATCCTTCATGACAACTTTCTATATTAGAATGAACACAACAAACCTAACATCTCAAAATTATAGACCCTAAGTGAATCTTAATTGAAAAATTCAAACAAAATTAGTGGAATGCAGCGAAGTGCTTAAATTCCTATCTAGCAAGCATGTGCATGGAATGACCACATATTTAGTGACATCTTAACTCGATGACAACCCTTGGAAGTGCTTAATGTATAAGGAACTTGAGCAACGAACTTTAGCGACAAGCTCTTTAAAGAAAAATCAATATATCAAGAAATGGTGCATTATATGGCTAAGCTAGCACATTTAAGAATATAAAAACATATTATCAATAAAAAGTTTTCAAGTATATCAATTAAAAATTGAAATGTGGGAAACAAGGTTGTTGAGAAATATGGTGATAATGAGCCACCAACCATGGGGTTCAAACTCTACACCTCCACCAAGAGAAAACCCTTGGGAGCAGGGTGCCAACCATTGGACTCAAGTACTCTTGGTGAAAGGCATAAAACAAGTACGATGATGATTTATGTACAAAGGGAAAGGGCATATTTTAAGCTTAAAATATGTATGTATTTATATATGTGCGTGCGTGTGTGTGTGTGTGTGTGGGTGGGTGTCTATGTAATAACATAATTATTCTCTAACTGAACTACTTGGAAGCAGGAACAAGCAAATTAGAACAACTGGCTGGAAATAGAAATAACTATATGAAAGAAAAAAAAAGTTTATCAATAAAATTAGCTCCTCAAAAGGACTAGCTTCATCAAGTTCATCACTAATCATTATGGAAGCAGACAGGTTTTGCCCAGCCCCAACCGGCGCTTTTAGATGGGCTGGAATGTTCTTAGCTTGAGTGGAACTTGAGTAACAATATTCAGGCCCAACTGACAATCAGGCCAGGGTTAGGCCAGCAATTTGTAAGCCCTACGGCCCAGCCTAGGCCAGCTGTCCCATAGTTCTCATAGTATGCATTATGTATGTTAGGTATTTCCATCACATATATGGTATTAATACAAATTCTATCATTTAAGTAATGCTGAATTGAAAGTTCAGGTAAACTTAATATTGACCAATCTTATAGTTTTTGGTATTTCCAATTGTGGCTGAAAGGAGAAACAGACTTTGATTAAGGAAATGATTCCCCTCTAGCATTATTCAAACTGACATAGTCCGATGTCATCCTGAGTTCCGATGTTGCACACTAGGCAATGCTTGGGCTTGGGCAAGGTGTCTCCTGATACGGGCTGAACTCTAGATAACTTCCAACCCAACCTGACAAGCCATATGTGTTTCTATTATTCACATTCCCTAAGAAGCAAAGCAACTGCTTAAGCAGAACGGCTCAGCCAGCAAATCAGTTATTCATTCTTTAGTTGCAGAACACCCCTAAATCCAATGTCTACACACAAGCTGAATAAGTATTAATTTCATTATTTAGTTTGGTACCCAACAAGCCTGATGAGCATTCCTGTTATTCACATTTCCTAGGAAGCAAAGCAACTCATTAAGCAGAATGGCTTAGCCGGCAAATGAGTTATCCATTCTTTACTCTTGTTGCAAAACACCCCTGCAATGTCAACACACAAGCTGAACAAGTACTAATTGCACTATTTAGATTGGTCTGCAATATAGAATGTGCAGATTAATACATGAAACTAGCCATGATTCTTTTAGATTTAAAAACACGAACAAAACATGTGATGTATAAAAATATGGATTATTATGCCAGCAAGAAAAGCTCACATTATTAATATCAGTAACTGAAAGATGCAATATTCAAAGAAAAGAAATGTCAAAACCAGAGCCTGTGGAAAAGATAGAACATCTGAAAAGTTACATACTGATTGATTGGTGGCCCATCGCTCATAATAATGTGTGTACCTCTCAAGAGAGTTTTTAGCCATTTCTCTTCTCCTTTCAGATTCATCATACTGAAACCATTTGTGAAGTGATAAGTGTGATATTAAGAATCCTTAAGAACCAGAAATGAAGTTTATTGTGAAATGAGAAAACAAGACTGGTGATTAAGAAGCACACCGCCCCCTCCTGCTTGGCTGCTTCATAACGATTGCAAGCATAGAAACCACCAGTCCTCTCCCCATGGTCTGACCATGCACCAAGACATAACCTGCCATCACATTAAAAGGCATGAATTTAAAAATTAAATATAGTGAAACCATGAAAAAATTTTAACCATTGAAGCTGCCAATTTGAAGATCTTACCAGCAAAACTCATATTTACAAGGAGGTGTGCATGTAATATGCATACACCCCTGGTTTTTCTCAATAGGACGCTTGCACTTTGGACAGGGCTTGGAGTTAGCTAATATCCTGAAAAACAAACTTAGCAGTACATATGAATGAAAAAAGATAAAATGAAAAAATATAGCAAACATTGTTGGAAATAATAACTGATAGTAGGAAATTTAGGCACGCAAACAAAAAATACTGTTCAAGAATCAATAATACAAAATCAGACCTCCAGTACATACAAAACATTTATGCACTCAGTTTCACAACCTCAGACTTCTCAGTTCCCACAAAAGAGTAGGTCAAACGTTAAAATGTAATGCAATCATCAACATGAGTTTCATGTAAACAAATGGAAATCAATTGGATCCATGAAAAATGATCTTAGACATTGATCTGACAGATCTCAGCCCATTATTATAATTGACCATATATAGAACAAACAAAGCCGATATGATAATTCAAATCTGATAAAAGACAGAAGACATATAAATAACAAACTAGCATGTGATATCAATTATGAAATCTCCAAATTGAAAAAAATAGAAACATAAAAAGTTGAAGCTTTTTGGGGTACAAATGCAAAAAATCATAATTAAGCAGATTCCACTTCTGTGAGCAGGCTGGGACAAGATATAAGTGGTAAAATAATCTTTTAAACGAGTGATGACAAAAAAAAAAAAAAAGCTAAAAGAGGCAAAAGTCACACAAAATGCAAAATTTAGCATTGAAATGATGAATTATGTTGCAGCACCTAAGAGTAGCCAAAACTATTGTATTTTAATTTATTTCAGTAAGAAAATTCCAGTGAAAACATATTATAATAAACCAGCAAGGACATGAATCATACTCGAGCAACCAGAACATAACTCGCTAGAGAATTTGAAACAGGAACAGAAAGGGCGAGATCTCACCAACAAAATTATCAAATTTAATCAACCAAGGATCTAAAGTTTGAGTATTAAGTAACAGAGAACCTTGGTAGAGATATCATAGCATATTTTGATCAGTGATCAGTAATACCAGCAGCAGATGTATAATAGTACACAAAATATGCACAATGGACAAGATCTTAAGAACAATATTGTCCAAGTCAATCACAACTAAAGGTATAAAGTTAAAGTTCGAATTTCAAGTAACATAAAACTTCAGTAAAGCACATCATAACATATTCTAGTCAGTATGAAGGAGGAAGAGAAGAAGATGATAATGATGATTGATGATGATGATTTTTCGTGTGTCCTACCAGTTCATGTTTTCAGACTCTGCACTATTCTTTAATATCCACTTTGCTACTGTGCCACAGTCCACAGGCCGGTGAGCTTCTTCAGTACACTGCATGTTTTATTTGAGCAACTCAAAATGTTATCCAATGGCAGAGAATAGATATTATGGAAACAATAAAAGCAAAATTCATTGGTCTGGATATACTCACATTCCAACAAAAGTTGTATGAACAATTGCAACAAACATCATAGTTTCCACTACCGATCACAAATTCCACTGCAAAATCACAACCAGGAGCAGGACACCATTTTGTCTATGCAGAAAAATAAAAATTCAAGGTAACTAATAGAAAAGTTGAGGGGAAAAGTCAATTCTCCAGGACATCACATTAAAGCAAAACCTTGCTAAGCAATATAGACCCGTTCCATGATGGTTAATCCAGGAACATCACATGAACTATGAAGGTTTCAGAAGACACCAATAATGCACAAATAGCATTTGACAATTGACAGAAGTAATCCACAGAAAAAAGAATGCCAATGGCTGAAATGAATTAATAGCATATCTATTCTTAACTGCATTCACATGGAAAAACAATTTCAACTTAATAATCATGTGAATACCGCCCAGTGAGACCCTCAACATGTGACACCATGAAAATGTTTGAATAGAACCAGAAAATGCATATAGCAAAAATGATTTATGATGAACAAATAACCAGAAAATGCAAATAGCAAGAATGACTCAACATGTGACACCGTGAAAATGTTTGAATAGAACCAGAAAATGCATATAGCAAGCGTGACTTTGTTAGGAAATGTGTCCTAAAGCTAATTGTTTGAACGATTGTGTTCATTTTGTAATATATATATGAATTATTAATCACATGAATAAAAATTATTTTGGCATCTTTCATCACAAAGTTACATCTTCCTTGCTAAAACTTTTGTGTTGTGATGAAGTCCTTAGAACTATGAAGTAATCGATAAAGGAGGATTTATCGTATAGTTCCTAAATATGTTCGTAACCAAAAGATACGTCATTAAAGGACGATGATGTTTATCGAGTGGAGATCGTTGTGTGCCATATGGGTTGGTTGTCTTCTTAACTAAGGAGTGTGGAGACACTGGTATATCATACAAGTGAGATGTAGGAGCACATCGTCACTGAACAAATGACTCATCTGCTGAGCTCTCTGCTGTCAAAATCAGCTCGCGAAGCGTATGGGCATAAATATCCTTCAGATCTGAGATCACCATAGTGACTTGCAAGCAACTCACAATGCTTTGGTACCGGACTATCTGCATTTCTAATGTAGTGACGAAAAGCTACTGGATACAGTCAAGTACTTGCGAAGTCTGTGTGGATCAAGATGAAATTAACCCCTCCGGATTATAGGAGCTGATTCATCACTGTATTTCAATTTAGTAAAATCTTGATCAGGATAATCCATGTGATGGATTTGAAAGGTTGGAATACAAAATAGATGATCCTTCAAGGTTGACAATTTAACCCTAGATTATCCTAGAGCATTAAGAGTCAAAGGGATGAATTATGCGGTAACCATATGCATAAGTTCTTGAATATTGCCTTGCGATAATTCGACCTATCCGGACGTCGGAAATCATTGCTAGATGGTAACTTCGATTAGTACAAAAAATGATTTGTGTGCTATCAGTTTAGTATTCGAATCTATGGAGTCACGCACAAAAGTCAGACGATGTGAAAAAAATTGACCTAAGTCTATATGTTCAATTTAAAAGTACATGACTTGATTGAACAAGTAGATTAACTTGATTGACAATTAAGTTATGGTCATACGGGATTAAACAGTTTACTATGTTTAGCTAGCACTAAACATGAGGTTCAGATTCAATTCTGAGAATGAGCAAGATTTGGTCTTTGATCCAAAAAAATCTATGAGAGATTGGATTTAGGTGCTAATTAATTTCAGATTAAATCTGATTTAATTAGACTTAATTGGATTTCAAGTTAGACTTGGTCCTAAATCGTAAATAGTTTGAAATTGACAGTCTATTTGAAATTGTTTCGAATCAGGTTCGAATTAAATTCGAATTGACCCATATTTGGATTAGATCCTTAGAGTCCACTTTTACTAGGACTCTCTCTCCTCATGGCCGATCAAGGGGTGATGGGGTGTTGATTGTTGCCGCCCCACCCTTGGATGAAGGCATGCGTGCGTGTAGGCGCCAATCTTTCCTCGTTTAAGACTCCTTTGATAAGATATGGATTAATTCAAAACCTGTTTGAATTAAGAATCCTAGTCTTATGGGTTATGAAAAATCATCTATAAATAAGAAGAATCTCTAACTATCAAAGTATAACAATTAGATTGTGTGCTAAGGAGAGAGAGAGGAAGAGGAGGCATCAAGATAGATTGGACATCACCCATCCTTGGACTCCCACCTTCCCACGGCGTGAAGGCCCTCTTAGGCATCCCTCTTGCTAGTGTGAGTCATCACACTAGAGGCTCTCTCTCCTCCCTTTGGTGCCTTACGAAGGTGCTTCAATTCGAGGCTTCATTCCGCTTTCCTGCGAAGCTTGATGTGCACACGAAGTAGAGGGTTTGTAGATTCAAACCTACGCGAGACTTTGAATTCAAAATCTTTGAGGATTTGATCCCTATTCCGCTGCGTATCAGGTAAAGATCTAGTTTTTATTTAGTTATAGAAAATTTTTAGATGCAATCCTGGCAATCCATCGTGTTTTTGATAGAAACAGACTTTCTTTCACCTTCAACTCGTATCAGAACCAGACTTTGATACATGGATGCATAATTAATCATTTTTGATTTATTTACATATTGTATGTAATTAAGATTTTATGTTAGACATTAAATCTGATTTAGATCTATTTAAATAAAATTTATGATCTGATTTTGATTAGATTACAAGAATCTAATCAATAGTTAGTTAAGATTGTTATAAAGTTGTTATAACATAATTTTTCTTGTTGCTGAATTTTGTTGGAATAATAATCTGATTTAAAATCTATTTTAAATCTGTTTTAACAGAATTTTAAAGTCGTTCTTTCGGTTATGAAATTGAACTTATTTCAGATCTGAATTGAATCTATTTTGACAGATTTTTAGATCTGATTTTTAATAAAATTCTGCATAACATCAAATCAGATCTAACCAAAAAATTAATCTTTATGTGTTCATATGTTCTTAAATATTGCCTTGCGATAATTCGACCTAATCGGACGTCGGGAACCATTGTTAGATGGTAACTTCGATTAGTACAAAAAATGATTTCTGTGCTACCGGCTTAGTGTTCGAACCTATGGAGTCATGCACAAAAGTCAGACGATGTGGAAAAGAATTGATCCAAGTCTATATGTTCAATTTGGAAGTAGATGACTTGATTGAATAAGTAGATTAACTTGATTGAGAATTAAGTTATGAATCATACAGGATTAAACAGTTTACTATGTCTAGCTAGCATTAAACATAAGGTTCAAATTCAATTCCGAAAATGAGCAAGATTTGGTCTTTGATCCAAAGGAATCTATGAGAGATTGGATTTAAGTGCTAATTAATTTCAGATTAGATTTGATTTAATTAGACTTAATTGGGTTCATAAATCCAAGTTAGACTTGGTCCTAAATCCTAAATAGTTTGGAATTGACAGCCTATTCGAAATTATTTCGAATCAAGTTCGAATTGAATTCGAATTGATCCATATTTGGATTAGATCTTTAGAGTCCATTTTTATTAAGACTCTCTCTCCTCATGGCCGACCAAAAGGCGATGGGGTGCTGGTTGTTGCCGCCCCACCCTTGGATGAAGGCGTGCATGCATGTAGGCGCCAATCCTTCCTTGTTTAAGATTCCTTATTTGATAAGATATGGATTAATTCAAAATCTGTTTGAATTAGAAATCCCAGTCTTATGGGTCATGAAAAATTATCTATAAATAAAGAAACCTCTAACCATCAAAGTATAACAATTAGATTGTGTGCTAAGGAGAGAAAGAGAGGAAGAAGTGGCGTCAAGATAGATTGGGCATCACCCATCATTGGCCTCCCACCTTCCCACGACGTGAAGGCCCTCTTAGGCATCCCTCTTGCTGGTGTGAGTCATCACACTAGAGGCTCTCTCTCCTCCCTTTGGTGTCTTGTGAAGGTGCTTCAATTCGAAGCTTCATTCCGTTTTCTTGCGAAGCTTGGTGTGCACGCGAAGTAGAAGATTTGTGGATTCAAACCTACGCGAGACTTTGGATTCAAAATCTTTGAGGATTTGATCCCTATTCCGCTGCGTATCAGGTAAAGATCTAGTTTTTATTAAGTTGTTATAGAAATTTTTTAGATGCAACCCTGACAATCCATCGTGTTTTTGATAGAAACAAGCTTTCTTTCACCTTCAACTGGTATCAGAGCCGAACTTTGATGCATGAATACATAATTAATTATTTTTTATTTATTTTCATATTTTATGTAATTAAGATTTTATGTTAGACATTAAATCTGATTTAGATCTATTTAAATAAAATTTATGATCTGATTTTGATTAGATTACAAGAACCTAATCCATAGTTGGTTCAGATTGTTATAAAATTGTTATAACAAAATTTTTCTTGTTGCTGAATTTTATTGAAATAACAATCTGATTTAAAATCTATTTTAAATCTATTTTAACAGAATTTTAAAGTCGTTATTTCGGTTATGAAGTTGAACTTATTTCAGATCTGAATTGAATTTATTTTGACAGATTTTCAGATCTGATTTTTAATAAAATTCTGACAACGTCAAATCAGATCTAACCAGAAAATTAATCTTTATGTGTTCATATGTGCATCTAATTAATTTTCTATAAGATTTTAGATCTGAATTTGATGTTTTATAATCAAATATGTTTCAGATCTGACATGATGTATATAATACATCAAATCTGATTAGATTAGATGAAGAACATGGTTGATGAGATCAAAGTCATGGTCATGACATAAATTATTTTGTCAAATTGCATGTTGATGTAATCCTATTTGAAATAAGATTTCAGATCTTAGTAGCCTAGTACTCGAATTGATGAGATCATCAGACCATCCAGTCATAAGAGGAAGAAGGGATTCATTTCATTCTCTTGTCCATTCGACGGGTTCTCTTATGACGTGTAGGGGTGTCATTGTGATCCGATTTCATGAAGAAGAAAAGCGAACAGACTTTATGAATTGTTTTGATCATAAATATATTTAGATTAAATCTAAAATGATTTATGACTTATTACAATAAGATAAATTCAGATATAAAATTATTTTGAAATCTGAAAACTATGTTACATTAAATGTAATCGATAGTGATCTAAACGCAGTCATGATACATGTGATGTATGTATGAAGTTTAGATCACACTCATGCATGTTTAATTGTTAAACACAGATATAAAAATTTATTTTCATATTATGAAATATATGATATGCTTCACTTGAAATCCTAGTATAATAGTTTTACAAACTGAAACACACATTTCACACACTTAATTTGGAATTAAGTTTAAACAATCTAGATTTGAGAATTAAAGATTACTAAGATACTACATAAATCGATGGGTAACGATTTAGCATTAATCAGATCCTTCTATTGGGTTAGACCTAAAATTAGAAACAAATATAGACTGAATTGAGAAATTGGTTAAATCTAATCAAGAGTTGAATTAGATTAAATCAGAATTTCTCTAGATCAACCTTAATAGTTGAAGCTTGATCAAATCCATATTTTTGATATTAATAAATGGACCATGATCATGGCTCAGTAGTTGAGCCCGAATCTTCTGGTGGATCAAATCGAAATTAATTAACCAATTGGTGTCTAAGATAAGTTTGACAGTTTTAATCAAGTAGTTATTAATTGGGAGCTACTCACCTAGATGGCGTCTATGGCGAGTTAATGGCAAATCCCTCCCACTGATCTCACTTACCTGGCAAAAATGGTAGATTATGTTTTGATTAGATCACTAGTCGATTTGAGCTGACCCATGCCATTAAGGTAAATTAGTATGACTGATTCTTGTGTCTTTTGACCAGCTTGTGTCTAATCTTCTACATGACTTGATGAAATCGATGGAAGGATTTACGATTTGCAAGTCATTCTTCTCTTATTCTCAAATCAACAAAATCAAATCCTCTAAATTATTACATCCTTAAAATGATACAGTTATGGAGATAACTTGTTCATAGCCTCCCATTAAGATGCGTGATAATGAGTCCAATATTTCAAATAGATATTAGAGACACCACATGCCTGGTGTCTATTGAGTATTGAAATATCATTCATCATATGATCATCTTGTTGTGCCCTTCAGATCAATGCTCAGATTGGCCGAGCCACATTCAGATCTGGACATTCATTTGTTGGATGCGCTTGGTGTAGTCATATTAATGATTGGACCTAACCAGAATTTTCAGTGGATATGCCACACGCCTGCTGAAGAGATACCTGGAGCAAAATCTAATTACTAGAAATTGTTTAGAGAAATAATTGGTTATGAACCTACCCATGGATACACTAGGGTTGGTTGAGCCACACTCGGATCCAAATGCAGTCTGTGTGGATTCTAGTACCTACTAAAGAATTAATATAATTCTTCGAATTGAAAGTAGAGGCTATCAATTCGTATAAAATAGTAGGAGAACTTTTAGACTAACGTCCATATCTTTAGGATCAAAATAATTCATATACTAATAGGTTTATGTTTCTTCTTTTCAGCTATGACCAACACACTATCGCTCCATTCGCTGTTGGACAGCGACAAGCTTATCGGATCCAACTTCGATAGTTGGTATCGAAAAATCGTCCTGGAGCACGAGAGGATCCTGTACGTGCTTACGGATCCACCACCTGAAGAACCTGTTGCCAATACATCCCGTGCTGTGAGAGACACTTGAAATGGCTCAGTGACTGCACGACGATGCGTTGTATCATGAGGGCAGCAATGAAAGACGAACTTAACCATAAGTTCGAGAATGTGCAGCCAGAGGATATGATTCAAATATTGAATGAGTTCTTTGGCACCCCAAAGAATGCGAAGAGACACAACCTCTTGTGCAGTGTTCAATGCCCGTATGCGAGAGGGGACGTCAGTCACTGATCATGTATTGTACATGATCGAGCAGATTGAACGCTTAAGCAAATTTGGCTTTCCGTTACGTGAACAGTTAGGCAAGGATGCTATTCTCAATTCGCTACCGAAATCCTACCTACCATTCTTGAGTCATTATAGAATGACCAAACCTACAGTGAACTATCATGGTTTGCTTGGATTGCTGCAGACGTTCGAGAAGGACCATCAGCTCCATAGTAGGATTGCTGCAGATGTTCGAGAAGAGCCATCAACTCCAGAAATAGCTAATGCATGTATGGAAGATTCGTCTGCAGGTCGTCGATCCTCTAAGAAAAAAAAAAGGTGTAAAAGAAACGTGCCGACGATCTCAAGTCAAAGCAAAGCAAAAAGTCAAAAGTCGACAAGAGCCAGACAAAATACTTCTTTTGTAAGAAGCTGGGTCATTGAAAAAGGAATTGTCCGACTTATATAGCTTCTTTTGATCCGAACAGGCCTAAAAATAAAAGAAATAAGCAATCGATTGCTTCGCAAGGTACTTATATGATAACTCCTTGTAATTTCTCTGTTTGTGATACTACTATTTGGATATCGGATACCGAAAGTCTGATTAATATTTGCAATTTGTTGCAGAGACTGTAGGTCAATAAAAAATTTAGAGAAGATGAGCGATTTTTGAACATTGGAAATGGAAGCTTTGTTCCAATTCTAGCTTTAGGAACTATGCAGCTTGTTTTCGAGTCTAATAGTGTTATGTTAAATGAGTGTCATTATTGTCTTTTTTGATGAATGTTATCTCTGTAGGCCTTTTGGCCAAACTTGATTTCAAATTTTTAATAAAAGATGATTTTTGTGATATCATTGTGAATGATACAACAATTATGCGTGGATAATTAAAACATGACATATATATATATATATATATATATATATATATATATATATATATATATATATATATATATTATCACAGCCTGTTGGTGTAATGTATACATCGAACAAACATCCTAGGATAGATAATGTCAGTGATTCCTACCTTTGGCATTGTAGGCTAGGTCATGTGAACAAGAACAAGATAGATAGGTTAATCAAGGAGGATGTCCTTGAAATTAATTATTGTGAATTATTACCGACTTGTGAATTCTGTCTACTTGGTAAGATGACCAAGTCACCTTTTAAGAAAAAAGGTGAACAAACCAGTGATGTTTCAGGTCTAATACATAGTGATGTATGTGGACCCATGAACATAACTGCTAGAGGAGGATACTATTACTTCATTACATTTACAGATGATCTATTGAGGTATGGATATGTCTATCTTATGAAGCATAAATCCGAATCATTTGAAATATTCAAACGAATTAATAATGAAGTAAAAAAACAGACTGAGAAGAGTATTAAAACTCTTCGATCAAACCGAGAAAGTGAATACCTCACCAGTGATTTTCTGATATATCTAGAGGAGAATGGGATTCTGTCTCAATAGACCCCTCCTGAAACACCACAATATAATGGGATTTCTGAAAGGAGGAATCGAACTCTATTAGATATAGTTCGATCCATAATGAGATTTGCTAATTTGCCAATCTCCTTTTGGAGATACGTTTTTGAAACTGTCTGCTATATTCTGAATAAGATTCCAAGCAAATTTGTCGATAAAACTCCATATGAGATATGGACAAGACGTAGGCCGGTGCTCTCACACCTTCGGATTTGGGGGTGTCCAGCTTATGTCAAGCGTTTAAAGACAGATAAGTTTGGACCAAAATCCGATAAATGCTTGTTCGTATAGTACCCAAAAAAAACTAAAGGGTACTACTTCTACCTTACTGAAGAAAAAAGGTATTCATCAGCAACAAGATAGTCTTTTTGGAAAAGAAGTTCCTTGGAGAAGAAACTAATGTCGGTAAAATTAAACTTGGTGAAGTTCATGGGGTAGAAGAATCGGCACACAGAATCGGATTTGATTGAAGAATCGAATTTAGAGCCTGTAGAGACACCATTAAGAAGATTTGATAGATAACCGCATCAACCGAATAGATATTACAATTTTTTCATCCGAGATGGTGATCCTATCGAACTCGATGAGAATGATGAGGATCCGATCACCTATATGGAAGCCATGCAAAGGCCCAACTCTCAGAAGTGGCTTAATGCCATGAAATTCGAAATAGAGTCCATGAAGATCAATGGTGTATGGATACTAATTGATCCACCCGAAGGGATAAAACCTATAGAGTGCAAGTGGATTTTCAAGAAAAAAAAACGAATGAAAAGGTGGAGATCTATAAAGCTCGTCTAGTTGCTAAAAATTACCATCAGCGTTATGGTATTGACTATGACGAGATGTTCTCACCTGTGGCAATGCTCAAATCTATCCGGATTATACTTGCAATAGTAGCACACTTAGATTATGAGATCTGACAAATGAATATCAAAACCGCTTTCCTAAACGAAAAGTTGGAAGAAGAGATATATATGATACAACCTGAAGGGTTCACATCCATAAATGAATCTAAGATGTGCAAACTAAATAGGTCCATCTATGGACTGAAACAGGTATCAAAAAAAGAACATGCATTTTGATAAGGTGATCAAAGGTGATCAAAACATATGGCTTCATTAGGAACGGAGAAGAGCCTCACATCTACAAATGGACTAATGATTCTATAATCATCTTTCTTGTATTGTATGTAGATGACATACTGTTAATAGAAAATGACATTCCAGCTTTGCAGAGTGTGAAACTGTGGCTCTCATCACAGTTCTCCATGAAAGACTTGGGAGAAGCATCCTACATCCTAGAGATGAAAATCTATAGAGATAGATCTAGAAGATTGCTTGGATTATCTCAATCCACGTACATCGATACCATGTTGAAACGATTCAATATAGAAAATTTCAAGAAAGACTATCTTCTGATAGATCATGAAAGTACTCTCTCCAAGAAGAATCGTCCGACAACCCCTTAGGAGAGAGCGTATGAGTAGGATCCCATATGCTTCAACAGTGAGGTCTATCATGTATGCCATGATGTGTACGAGATCGAATGTGACCTATTCACTAGGAGAAATGAGTAGATATCAGTCTGATTCGGATAAAAATCATTGGAAGATTGTGAAGACAATCCTTAAGTATTTAAAAAATACTAAGGAGCAATGACTTATCTATGGGGACACTGACTTGAAACTTGTGGAATACACTAATTTTAGTTTTCAGTCAGACCATGATGACAGCAGAAACGTGTCGGACTACGTATTTACCTTAAATAGAGGAGTAATATACTGAAAGAATTTCAAGCAACATACTGTAGCCGATTCTGTATGCGAAGCTGAATACATTGCCGCATCTGATACTGCAAAGGAGACGATGTGATTGTGGAAGTTCATCATCGAGCTTGAAGTTACACCCTCTATTGATGGTCCTGTTCTGCTGTATTATGACAACTCTGGAGTCATAGCTCAAACGAAAGAATCAAGTTACACCAGTGTACCAAGCACATTCTACGACACTATCATCTTGTACGAGAGATCGTGGATCGAGATGACGTCGAACTTCAAAAAATCGACGGAATGGAGAACATAACCGACCCCTTCACTAAAACTCTCGGGATCAAAGAGTTCGATAATCATAAGTGAAAAATGGGTGTAAGATACTGCTCCGATTGACTTTTGTTCAAGTGAAAGTTGTTAGAAAATGTCCTAAAGCCAATCGTTTGGACGATTGTGCTCATTTTATAATATGTATATGAATTATTAATCACATGAATAAAAATTATTTTGGCATCTTTCATCACAAAGTTACATCTTCCTTGCTAGAACTCGTGTTGTGATGAAGTCTTTAGAACTATAAAGTAATCGATAAAAGAAGATTTATCATATAGTTCTTAAATATATTCGCGACCAAATGATACGTCATTAAAGGATGATGATGTTTATCAAGTGGAGGTCATTGTGTGCCATATAGATTGGTTGTCCTCTTAATCAAACAGTGTAGAGACACTGATATGGCATACAGGTGAAATGTAAAAATATATCGTCACTGAATAAGTGACTCACCTACTGAGCGTTCTGCTATCAAAAACAGCTCGCGAAGCATATGAGCATAAATGCCCCTCAAATCTGAGATCACTATGGTGACTTGCAAACAACTCACTGTGCTTTAATACCGGACTATCTGCATTTCTAATGTAGTGACGGAAAGCTACTGGGTACAATCAAGTACTTGCAAAGTCTGTGTGTGGATCAAGATGGAATTGACCCCTCTGGATTATAGGAGCTAATCCATCACTGTATTTCAATTTAGTAAAATCTTGATCAGGATAATCCATGTGATGGATTTGAAAGGTTGGAATACAATGTGTATGATCCTTCGGGATTGACAGTTTAATCCTAAACCGTCCTAGAACATTAAGGGTCAAAGAGATGAATTATGCAGTAACCATATGCATAAATTCTTGAATATTGCTTTGTGATAATTCGACATATCCGAACGTCGAAAATCATTGCTAGATGGTAACTTCGATTAGTACAAAAAATAGTTTCTGTGCTACCGGCTTAGTGATCGAACCTATGGAGTCACACACAAAAATCAGACAATATAGGAAAGAATTGACCTAAGTCTATATGTTCGATTTGGAAGTACATGATTTGATTGAACAAGTAGATTAACTTGATTGAGAATTAAGTTATGGATTATACGGGATGAAATAGTTGACTATGTCTAGCTAGCACTAGACATGAGATTCAAGTTCAATTTCGGAGATTAACAAGATTTGGTCTTTGATCCATAAGAGTCTATGAGAGATTGAATTTAAGTGCTAATTAATTTCAAATTAAATCTGATTTAATTAGACTTAATTGGATTCATAAATCTAAGTTAGACTTGATCCTAAATCCTAAATAATTTGATATTGACAACCTATTCGAAATTGTTTCGAGTCAGGTTCGAATTGCATTCGAATTGACCCATATTTGGATTAGATCCTTAAAATCCACTTTTACTGGGACTCTCTCTCCTCAGGGCCGACCAAGGGGTAATAGGGTGTTGATTGTTGCCGCCCCACCCTTGGGTGAAAACATGGGTGCATATAGGGACCTAGTTAGGTGCCAATCCTTCCTCATTTATGACTCCTTTTTTTATAAGATATAGATTAATTCAAAACTTGTTTGAATTAGAAATCCTAATCTTATGGATCATGAAAAATCATCTATAAATAGGGAGGACCTCTAACTATCAAAGCATAACAATTAAATTGTGTGCTAAAAAGAGAAAGAGAGAAAGAGGCGTGAAGATAGATTGGACGTCACCCATCCTTGGCGTCACCTATCCTTGGCGTCCCACCTTCCCATGGCGTAAAGGTCCTCTTGGATGTCCCTCTTGCTGGTGTGAGGCGTCACACCAGAGGCTCTCTCTTCCCTTTGGTGCCTTGCGAAGGTGCTTCAATCCAAGGCTTTCATCCCGTTTTCTTGCGAAGCTTGGCGCGCACGCGAAATAGAAGGTTTGTGGATTCAGACCTACGCGAGGTTTTAGATTCATAATCTTTGAAGATTTGATCCCTATTCCGCTGCATATCAGGTAAAGATCTGGTCTTTATTAAGTTGTTATAGAAAATTTTTAGATACAACCCTGGCAATCCATCGTGTTTTTTGATAGAAACAGGCTTTCTTTCCCTACAGATTTATGATGAACAAATAAACAGAAAATGCATATAGCAAGAATGATTTATAATGACACACAATCATAGAGTGCCAAACAATCATGCAGATAGCAATACCAATGTCCACTTGGCAAATATTCAACATCCATTAAAAAGACAAGTGCTTGGCACACGGTTTATTCAAGAGAAAGGAGCACTTGATGGATGGCCTTGATTGCAAGAGTTCACAAAAACAAGAGTATTTTATAGAAAGGGGTGGGAGCATGGCCTCACTGCTACTAAAATGAGACATATGGCCTTACACACGAACATCCAAAATTCCAAACACAATGGGCATTTGCATTAACAATGGCACATAAGAACTTTATTTGCATGTTTTCATTGACTTGAAACACAATAATTGAAATGATTACTAGGTCTGCAAGTGTGATCATCTAAAGAATGAAGGGTTTTCCCAAAGTGGAAAATGAGAAACATCCACATCCACATCCACATTTCTTGAGTCACTATCCTCACCACCAAGGAATATGCTGAAAACACATAATGTAGCATGAGTAAACCATTGCTCAAACAGTTTTCCTTTTTTTCGAAATGGTGAAGTTTTAAGAATGAGAATGCAAAGAAGAAACCAAAATCAAACCTTCATTCATTTGTGTCAAGTATATTAACAATGAGTCTGATCTGCCAAATGATACCCATAAACTCTCTTATACAATTTTCTACAATTCTGTCTAATAAGTGGACATGTAGATAGAAAGGAAACGGATTATTTAACCTCCTCAATTGTGTTTTATAATAATGAAAGCTATTTTCTCAATCAATGCTTTTATCATAGATGGCAGTGAAATAAATACAATTCCTTTTTTATTTTTCTTTCAGATACAAGCAGAAGATGAGAAGAAATGTTATAGAAATACATTCTGCAGACTCAACAATGCAAATGCCATATGTACCTTTCTGTTATCTTCAATATAAGACCTAAGAAGATAGCGCGAGTACTTCTCCTTATCTTCATCAGTTGCTAATACATTAATCATGTCTTGACCAACAGCAGCACTACATGATGGATCAGGGCATCGCAACGTTAAGCATCCTGGGCCATCACTTATTGATGTACCAATATAACCTGCAGGTGAAAACTTGAGATCAACCTTTAAATGATATGTTCAACCAAGACAAAAATGAAAGACAACTGCTAGGGAATATATAATACAAGTCTATGTCATGAACCTTCTCCTGCCCATCTGGATTCTAATTCAGAGTAAACTCTATTACAAGGAAAAAAAAAGAGAGGATATTTTCAGGTACCATCACAATGACAAAAAGCCCAGAAAGGTATGCATCAAAACCCACTAAGGTGATTCCACAAGGCAACATAAAAGGCAGCTACTATAATCAGGATTTGGAAGGATGCATTTTTCCTAGGAATAAATATCAATCAAAGAAAAGAATCAAGGGCCCCTCATCCTTCAGATTTTAGAACAGTCATTTCATGATTAAGTTAAAAAGAGCTTGTCAGAGGTTATTTACTTGTAAAATTTTACAGTGCCCTCTATATGTAACCTCTCCGTATTCAGATGCTTTTGTTGTTTTCACTTGACAATTAATATTTTGCAGAGCATTAAATTGATCCAGCATCTAACTAGTGGGGGAAAGCAATGTAACACTCGACAACTAATGTTGAGTAAAGGTTAAAATCAACACAATTAAGAAATTTATATATATCTCCATAATAAATTTGCCATGATACTTTTAAAACATAATCTGGCCCAGGTTCCATTAGAATTACATCAATATAGGTGCACCAAAGCACAAACTGAATAAGTTAAAGAATCCAATATAGTACCAGCATTTCTGAAATTATCTCATGAACCACTTTCATCATCCTAAAAATTAAAATTTTGGACACTCCATTATGTCTATGTACAGTGCCATTATTGCGGTACAATGAAGAATCATTCTTCCAAACAAGTCCAAAATATTCAAATAAGTTGTTCACATAAGATATTTTGAGACTAGTTTCCAACAGACAAGTCCAGTCAGTCCCATGAATGACCAAATAAAATATAACACTTCTCCAACCAATGCAAGAAATTCAACGCCAAGTCAAATAGGTTTTCTTTCTTAAACAGTCTGATTATTAATCAAAATTATTAATTAGCCAGTCTGGTTGCTTCAAAAGAATTTCTTTGATTCAAATAATATAGACCAGAAACACATCCAGCTTAATTATTTCTGGTGTTTAACTATGTTAGATTTCTAACTGTCCTTCTTTGCTAAGTTAATGACATAAAGAGCTTTAACAATGCAGAAGCTGCAGATGACCACTTCAGCACAAATATAAATAATAAAGGTGTGTAAGAAGATCCAATTAAAAACAAAGTCAACATACTAATACATCAGCATATACTGATAGTTGAAATAGGGTACAACACTCAAAACATTTCATTACTAGCTGCTTCACTATCACAATTCATAGATAATATAACACTAACGTCAGAGCAGTCACATTTTTGGTTGATCACCTGTCTCTACCACCCACCATACTATCACACAGGATACAGGTTGGGCACTCTATGCAGTAGCCAACTGGCATTAGTCATGAATAAATAGATTTAAAGATGAGAGTGTGACATAGGACAGAAGAAGAAAGAGATAGAGAGGAAGAAGAAGAAGAAGAAGAAGAAGAGAGGAAGGAAGAGGAGGAGGAGGACAAGGCAGAGAGAGAGGGCACTCAACATTCCTTGCATTCTCAATAAAAACTGTCTTCTCGATTAACACAGCAATAGGTTTATACAGACAACCAAAACCCTAATAAGAGTCTGCATAAAAAATAAATTCCAGAGTCTAAATAAAATTCTAGAATCCAAATAAAATAAATTTCCCTAATTTCCATATTTCCATCTAACATAAGTGTGCCTTGATTCCTTATTAATGGAGGGCCTCCGCGAAGTTTTATCAAAAATATTAACACAAATCTTAAAGAACATGTATATTTCACCATATTTTTCTCTTTGTGCAATGGAATCCAAGGTTTTAAATCCTGTGTGTAATGGGGTTCTCCCGATTGTCCAAAGGAACGGGACGCGCCGCCGTCCTGCTCCGTCTCGACACTTAGGACAGAGGATATCCCATGATGTCTCAATCAGGACGCTAGGACACCAGCAAGACGGCCCTGTCCTGACGTATGGGATGGTACCCTGTCTCAGTATTCCGCGGGACGTTTTGCTGGGACCTAAATCCATGGTGAAATCAAACCTCCTCTTGTCAAACACCACTTGCATTCTACATATAATTCTCATTATGGATAAAAGGCAGGATAAGAATGATATCAAAGACTGAAGCCAAGAATAAGTCTGGAAAACTTTTTAGGAAACCAAATAAAATCTAACAGGTTCTGGATAAACAAACCTCTCCAGCATGAACCACAAAAATGATGGCCACAAGCAGCAGCACTCATGTTATTATGGGGATAGTTTTCAAAACAAATTCCACAAGACAGCTGCCACAAAAGCAAACAGTCCATAAGAAGCAAAGAAAATGAATTAAATTATAAACAGAGTTCATCCTAACCCTAAAAATATCGTGTCTGACTTACTTCCCTAGCATTTTGCATTTCCACTGGATTCTCCAACAAGCCAACAGCCTTCCGAACATTTTCTTCATCTGCAAACCATTCATCATGCACCTTACTAACACTCCTGTATGCCCAAGAAACAAGTATTTCAGACTGAAGAATTAAATAGTCAAAGATTAACAATAAATGCATTTCTCCTGCAAAGATGGCAGATAGACGACGTGTCCTATATGATTACCTAAACCTACAATTATCAAACAGAAAAGTTTCAAACAAGTTTATAGCAATTTGCATTCACAACTTTATATTATATCACTTGTTACATGGGCCCCTTTATTTAGCCTTAATTAATCAAACCCAACATTTAGATCTGGCCATGGTATGACACTTGGATATGGTTCTGTAAGAAGAAAACCTTACGACACTGGAAGGATCCAGCACTTAAATACATGTTCGACAGACATGCTTACCTGAGTCCATGTCATATACAAACTCATGCAACAGCGAGCGTGCTAAACCTACACTGTTGGCATTCCTTTCACCAAAATAAGTTTTTCATGGTTATTATAGCCAATTTCAGATGATCTTCTATGTTCATTAAAAAGGTTAAGAAACTCCAGGCATATTTATAACATGGTGCTCTAAAAATGCATAAGATATTACAAGAAGTATGTCATCAGCCAAACTATTTGAGCAAGCACATCCAATAAAAGGAGAAGGTGCAACAGCTGTCTTCTGTTTTGAAATACACGATACGTTAAAAAGTGCTACCTCCACTATTGGAAAGATGAAATAAGTCGATTCTGGTGATGCATATGCATATAGAAGTGCATATATAATCACTTAGATTAAATTAAATTGGAGGTAGCTTATTTTACTTGTCATTGAAATACTTAGAAATTGCAATCTGCATTAATGTACCCAAGCCCATTGGCTCTTTGAAAAATTTTTCACCTATTTGCATGTCGGCCATGATCTCATCCATATTATCTCCTATAACTTTAGTTCACATCAAACTAGTAACTCCTCATCCTAAAAGGCTTGTATATATAATTGAAGGCATCTCAATAGCTTCCTAAAGTTTTCACACCCTCTCACTTGGATAAATGATTTGTTGATCATAATTTTGAATATATCATGCATACACAACCATATGGACTATTCCATCTCGATCCTACTTCAACTACTAGCGTATACCCCAAAATTTAGGTGCAGTAAAATGTGGGCCCAACCAAACAATATCAAATGTGGTGCATGCTAAGAAAGAAGGATTTGTGTCCTATAAGTGTGCATCCCCAATTGTAGGGCATGTGACTCTCATGTGCGGGAAGTTGAGTGCATTGAATGAAGATAGTGGTATAAGACACAAATCAAGCCAGAGAGAACAAAGGCTTCAGACATTCTAACTCCAAGCAGTCCAGTCAGAAGGAGGCAAGTGGCAACCAATCATGTAATGAAGCAACCCAAGTGATCACTGGATAGACAATGAAAGGACCGCCATTTATAACACTTAGCACACCTTTCCATTCCTAAGAATGATGGCGCAAAAAAACATGTCAATAGATTTGTTCCAGCGCTAGAGACTGTAGGTCAGACCCGCACTTTAGACTGCACTATCTAAGCTACTCGACCATATCCCTAGGGAATCAAGGTCCAAACTGTTTGTGCACATCGTCATTGTGCACACTAAGCAACCCTCAAAATGGAAGCCCAACTTGCTGTGTGGTTTATCTTTCAACACCTTCCCTCCAAAGCATTCCACACAATGGAGGCTTATCCATGTATCATTTGTTTCCTTCATATTCAAAAGAAAAAAAAAGGACTTCCACTTTGGGCATGTCTACTTTTTTATTTTTATCTCCACTTTTGACCATCTGATTTTTGCTAGAAATTGTAAAGTCCTCTTTGTTGAGACAATAGAACCCGAATCACCAAGTCAACTAACAAACAAACAAGTGATCGGTGCCCTCAAGTCAAATTTATGATTGTTATAGATTGCAATATTTTTATAACAATATTTTTAAGGTACTTGGTCCATAGACATGTCATCGCACACCAGTACCAGTACAAGCCAAGGTTTTAAATCCCATGGGATGAAGGTATCCCAATATCTCCATAGAACGGAAAGCCCCGCTGTCCCGTCCTGTCCCGATAGCCGTCTTGGTCATGCATCCCAAGATATATCCTCCATCTCTTTCTCTTCTTTTTTCCTTTCTTTGTTTTTTCTTTCCTTCCTTCTTTTCTTTCTTTTTCTTCTACCTTCCTTTCTTTCCTTTTTTCCTCTCTTTTTGTCACCCCTTTCTTTCTTTTTTCCTTTTTTCTTCTTTCTCTTTCTTTCTTCCTTCTTTCCTTCCTTTCTTTTTCTTCTCCCTTCCCTTCTTTGTTTCATTTTTCTTCTTCTTCTTTCCTTTCACTTTTTTCTTTTTTCATATTCCTTTCTTTCTTTCCTCTTTCTTTTTCTTTCTTTGTATGGATGAGTTTTGGAGCCATTCCCATTTTCTCATAGGAAAGGGACGCCCCCCATCCCACCGGGATGTAAAACTTTGGTACAAACTATCCAATTGTCTATGATCCAAGTCCACTCTTTCACCAAGATGTTGACATAATCCATCCCAATGCAGTGCAATATCCATCATTGACCTCCTGAATCACCAAGGCGTTAGTTGTCTATCCTTTGTGCCTTTCCCTGAACTGCACATATCCAATCTTGGAGTCCCAGAGGACAAAGCCTGCTAGAAAGATTAGTGAAAGAATCTTTGGGGTGGAAGCCAAGGGAATATTGGTGGGGACAGCTGTGGAATCAAAGGAGATGGCAGAAAAGGTGGAGGTGGGGAGGAGGGAAACTCGAACAAGCTGCGGAGGAGGGCAATAGAGGTGAACATCATGGCAGGGTAGTTGATGAGTTCTAAGGGAAACATAAGGCACAAAGAAAAAGAGAAGAGAAAAGACTCTTCTTTCTTCCAATGGGATAGACATGAGAGTTACAGAGTTTACATTTTTCCCAAGGGAGATAAGATGTCACCCAAGGCTAGATATTTAGAAGTTAGGGACTAATAGCATTGAGAACATTCTGCAATGAACCCCACAGCACATTCTGGTAGTGTCAATATGTGCTGCTAACATGTTCCTCACTAGGTGCACTATCATGTGAGTTGTGGGTCCCATAAGGATCATGGGCCCATTTTTGCCCCAACAATGTGCTAATTCGGTTCAAGGGCTGCAGTGCAATTGCAGTATGTGATCACCCTCCCATCTAATGATCCCACCTTTCTCTCCCCCAAGTTCAAAAGCCCCTCTATTGAGCTCCACTACTTAGTATGAGATGATACTCCCCACCTCTCATGTAATTATAATCTGCTATTATACGAGAAAAAAGGTATAAACTATGGATTTTTTACCGAAAGGGAATGGAGAAGGGTGAGTAGCATCCTATTAGTTTCAAGGCAAACTAACCATTCGAGAGAGCCACTCGGTGTCCAATTGCCACTCTCCAAAGTCTACATATCACAACCGTCCATCAAGTAGATCATAGACCAACAAGACATGAAGGCGAATGTCACACCTTTTGACGTAATTTATTTTACATTCCTAGGTGGATTATTAAAAAGACAACTAGGTGTAGTCTCGCAATAGAATTATGTGTTAAACTCAGAGCTCTACTCTCTTGATCATGATTGAGATTGATGATGGAGCCACCATTGATCAAGTTAAAAAGAATAAAATGCAGATAGATCTGAATTGGAAGGCATGTATCATTTTGGATAAGTAAGGCAACATGATAACACAGTAATAGCACTCTTTTGTTTTTTCCAAAAAATAAAAAAAAATGTAATTAGTTAAATTTAAAGAGATAAATGCAATACATTGGTTCAATTACAATTTTATAGATTTGTTATAAAAACATATTAAATATTTAAATAAGTGAAAGTAAACTGGTTTTGATTACAATAATTTTTTTCCAACTACATTCTTATAAATTCTTATTCTATAACAATTTTATGATCTTACACAATTTCTTCTTTTTGCATATTTCATAAAATAGGCATTTCACCCTAAAAGCAATCCATTTGAATCCAAATTTAGCCTGATATATCTCATTTAAAGTTGGACAACTAAACAAAGAAATGTATTTTTACAATACTAATACATGAGCACATAAAGAAAGTGTCCCCCCCTACAAGCAAATAATAGCATCTTGCAGACTGAAAATGGAGTTTATATCAGAAACCTGAACAAAAATATAGAAACAGATATTCCTCTCCTATAAACTGGACTCTCTTACCAGTTATAATGGCGCAGAAGGATGCATGCTGCAGACCTTGATATTGAAAGTACAATAGAGACCCTATTTATGTCTTCCTCCTGATGCTGCCGTATATCAGCTTCACTCAAAATAGTATAGTTTTGCTGACATGATAAATCAGCAAAGTGTTCAATAAAACTAGATAATTATCGCAGATGCACAAAAGAACAATACATGGAACATATAGCATAAATAACAGCATATTCTCAGTTAAGTTTTCTCGCATTGATCAACGAATTAAAGCCCCTTTTAAATAAGTTACAATTACTTAGCTAGAACTTTCATTTGTAGATATGCAAAATGAAGAAATACAATCAAATATAATTATATATTATTATTTTGAATAAGCAAATAAGTAACCAAATGCAAGCATAACGAATTTTAGTTGCTAAGCTCTTCCTTGATTGCGTCAGCTGACCCAGGAAATTATTCCAGCTCTTACTCCTGCTTGTAGGTACTTCAAGAATTTCTAGAATCACATACCACAAGTTACTGTTTCCAGGGACCCATATCATAACCATATCCATCTAACCTTGTCAGAACTATCTCGGATCAACTAGATGGATCCTCATTTGCCAAGCATTCCTATTTAGTGCCATTTATGGCCTATCTATTCAACTTTTGGCCGAATCATTCAAAGCTTCTTTAACCTTTGCATACTGCATGTCTGAATCAACAGAAGTTATTTTAGAAATTTAAAGGCTACAATCAAATTATTTGCTAGTAACAACTACCAAGCATTGAAATATTCTACCTCAAAAGCTAATAATTTACTGCCAATCCTAACATTTTCTAGAACCATCCCCTCATTATTTACATAACCATAAACTCTAACTTTGTGCTGTTATACCACAAAACTAACACCCGTTATTGCTATGACCATCCAAAGATATTAAGAAAGTCCAGTCTAAGACAGCAAGTCAAGATAGCTCACATGCTAAAGCCATTGAACCAACAAATGCACAATCCTAGCATGCTAAAATCCTTCATCAAACAAAAAAAAAGGTCGAATTTTAGTTGAGATGCTTGTAAAGATAATGTGCTGAGCAATAATTCATAAAATCCTGTGCACAAAATCAGAGCAAACATTTAATGTTGCTATGATCTCTAAGGTGATTAAACATCCAATTCACCAGCACAAGCTATGCTTGGCATTGACAGGGTGATAGAAAGGATACAGCCAATATAAATCAGGCAGACATAAAATAGGGAGGATTATGGGATCCATGTGATATTTAGCTCCCAGGAACAGGTAAGTATCAAAGAAGAACTGCAGATGCAAATGAAAAGCAGAATACTATTCAAAAGCCTAAGCACACGCCCTTGACTTGTTATATTCATCTGATGAATGCACTGCTAGATATCACTTGACAAAGTCCAGTAAATGAAAACATCACCCTTGGAGAGGGGAAAGAAACTAACTTGTTGATGAAAAAGAAACATGTGACTTGAAAAAATAACGGTAGAATAATCATAGCCCAACAAAGACTTCTATCGCTTCGATTAAGGCCAAATGCACCGTCCAAACGCACCGTCCAAACTATCAAAACCTTAAATTTCTCACTCCAAGCCCATTTTTGAATCAAAATTTTGAGAGAGAAACAATCACATCATGTTCGGATACTAAATTACCACAAATTTTTCTAGTTTATTCAAGATATCTCCTACAGCTAGCTCATCCGTTAAAAAAATTTCAAATCCCGCTCAAACGTCGATACCACCAAAGCTAAACGACACTGAAGCGAAGCAAGACATCAAGCACAAGCGATCAGCCAAAAAAAGCCAGCCGTTTCCTCTCGCTTCACCTGCTGCCGATGGGAGGTGATGTCCTCGGAGTCGTCCGACTCGTTATCCACGAAATCGTAACCGGCGTCCCCATCGTCGCTGCCCATCGCGGTCTCCCCGCTGTAGAAGTCGTCGTCCAGGGACTCCAGATCGTTGGCGTCGTGCATGTCGTCCTCCGAGTCCATCTCTCCCCGCTGGACCCCGTTCCCGAGCCCCAGGCGCCCCAAAAACCCTAGAATTCCGCCGGAACGCGCGATTAGGGCAAGAATCTGGAGGACCGGCGCGATACGGAGGATCCAATCGAAGAAGAGGGCGAGGAGATCGGGTTTGGGGAAGGGAATGGTGGGAGCTTGGAGCGCGAGAGAGAAGAGAGAAGGGAAAGGGGAAGGGCGATGGATTCTCGAGAGGGGGGCAGCTCGGGTTTGGGTGTTGGATTTTTACTGGAAAGGAGGAATCTCGTGGACATTTTATATGCGGGAAGGGGGAGCAGGGGGGAATGGAGGGCAAACAGTAACCAGATGTTATTTTATGGCCATTAAGAAAAAGGGGAAGACAAGTGATAAACTCACTCCACCATTTTGACATCGTGCGCTGCTATCGCATCTGTGCGTTCAATGCGGAGGCATCTCTGAATTACCTCTTGACTTACGATCCTTCCAGGTACTCTCTCCAAGCAAAATATGAAAATTAGCCTAAATGGTACATTTAATGGTTTCACATTCGATATTTTGCAGATAATTTTTTAATAATTTGTTGTCCTTAGAAATTATAAATTATAAATTTTAATATTTTAAAAATTATCATTCTTTCCTTCAAACTCTCTATTTTATGCTAATCAATTCATTCTTGGATGCTAGATTAGCCATATAAAATTAAAAAAACAGAAGAGAGAGAGGATTAGACTTATACCTATATTTTAATTTTAATTTGCATGTCAGATATGTAAAAAAAAAAAATAGCTCGAAGTTTAGAGGTTTAAGTCTAAGTCCAATCTAACATAGGATCAAGATTGTGTTTAGTTCCAAAATGAAAGTGGATTTTTGGATCTTTTTTATAATTATAAATGTCTTTTATACTCCCATTCGCCATTTTCTCTTTCATTGATAACTAATTTCTTTGCATTTTAACTTTCACAGCAAAGGGAATAGAAAAATAGAGATGGTGGGGTGAATAGAATAGAAGGGTGATAGGTAGCGTGGGTAGGAGAAGAGAATGGACAGGCGCAACCTGTATCTGGATCAGACGATCCTGACCGTTGGTCCAATAAACATCACTTCAATCCCGTTCCTCGTTGGCCAGTTGGGCCACCGTCGGCTGGGACTTCGAAATGAGAAAATAAATTGAAGCACTGGTGGTGCCGTGGAATCATCATTCTTCGAAGTGGAGATAGAGTGCCACGTATCCTTGCCGCGGTTGGAAACTCTAACCGGAATGGCGGAAAATCTAACAAGTTCACTTCTTCGGAAAATGTTACAGGAAATCTATTGGATGAATGCTTGGGCGCAAAACGTGGTATCCTGCCCATAACGTTTTAAGAGCTACCTATCATGCTTCACGAGATGTGTCAAGCTTGCATACCTTATAATAGCTTTTGGTATAGGTAGTATTATAGTCGAAGGCTCATGATTCGACAAATGAGGTACTCGTGATTCGGTATATAAGGTATTATCTATTCTGATCCATGAGCTGCACAGTTTTGTTTCTCAAGATTTCGATCCAAAAAATGTCTCACGTGAAAATAATGGTCCCTTCTTATATAAATTAAAATTCTTCTTGACTCACAATCAATATCGGACTAATGATGTCCTCTCTTTTATACCACAACTTAACCCTCCAATCAAAAGAGAGTTTGTATGCGGACAGAATTTGCTTTCTTCCTTATTTTTATCCCAAATTGATATACGAGCGGAAGGAGTCATCACATAGTTGCAAGGATGGTCCTAGGACTGAAACCATATCAAATACCAGCATATCTATATCCATATTTATTTTATTTGATGAGTATAAACAGAGATACGAATATTATTCAGATGCAAAAAATCATATTCATATTTGTTTTAAACGAATACGAATATCGAAAGTATAGATATATTATGGATATAAATTGGATAATTAAACTTTATGACTATAAAATCAAAGATATTACTAAATATATGATAAATTAAGTTAACAACATATTTATAGTTGGATCCTCAAATTTTTGTCCACATCCAGATGGATTCAAATACAAATACAGATATTAGATATACGAAAATGGATCCAAATGTCATTGTTGTGGCCAAGGGCTCATGGTTCGGTGCGTAAGGAATTATCCGCTCTGGCTCATGAGTCTCACACTTTTGTCCTACCTCATGTAGAAAAAATGATTTATTCTTATATAAGCAAAAATCCTCTTGACTCATAACTAATATGGGACTAGTGATGCCCTCCCTTCTATACCATAATAGATAGCATGGCCAATAACCATTTAATATATTTAACTTGTTTCAATATATTATAGATCGGATTAAATTGCATGTTTAATAAAATAGATCTGGATTTTTTATCCGGTCGATAAACAAGTTCAAATTGATAAAATTTTTGTGTATCATGTATTCCATCAGATCTGACTGCCACCCCAAGTTTTTGGAGTATTTTTATTATAATCCAAGATTGAGAGCCAAAGTGGTCTGAGTATCCATTCCCTGCGAGCTATGAAATGGATTATAAGTGATAAAATGGATGGTTCAAGTAATGCCTGGATCAATTTTATGTGATCTTACTTCCCTATATACCATCAATGTTCTTTGCATGTGATGTAGCATAAGCAAGCCTTGCCATTTTGTTGATGGCTTGGTAAGGGATGTGCTTTTTGGTGGGGCGATGGTGATGGCTACTTTGGATTCCTTTTCTTGATGGAGTTGTACTCGAGTGGACCAATTCACCGAAGATTCATGTTAGCAGCGGTCTTGATCATCTAGACAAGCCTCATTGTCAAGGGATTGGTGAAATTAGTGAGAACATGGAAAGAGACTCTTCACTAACTCTATTTTTCAAATGCATCTAGGCCTTTCCTTAGAATGCTATGGTGGTAGAAACTTTACTTCATTGGATTGATAGCAAAAGATAGAGTTGCCTGGTCTATGTTCAACGAGGCTTTTTGAATAAAGGCACGTAATGAGAATATTCATCTTGACTATGCCACGGTGAAAGCATAAATTCCTCATTTCTTTCACACACTAGGGGATTTCTAGACAAATTGAAACACTGGCGGTATCTTTGGTTGGTTCCATTCCAATCATTTGGTTAGGGAGAGTCCCATTTTCATTTTGATTTTAAAGTGCTAATAGAAACTACTCCAATCCTCCAAAATCTAATCTTTATTCTCCTCAAGTATTCAACTTCCATTCTGATTCTGATTTTGATTCTACCAACGAACCAAACATATTAGAGGTATATCACCATTCCAATTTTTATTCCAATCCATTCTGATTCTAATTCTGACCGTGAATCAAATGCTTTCTGGAAGTGAAATGAACTTTCTCCTTGCAAATAATGATTTCTTATATATATATATATATAGAGATGGATGGATGGATAAAATGAAAGCTTAATTACTTTAAAAATCTCAAATTTTTAGAGAATTTTTATTTTTATCCTAAACTTCAATTCATTGCAATCAGATCATTGAACTTTTAAAATGTTGTAATTTCTATCTTGACTACTATTTTCGTCTAAAGACCGTGAAGAAAATGATCACGTGCCATCATATGACACTTAGTGAAAGCTGATATGGTATGAAATTAGCGGATGTAGAATCCTAAGCTTTTTCACTCTTTTTCTTCTCTTCTAGCTAGAGTTTAAACTCTTTTTCTCTTTTCTTCTCTTTTAGCTAAGACTGGGATTTACCTTTTTTTTCCTCCTCTCCTCCTCTTCTAACTAAGATTTCTATTTTTCATTTTTCTCCGATTTCACCCATCACTATCTCTCTAAAACCCACACCATTCATACCTCTTTTTGTAGATGTTTAGGGAGGAGACAAACACATGGGATTAGCATAGTTGTAGGAGTTTCATAACTTTAATGGACTATTATATAAAAGAGATTTATCTTTCATAATGTATACTCTATCAAAATAACTTGCTGCTCAAGAGTCATGGGGACCACAGTGGTGGACTTGGTTGTATTGGTGGAGGCAGTCTTAGTAGTGATGGAGGCTTTGGAGTTAATGATGGTAGAAATAGAGGTGCCGATAGTGGTGTATAGTAAGATTTTAGAAAAAATGGTGGTAAAGAGGAAGAAAGAGTTGATAAAGATTCTATCTTAGCTATTTCATGCCATATCAGCTTTCACTATCATATTGTTTGGATTGGGGGTACACGGAGATTCATAAAGGGAAGGGAGGGGAGGATAAAGAATAAACTCATGTTTGGTAAAATTTTTTGAGAAGTAAGGGAGGGTAGAGAAGGGTTCTCTCAACCCATCCGTACCCCTCACTTACTCAATTTTCTGTACCCTCGATTTGGGATGTAACGGAGGAAAAGGTTCACGTTTAATTTTTATTTTTCTAACTCATCCTTAATAAAATTTTAAAATTACAACTAGACCATTATATACTTTATCTTCCCAACCGCCTCTTTGCTCTTCGCACAACTCAGAAATTCTATAGCTGTCTTTTCGTCCGCAGATCGCTCCTCACGCAAATCCGGATATCACGATTTTTGAAAGACAGATTCCAGTGACAGAGATTTATGATTTTTGTCAAAATATCACAAACATTAAATAGTACATCTATTAATAAAAAAGGATATATTTATCAAAATATATATAAAAATTTTTCTACCCCTCTCTTAACCCCTCTATCCAAACAAGGATAAGGTATGTACCCTTCTTTACCCTTCTTCTCCCTTTCTAAACAAGGATTCATTAATTTCTTAACCCTCCCCTCCCTTCCCCTCCATTACCCTCCTCTCCTTTCTTTTTATGAACTCTCGTGTACCCCTAATCCAAATAAAGCGTATATGTCACATGACAGTATGTGACTATTTCGATCATAACAATTATACGAAAGTAATAGCTAGAAAGAAATTGTAATATTCTAAAAGTTTGATGATCTAATTATAATGAATCAAAATTCGGGATAAAAATGAAAATCTCCCAAAAAGTTTGAGGTTTTTAAAGTAATTGAGTCTAAAATAAAGACAATGCATATAGGAAAGTTAATAGTGATAGAGAAATTTGATATGTAGATCTTTACTTTCAAAATATGATGTGATTGGTACAATTATAATGTTGGTCCAATGGTTTGACTGGGAATATGAATGTTGCTGTATACTTGCTTGCTTATTCTAGTACGTTTATATGAAACTTTTCTAATAGATTACAAGAAATGATTATGCAATTTGTTGGGATCCTTGTTCAAGCCTTTATTTAAACTGACTTTAACAAGCAATATTTTCTCTGACAGTAACTAGTGAGCAATATTCATATTTAATTTATCACTTTCTGAACTCAGCATCTACATGATCGCCACATACTCCTTAGGATAAGATCTTAAAGAATATGTAAGCTGATCTTTTTATCCATGCCTCAATCCAACTCAGATAGCGGTAAAAGCAACTTCATTAATTTTTATTTAATATAAAGATAAATTCTATAAAGCTAAAAGAAAATAGAACAGAGATCTAAGGAAGGTCCAAAATAATTTTTATTTAAAAATAGTTAAGCAAACAATATCTAAAATCTGTTCCTTACAGATTGATCCTAAATTTTATAGGATCTTCTAGATCTGAAAATTATAAAATATAAGAGTAAGCTTTACAAGCTCAATAAGTTATCAAAATTTTTAATTTAATTAAGTATTTTGTACAAAAAATAAATTTTCAAGTTACATGATTTTTTTCATAAAAAATTTTTAATGAATATAGAAGCATGCCATATCAATCAACATAGAACTAAAATATGTAATTATTCGAAATAATTTTTTTAAATAATCAAGGATTGACCTTTCACTTTTACTCTCCTAATCTCTCTGACTATGGCCACAATCGGTTCGTTGTTAGTTCCGAAAGAGACTAGATCTTGATTACAGTATGCCATTCATCGATCATGTCTAGTGAGTCTCACTGAAAATTCGAAAAGAAAACTAGCTCTAATATCATACGGAGTTACATACTCTCAATAGTATACGCCAGCAATCAACCCTGCCTCACTATATTCGAAAAGAAACTAGCTCTTAACTATAACACACCATTAATCAGTGTGTGTCAGTGATCGTCCTATCAAAGGTTAGATCTTCAATCTGTATGATCATAGTCAGACTATAGAGCAATAGAATCCACAAGTAACACAGAAAATATAATTCATATATCAAGTAAATTCAATTTGACAAATCGAAAGCATTTTCATGTAGAACATATACTATACTTAATTTAGACAAAGATTCATTGCATTAAAATAATTAAACAACTACGGATGGAGGTAACTTACAATACTTGATCTAGATTGTCATGAAACTTCATCAATTCTGGAATCAAAATCTAAATAATTAATCAAACTGTTAGACTTTTAAAAAGTAGTAGATAACTAAATTTATCTCAGGTTCTGATCATCGAATTTGATTTATCATCCTAGGACATCGATCAACCCTAGAATTTAATATTTATCAAAATAGAGTTCATAGTTACCTAAATGCAAAGAAATTTGATCACAATCATGCTTCCTCAAAATCCAAATATGCAGTTCTACCTAATTCATTTAAAATCTCTAAATCATATTTAATTTACAAATTAAAGAAAAATTAACCTAATTAAGAAAAATTAGAGTTGAATTGGGTAGATCAATAGACGTAGAGGCAAAGATAAAAAGAATTAGTCTTGGTTGGATCTGAGTTAGGGTTCGATCCATTATATAGATCAGAGAAGGGAGACTAACAAATAGAGAGAAAAAAATTGGATTTATAGACTTAATTAAATAATGAAATAATAAAGGAAATGGGAAGAAAATGGAGGGGAAAGTAGAGAAAGAGAGGAAATAGGAGAAGAAAAAGAAGGAGAAGGAGGTTGTGGCAGCGGGGTGGGTCACCGGCTAGCCAAGGCTATCAGTGGCAATAGTGGTGTCGATGGTGGTGGCCCAAGAGCAAGGCTAAAAGAAGAAAAATAGGGATCAAAATAGATTCAAAATAATTTGAAAAATAAGGCTCGGATCTGATGTCAAGGATGGTGGAACTTGATCGACAACAGCAGCTTTCCAATGGTTCAAAAGACACGTAATCGAGGCAAAATAGGGTGAGAGAGAGAGAGAGAAGCAAGGGGGGTTCGGGCAGTTGGACTTTGGCTCAAGTAGCTTATTGGCTGCTGGAGAGGAGAAAGGGTGGGAAGAGCTTGCTGATGCTGAAAGCAGAGGAAAGATGGGATTTAAATAGGAAAAAGTAGGAGAAATAAGACCGGCCTAATGCTGACCTTTCATTGACTATACTGGCCTCCAATGGACCCTGATGGTTCGCACCAACCACCATTGGGTGGCCTTAACCTTTGCCCTTTGGTAATAGTGAACGGATAGGAGATCGAGATCTCCTCTATTTTGATTTCTTTTTTTTTTTTCAAATTTATGATGGAAGTCGGCACTAAGTTTGCCGATATCAAAATAAAAACGACCACGTGGGTCGGATTTCACATAAGTAGAGAATCACACCGATCACCATTATTCAAAATACAATAGAGTTCTATATTTCAAACACAAAAAGATCAAATATAATGTGTAGCTTGAATGTTAGACAGATTTGACCAAATAACAAGTTGAGAATATTCGGACTCATATTAAGCTTGCAGGTAACAGCAAAGCTTGGTCTCTAGTGGCAGGGACGAGTATGTCTATTTTGTATTAAAATACATTAGTATTAGACAAAAATACCTAAATCTACATATTCCAACATTTGGGATAAAAATGTGTTTCATTTATCAATTGAAATATAGCTAATTATTAGTTTCACATGTGCAATTGGCAAAAACATCGTGAAATATTTCATATGCAAAAGACTAGGGCAATCTTAAATGCAAGATAAAGAAGGTGATTGAGCTATGAAAAGGATGAAAGATACCAAAAAGATAACGTATGTTGAGATAGAGCACCGAGCATCAAAATTTCTATTATATTGAAGGTATGACTATTAAACTAATGAAGTCACCGAATGTTACATATTGGTAAAATAAATTCAATCTCGCTCTAATCTTGATTTCAGTTGATTTTTTAACCATCAATTGGATGCTGTTTATTTTTAGGACATGTTTAGTTGGGGGAGTTGGATTCTGAAATAGAAATAAGTGACTTCCATTCCAGCAATTTGATTGAAAGAGGTCACATTCCCATTTCAATTATTGAAATGAATGAAAATATTCTAATTTTTCAAAATCTAATCTTTATTCTCTCATAATATTAGATTATTATCTGACTCTAATTTCAATCACGAACCAAATACATCGAGGGATATAGCCATTTTAGTCTTTATTCAAATTCTGATTATGGGCATGAACCAAATGCACCCTTAATTAATCATATATGTGGGATCCAAGGAATTTGAGTAATGGATGGATAATTTATCGGATTGATCTGCACTAGGTGGCCCTTTTTGCTATCAAGCCCAGTGGACTAAACCTATCTATGTGGGCCAGTTTTTAAGGTTAAAAGACCAGGAAACCGAACGAAAATGCCTCGTTTTGTAAATTTTTGAACCACTTAGATTTGAATATGATCAGTGGATACTTAAATCAGAATTGAAAAGTAGTATGAGAGAAGCATATTTCGAATTGACTTGGATATATTACCTTAAACTTTAACAATATTTGGTTGGTGATATCCCATTTTGTCATGCACCAACAGAATTCGATGTGGGCTCGAAAAATTTTGATTTGTGATCTAGCCATCTTAATTATTTGGCCCTCAAATCATTTTAAGCGGGGCGGGCATCCTTGTTTTATGAAATCCAGGTGCATTATATAAAAAAATATAAATAAAAATTAATGATGATAGAAATATTACAACTTAGATTGATTCTAAGCAGAGCTTCAAAAAATCCAATATCCGCAAATAATCACTGAGTGCTACTTTTCATGATAATGAAAATAATGGCTATTTTTCATCCAATTCAACCTTGAAGTGGAACTTTTGGTGTAAAAAAACTGAAGCTATGATCATTGTTATTGGAATTGTTTTATGGAACCAGAAATTAGCATCGAGATTGATTTGAGTCTAGAAGGGAAACAATCATTTTAATGAAGTGTACATTGAATATGTAAAATACCAATAATTATAATTGGAGTTTGGATGCTCACTTTAATGTCTTTGAATCTAATATTGGTGGTATTTAATATGAGATGATGATATCAAAAATTAATAGTAAAAAGTAACGTTGAGCTAAAATTTAAAGACAAAAAGGCCCGTTAGTCTAATGACAAAAATTGGTTCAGCCCCTCTAAATTTTTGGAAAGAAATTTTTTTAATTGGGAAAGATTTGATAGCCTCGTCAAAAAATAAATAAATAAATTTTTTAGTTAAAAATGTTTGATTATATTTTGGAGGTATTTTGATGTATTTTGATTAATTTTTTTATCTAATTGGATTGTTCTATACTAATAAATTTAGATAATTTGATTTATAATTATATATATATATATATATATATATATATATTTTTTTTTTTTTTTTTTTTTTTCTTTGCTCGCATCACATCGGTGGTTAAGCGGTGGCTGAAGGGAATGTGAGCCGGGTGCTGGATGTAACGTGTGACAAGAACGGTGGATAATGGATAAGAACAATAAAGAACGTGGCGTAAATCACATGAGAATTGCAGTATGTAGGATATAATATTTAAATAAAAAAGATAGTGATGGAGTTTTAACTTACAAATATTTAAATTTTAAATTTAAAAATTTAACTTCATCCTTCAAATTTTGGTTGGTACAAATTTTTTAAAATACTTTATTTTTTTGATCCGACACAAATGTATGAGAGCAAATCCTAGTTCTTGAATGGAAATTTCAACTCATTAAATATAATTTTGATCATTACATTATTTTTATATATATATATTTTTTATTGATTGGAGAAATCATTCAAATCAAATTTTTCAATAATCATGTTTATTATAAAAGAATTGGATTGAAATATTTTATTATATTTTAAAAGTTGAATGGTATTTTTAGAGTAATTTTAACCATACGTCTGGATTCCGATAAAATTATTCAATCTTCTTATCTTTTTTTTCATATATTTTTTATAATTTTATTTTAAAAATAAAAAAAAAAATAAAAGTGTAGCAACTTCTAGATGGCAATCTTGGACCGCAGACATTTGAGAATATCCCAATGCCAAATGTCTTGTTGGGTCCATCCATGCCAAATGCTTGGTCTTGTAGGGTCGGGGTTGGTAGGTGGCCGGAATTGCAAACGACCTCCTTATAATGAAAAAATAAAATTTAGAGAGGCAACCTTGGACCACAAAATTGCTCCCAACTTGTACTGATTTGTAGACTTAACTTCATTAGTCACGTCAAGAAGCCCATCAACGCAACATGTCAGTGACCACATCAAAGTGGGACGCAACATAAAGTGATCCGAAGAATTCTTTTAATTTTTCAAAAAAATTTAAAATTTTTAAAACCAACACCGACGGCAGTATTACAAATGACTGAGACGATGCAACCTATATCACCTTAAATTCGGACGTCAGATTGTTGGCCACGAGGACGTCAATCTTTTTGAGCTTTTCATCTCAAGAATAAAACTCTATACTGCTTGAATGGGTACCATCTATTTGAGACAAAAATTATGGATAAAAAAAAATTATTGAGAATGACTTCATCATAATCATCAATTAGATCCGAAATAAGATGAATAGAACTGAAAGTGGGTTCGGATCGATCCAAGACCCATCGAATCGAGTCGGCTTCGAATTGAACTTTGAGCTCAGTTTGAAACCATTCAAGTCGGGTTCGGATCCAAAAAACTAGATCCATTTTACTTTCGGGTTGGGCTCGAGCAGACTTTTGGTCCGATCCGAATCTGATCCGAGTTCAAGTCTAAAATCAGACTCAAAATCATCTCCCTCTGAGGAACAGATTCATCTCTTTCTATTAATAAATCGATCGTAACAACATGCGCATTTTTCTTCTGCAGCACCACAAAGTAAAACACCCTATCAAAATTATAACCAAGGAGGAAATAACAAAAGCCGAAATACCGACATATAAAAAGATGAATCAGCAAATTACCTTATACTGATCACAGCTACCATCCCAGCCCATGTAAGGGTAGCCCTCTTAGGTATCAATCCTCCCAGACACTGTCGATAGTAGAATTCTGGCAGCGACAGAAGTCGGCGGTCTAGATGCCAAGGTAGGTGGAGCGATACTCCTCGTTGGTGAGGTCGGCGAAGCGGATGGGCCGAGGTGGAAGGAGTTTTTGCCGGCATCGAAGGACGTGTGCTGGTCGATGTAGCGGAGATTATCGTGGAAGATCTCGAGATGCTTCTCATCCTCATCGAGCGTGTTGTTGGATCGCGCATGCTACGCCTTCCAGGCCTGGTAGAGATAGTGGACCTCATCATCGCTCCTCTCCTTGTAACTCAAGATGGACATGCCGACAGAGGAAAAGATGGCGGTGGTGGCGGTGGAGGCCAGGGCCAGGAGGAGGAAAAGGAGGGTGGTGACGACGGCGACGGCCACGGATGAGGAATCCGGATCGATGGCACTAGATTTGGATGGGGAGGGGGCGAAGGGGGAGGTAAAAATGGGATTTTTTTTGGGTGGGAGAGGAAGGAAAGGTGTCTCGGGCCTAATTTGGGTTTGGACGCGGGTTTAGATTCAGGCTGATCTCAGACCCAGGCTCGGACTTTATTTTTCTAAAAAAATACGGTCTAAGTTCGGCACAAACCTTCAAAAATTATTTCGGACTGGATTCGGACAAGGATAGAATCCGATCTAGCCCGACCCAGTTTCAATCCTAAAAATGAAGCATTCAGAAGCTCATCTGCTCCTTTGCGGTATTTGGAGACTCCTTCATCATTTTAGTGTGACTAATGTTGGGTATGCCTTTCGAAAGACGAATAATATGGTCGATTGACTTGCACATTTATTGCCGAACACATTGGAGAGTATCAAATAAAAAAATAAAAAAAAAGCAGCTATAACAACTTTATTCCTAAAACCACCTCTTCTTCTATAGCGTAAGGTTGGCTGGATAAAACCCCTTATCCCGGGGATATCCCAGAACAGCCCAAACGAAAGGGCCAGGATAACATCCCGCCAACTCACGAGGTGCTCCGCGAACCGCCGGGGATAACGACGACACACGTTACCATACAACCACCGCCCAAACCAGTTCGCCCGAAAAGTGGCCCATACAATAGACACCCAACTCACGTTGATTCCATCTCGTCCAATAAGCTCGTCGCTTCTACTGTATGGTCCCACCAGCACTGTTACTTGGGTCCCTCTTGTCTTATTCTGGGTGTCTCCGTACGTTCCGACACCTGTAGACCATGTAGTGTTACCAGCTACCTCCAGAACAGCGAACAGCAATTTCCTCAAATTATATCAAGCCATGTAACTACCAATATTTGTGAGGAGGAAGGCACGAGGCAGTGACCATATTTCCATGCATGGAACGCTGACCTCGTGACACTGTACGCAGTCGTGACACGTTGGTAATGTGTTTGGGCCTCATAGTATTCGTCGGTTTAGTTCATCACCCAACCAAGTAAAATGGCTATAATGATACTTTGGAAAGGTTTTGTCACACTATGCTCCTGAATATTGAAATAATAGATACATTTAATTGTTTTTCGTTCACAATAGACAGTTGTTTGGCACAATCTTTGTATGATCATGAACAAAATTTAATTTAAAATTTTATATATTTTTTTATAAAAATTGTGTACTGTTTGGAATGTATTAAATAAAAAATTATTTGGATGGAAGTGATTTTTTTTTTGTTGAGAATGATATTTTTTTAAAAATATATTATTAAAAAAATAAATATAAGATGATTTGGATGAGAATGATATTATTTTCCAATCATTATTTATTATTTTATTATAATATTATTATAATAATTTAAGCTTGAGATTGGTTTGAATATATCCATAATTTTATTTATTTTATTTGATAAATATAAATATAAATATAAATATGAATATTAGTTGAATAAAAAAATATTTATATTTATATTTATTTTAAATTGATACTATTACAAATTGAATATGTGAATGTAGATATAAATATACATATAAATTAAATAATTAAATTTTATCATTATATAATCAAGATGTTATTAGATGGATGATAAACAAAGTTAATATAATATTAATATAATTATTAATTTTTTTAAAATTTATGAGTGTTTCATAAAATTAAAAAAATTATAAATAATATAAAATATTTATTTATAAATTGATAATTATTATCTATATTATATTTAATTTTTTTAATAGATATAATATAGATATGGGTATTAGTTAGATGTTTATTTATTTATTTTTTTTTATGTGGGATAGATTTGAAAATAAAGATATTACGGGATCTACTTCGGCCCATATAACAATCACTAATAGCTATTTTTTTCCTAACAAATAATATTATTTACACAAAATAGGGTAAGTAATGACCGTAACTTGTCCATAATTTTTCTTACCCGAAAGTTCTCAGCCGGCCCTCCCTCTTCTCCACGAGAAATTACTGCCTGGACCCCCCCAGGTCACATCTTGGAGATGTGCACGGTGGACAACGCGCAATCGAAAATTTGTGAAATACAAGGGTAGATGTGGCGTGTTATTCACCGTGGGATTTGGATGGTCTACCTGGACCAAGCCCAGGCAATAATTTTTGTCCACCTCCACAGCCGTACGACGAAATCTCCGCCCTTTCCTCCGGAAACCGATAAACAGCTTTCCAATTATCCCCAGATACACTCCCCCGGTCCCGTCAAGAGCGTTAACCCCCTCGTAATAGTACCGAAGATTCTCGAAACCACGGAGTGCACTTTTAAAACCCGTTTCCTTACATAACAAAACCGGGCCCCACTCCCATCCCTCTCTCGTCCGTGTCCGCATCTTTTTAGCCGTCACGAGTTTCTCGCCTCCCTCAGAAAAAGCGAAGGGAAAGGAGAGTAGGAAACGAAGCCGAACGCGATCTCTCCTTCTTTGTCGTCTTCCAGCCTTCCAAGAGAAGCGATTCAAATTCCTAAAAACCAAAATTTTACGCCCTTTCTTCTATAAAAAAAGCCCAAGGGCCACCCGTAATCCCTAATCCTTATCCCTTCTTCCCTCTGGGCTTTTTTCTTCCCCTCTTGGAGTTTGTCTCCTCTGCTCCCTCCTCTCTTTCTCTCTCTCCTCCTTCATTGATTGAATCTTCTTTTTATATTTTTTTCTTGGATTTTGATCGGGATTTGGGGGTTTTGGCTGTTTTTGGTTGGTGTTGGGTGGGGGTGTTGTTGGAGCTTTGAATTGGTGGTCGATTTGGGTGGTGAGAGAAGGCCAAGATGACGATCCTGTCGATGGCGGGGAGCTCGGGGACGCTGGACCCGTTGCCGAAGAGGAAAATGTCGTACTTTAGCAATCGGTATGTGGTTGGGCTCACGGTGACGGCTGGAATTGGAGGATTGCTCTTTGGTTATGACACAGGTATGGATTACTTCAGAATAAGCTGTTCATCGATCTGATAGTTTTTGTTCTGGGGCATGAGGTTCTTGAAATAGATTTTAAAGTCAAAAAGTTTTGATTTTGATGCACCCGGACCGGGTTACTGTTGTTGGGGGCACGTGGTTTCTTCATCCGATGGTCCAAATGGATTTTTCTTCTGTTTTTACAGTAAAGTTATAATTAAAGTTTAACTCTGTGATTGAGCGTAGCCGGTATTGGTTTTGTGCGTTCTCCACTGCTGTTATAAATATGCGGTTTGTTCACCTGATTGTCCAGATCGATGTTTTCCATGCTCTTCCAGTGCATTCAGCATCAAAGTTTGAGTTTTGACGTAGATCAAACTTGATAAGAAAAATAATGATTCCCACCTTGTTGCTGTTGCTGATGTCGTATGTTTGTTTGTTTGTTGCCATGGCTTTTGGTTTATCAGCAAATTTTTATTTATATACGGAAAGATTCCACATGATTGCTCCCCTTTTTTTCAATAAATAAAAAAAAAAAAACAGAATTTGGATGTTTTTTAGGCCATGACTCAAACCCGTTTTAACAATTTTTTTGGGAATCATTTTTGAGTGAAATTTGATATCTTATTTGTATGCTCTAACGGGCAGAGCGTATTTTTTTCCCCCTTTCTTCATAAGCAGTGTTGGGATTATTTGCATTTAAACCAGGAATCTGGTGGTCTATTGGTTTTTACTGCGTGGTTAATCTGTTAGAAAATAGCACTGTAGATTTATTTGATTCCTTGTAAAAAAATTGCAATTTCTTTTCTGATCAAGATTTTTCAGTTTTTAACATTGAAAAAGATTTGTTGGTGGTGGATTTTGATCTTCAGGTGTCATATCTGGCGCACTTCTCTACATCCGTGATGATTTTAAGGTGGTCGGTGAAAACAGTTTTTTACAGGTATAATATGTTCCCTGTTCCTTTTCATAACTCCAGGGAGATGCCGACATGAAAATATGGAGGCGTCGATGATTTCCTATAATTCCAGGAGATTTTTATGTTTTCATATGAGCTTCTTATCACAAAGGCTACTGAACTTATGTACCTGCTAGGAAACAATTGTAAGCATGGCATTGGTAGGAGCTATGATTGGAGCTGCTGGAGGTGGGTGGGTAAATGATGCATATGGGCGCAAGAGGGCTACTCTTCTTGCTGATGTGATCTTCACCATTGGATCACTTGTTATGTGTGCTGCTCCAGACCCGTATGTCCTCATATTTGGAAGGCTCCTTGTTGGTTTGGGTGTTGGCATAGCATCTGTCACCGCGCCAGTTTATATTGCTGAAGCATCTCCTACAGAGATTAGAGGAGGTCTTGTGGGCACGAATGTACTGATGATCACTGGTGGACAGTTCCTCTCGTACCTTGTAAATCTCGCTTTTACAGAGGTAAATTAAATTCATCTTGCCTTTTCCCGTTATTGCAGTGTCAGTTGTAATATTCTATTAGTTATTTAATCAACCTCCAAGTTCCCTTCCAAGATGAAGCATATTTATCACTCCAAATCATCTATATGACTTCTCTCCAAATTGAATTTCATAATAAGTGATTTGGCGAGTTATGCATGTTATGCAGAACTTCTTATAACTATAGGATTAAACAAGTGACTTGAAATTCAGCTATATAATGATGATAAAGAATTTGGCATATTCTTTAGTATCAGCCTTTTCCTTTTACATGTTTGTTTTGAAGTTATTTTAGCCAATTGTAAAAAGACATTCCCATACTTGGTTCTTGGAGCCCAGCATGACCAAGTCAGCCAAATTGAGTCTCAAGTCGGTTAGTTTGTTGGACCTTTATTTACGTTTCTGTCAATATGTATTACATACATGCATGAAAACTTTTTGGTTGCACGGTTTTGAAGGAGCATCATCGTCGCGTTCCAGAGATGCATTCTCTGCAAAAAGCTTCGAGGATTAGCATCACAAAGAAGAAAAGGGAAGCTGTTTTTGTTTATATTCCCTTTCACTTTTTAGACCACCAATGCTTTTCTAACTCTATATATAACTACCTATTTTAAATACACGTACATCAACATCTTGAGAAATATACTTTGTCAATCACTGGATGCGTTTAACATTCTTGTGGATGCATGTTACTTAAGTATTTAGCATTCATTATATGTCATGAAGAAGCTTTGGTCTTCCCTCCAACTGCAGCAATGGATGTTTGGTGCGCTATACCAGCCACCTGGTATTGGTGAGTGGTGACTTTGACTGTCTGTCAAATTGTAGATACTGCCTCCTTTAACATTCATTATTATGGCTCTTATTGTAGGCGTACACTCTCTTCAATCTGGTTAACGGTTAATTCTGATAGTTCACTTCTTGTTGTTGATAATATTGTTTTGATCTGATTGCTATCTACATCATATCTAGTTATGCATAATGTCAACTTTCTTTGACATAGACCTTTCTTTTCAAAACGAATAAATGTGTAATAATTCATTCTTATTAAAGTCAACTCAATGAAACCATCAAGTAGTTCATTGAACTTATGATTCTAATAATTGCAAAATGTTTGAAATGTTTTCTAATGTGGAGTGTCAAATTCTTAGTGGCATGAAATGTTGCTTAATTTGTCTGCAGTGGCTCATCTTCTCAACAGAAATAACAGAGGAATGGCTCCTTATTTGTGATTGCTAGTATTTCCAAATTGAGATTTATTAAAACCATCTTTTTTGATAAGTTTGATGCTTTATGCTGCTTTAGAACATAGGTTGATGCAGCAGCGAGCTAAGTTAGATGACTTACGAGTCATGAATGTGGTTTAGAACAACAACCAGTTGAGGTTGAGGCAGGGAAATGGGAACTAGTTTCCATTAAGAATTCCTATGGGAATATGAAATATAACATCCTAAATGTGTGTAGTAGGCTACAATGGGATCGACACAAACTCTAACTAGCCTAAAAGTTTGGATCCCATTAGACTTATTTTTGGTAGGCTGGCCAAGAACTGGACCTGTCTTACTATATGTGTGCTTCCAAATGGGCCACGTCAGCTAGGCCCTGTTCATGGGCTGCATCTCCTTGTTGGTTAAATCTTTCTAAGTTCAAATCCAACTCACTATTGAGCTATGATGAGTCTCTTGCTTGAAGGTGAAATTAGTTTGAAACTTAAATGCCTAGAGAAAGCGGAATCAAGTAGTTGATGATCTTAAGTTTCAATATTTGTACCATTTATTTTTTATTAGTTGAGTAAAATATAAATTTTCATACTAAGTGTTGGGCTAATTTTAATTTCACTGTAGATCTAATGACACTCCCAGTTGAAGATGGCACTAGTTTGAAACTTTGCATGCACGGAGAAAGTCTAATCAAGTAATTGTTGTTGATCATTAAGTGTCAATAACTGTGCAGCCTTTTAGTCTTGAGTTAATTATAAGTTTTCCTCATTAAATTCCTTTCTTTTTGCATGTTTCTTGGTACCATCTATACATAACAAATGGATAATGAATGTTAAGAAATGCTGATACTTATCAAAGCTATCCTATATAACAATGTTCAATTATATATGCTACAATCTGTGATGTTATGCGCTAAAGCTATTGGCTCTAATCAGACCAGAACATCTTACAGAAATATTTCCACAGTTTTCATTCTTTAGTAACCATGTTTTGATGTCAGGTGTAGCTTGCAGTTGTTACATAGGTGTGTTGTGATATTATGAATGTTGATGGATGTCAAATAGGATTAATGGTTTATAATGAGTTAATTACATAAAAATTATTCAGTTTAAATGATACAAGTATGTCCATTCAGCATCACATGCACCATAGATAAGATCATAAGAGATATAGGTTTGTTGGCTAATATTTCATTGATGGACATATCTTTTCCTACCAACATAAGTGAATGGCTAGAGAGGTGCCTTTTTTGAGGATTTCTATTTAATAACTTTTATTTCAACTATCATTAGGCTGCAATTAGTTTGTTTAAGGTCCAACTGTTTGTTCAGAAGTTGTATCTTGGAGTCAAATATTTGAATATCTTCCATGTGTACTTTCTTAGTACAGTTTGTTGTTGTGGAGCAGGTTTCTGGGACTTGGCGCTGGATGCTAGGAGTTGCTGCAGTGCCAGCCATTATACAATTCTTTCTAATACTGCTACTTCCTGAATCGCCACGCTGGCTTTATCTGAAGGTGGACAAACTATGTGCCCTTTCATCAGATGTTTTAATAGGTCATATTGCCCCCAACATGTAACCTTTTTCCCTGATCTTTCATCTATGTTGCAGAATGAAAAAGCTAAAGCTATTGCTGTGCTTGCAAAAATCTATGACCCTGACCGTTTAGAGGACGAGATTGATATGCTTGCTGCTGGTTCCGATGATGAATTTCAGCCTGAGAAGTCTGTCAGTTACTTTGATGTTTTCAAATCCAAGGAAATGAGACTTGCATTTTTTGCAGGAGCTGGCCTTCAGGTAAAAGGTGGAGGTAAGTGGCCCAACTCCTTTGATTGTTTCCAGATGACCCAAATCTCATCAAAATCTGAGACCACTTGAAGACAATAGTATCTCTAATAACTTGGTTTTAATGATGGGGATCCTGAGAAGGTTATATCTCAATGATGTGACTCTCACTATGTAGTTTTAATGCTCGCAATATTTCTGATTGTAATTTGACCTTGGTACTCTAAATGTAATCAATATCCCTTTGGTTTTTAGCTATTTTAATCAATATCCTTTTAGTTGACATAAAACTGTTTTATTTGACATAAAACCTTATTTAAGTTAAATTGCATGAGAGATATGTTGACCTCATGCGGGTCAGATTTGGGTTACTTGGAAACATGAGGGAGTTTTTTGGCAGGCTGCCTCAAGAAATACACTTTGAAGCTTTGGTTAAATGTGCTATGTATATATGCATGTTTATGTTTTTTTACATGCATATATACATCATATGGTGACGAAACTAATTTGATCAATAAAATCCATATGTGGGCAGGCTTTCCAACAGTTCACGGGGATCAACACAGTTATGTACTACAGCCCCACCATCGTCCAGATGGCTGGTTTCTCTTCCAACCAAATTGCACTGCTCCTCTCCCTCATTGTTGCAGCCATGAATGCTGCTGGGACCATTGTTGGAATCTATCTCATTGACCGTTGCGGCAGACGCCTTTTGGCTCTCGCCAGCTTATCGGGTGTCTTCATTTCCCTTCTCATACTCTCTGGGGCATTCTTTCTGCAGTCCACCAGTCTCTGTGGTGTGCACACGCTCCATGGTAGCTGTGGGAGCAGCCTTGGGTGGTTTGCGGTTTTAGGCCTGGTACTATATATTGCCTTCTTCTCCCCAGGCATGGGCCCTGTACCGTGGGCGTTGAACTCAGAGATCTATCCGGAGGCCTATCGTGGTGTGTGTGGGGGCATGTCGGCCACTGTAAATTGGGTGTCCAACCTGATTGTGGCCCAGACATTCCTCACGCTCGTGTCTCTTGTGGGGACTTCAGGAACCTTCTTGATCATTGCTGGATTCGCACTGGTGGCATTTGTCTTTGTGGCACTCTTTGTGCCGGAGACCAAGGGCTTGACCTTTGAGCAGGTGGAAAGGTTATGGAGGGAGAGGGCATGGGGTAGTGATGGCAGTCAGCAAAGCCTCCTCGCAGCTGAGGCTTGAGTTCCACAGAAAATCTTTTCTCCTGCACATGTTCTATCTTTGCTTTTTATAAGGGTAGTGCTTTATGTGCATGGAGATCTAGTCAAATCTAAGAAGAAAAGAGGACAAAAGCATCTGCATTTGTAGAGTTGCAAGCTTAATTTGTTGTTCCTTATTGTGCTGCCAGCCAATTTGTTGTGGCTGCCATTATGCAAAAATCATGTGTGTGTACTTTTATATATAGTGAAATGTGCTTTTTTATCTGAATTCTTGTGCAAGGCTCTTTAAATTTCTTATGCTAATGGTGGGAATAGAATGTCCAGGATTTGTGCATTGATACAGTCGGCAAGCAGTGCCTTTATGTGTTTGTCGAGTCCGTTGCCCCCCCACACCTTTATGTTATCAACTATTTTTAAAAAATCCACTTAGATTTCTCCCTGCTTGTTGTGCAACTCATTGGAAATGGATCTGAAGCATAAACTTGAAGGCGATAATTTGATGTCTTGATTACTTGAAACATAAGACTGGCACTCTTATTTTTGTGCTTGGGACCCTTTCATGTGGGCATATAGATTGAACATGAAAAAAATTTGGAGTTTTAAGGTTAATGTGCATCCACGCCTGGTGGAAGCCCTCCAATGTTGACATTTTCAGCTGAGCAGTTTTGTTTGGACTGGTACAAGGGGAATGTATCACAGACGTCTTTATCTTGTATCTTTCTCCTGTCATGATAAGAAGAAACATGACATGTGGCATGTTTTATTGATAAGGATGAAATTTTGGGGAGATCACCTGCGAGCAAATCTAATCTCGTTGGATATGCTTTAAGAGATTGGAGTCAGAGTGATCAAGACTGCCAGAGCTGGTAGTACTCCTAGTGTTTGAATGGAAATCTTTCTCTCCGGGCATGCGATTGATCCCTTCATCCGGCACATTTTGTTTGCCAGCTTCATGGAAATTTCCACTTTCCAGGCTGGTGTCCCACCCGTATGACATCATCTTTGCTTGGGCAATTCACTTTTCCACCGGCGTGAGCTAAATAGAAGATGCCAACCTGTTTGCACCTAAAAAGTGCAGGTCAATGGTAAACGGACGCAGAGCCCATCTCCATCTCCATCACAACGCAATACCAAGTGGTGGGGTCCATGCATCACCTCTCTCTCTCTCACAACGCAATACCAAGTGGTGGGGTCCATGCATCACCTCTCTCTCTCTCTCTCTCTCTCTCTATATATATATATATATGGTGATTTTTAGATAAACTTGAATCATTAAACCAATCTAAAGTAAATATATTTGTGAGCATCTGAAAAGAAAATATCTAACAATTCAAAAGGAAAATTTCTTCCAGTCGTCCATGGAGTAGGTCCCGTGTGAATATATATATAGATGGCCTTGATGTTACGTATTTTCTCTCACCTCTACAAGAAATCATTGTGAGCTGATTGCGTGCCTGCTACCCTTTCTATGTATGTATGTATACCATTCTTATATATATATATATACATTTCATATTCATGCTTAAACAATCAAGCAAGACAGAAGAAGTAAATACTAAATGGTGATTCAAGCGACTCCCACCAATCTTGACATGGGGTGGAATCACGGTCATCCATCACTTCTTTTCTTTAATAAACTGTGTATGGCAAGCGACTTGAGAATAAAAACTATTACAATGTGATGGGCTCCCTTGTCGTTTACCCAAGTCGCTCCACATAGTTCTCCATGACAGTCAGTATATACATTCTGGAGAACTGACGGTCATTATCTTTATTTTCCATATTTGAGAAAAATGATCAGATTTAATTTTATTGACGTAGTGGACTTTGAATTGGTGAACATCGGAGACTCAGGTAGTGGAATTCCAATTGGATTGTTTCTTGTTTTGTATCATTCAGTTGACTTTTATGAATTTCTATTTGTTGATGCAACAAGAACTCAATTTCAATCTAAATTCTCAATTATAGTTAATCATTTGGCCATACTCTGAATACTAATCCATCAGAAAATTTGGTCTAGTCAAATGAAACCTGATCGAATTAAAATCAAACATAGTGAACTCAGAAATGTAGTCACAGATCATCTTTTACGCATTCCTGCATCAAGCCAACTCAACTTGACTGCCAATCCTACATAAATTTTGTAGTAGTGCATCAGAAAAAACAAATAAAGGCAAAACTTAAAGAACAGTATCCTCATATTTCTGCATAATAGTACTTTCACGCAACCACCACTCTCATACAGCAATGCCATATCAACTTATTTGCATAACAAATCCAGCTGCTGGAATCAAGACCAAGACCTTGAGAACTTCCAACTCAACAGGCATCCATAACAACAAAATTATAGATGTTGCATATCTTACATTGTTTGCATGTAACTAAAAGCAGAAAGGGTTCACTTTTCCAATTAACCGAGATCCATGAGATGCGGCATCATCCAGCGGGGCTTATGACCTCCAGGCTGCAGTAGAGCAGCAGAAATTTGAAATTGCAGAACTCAAAGCTAAAACTACTCTATACCCGATGGTAGAGATGTTTACCTTCCACCCAAGCACTCAATAATATCTGTGGTGAGGGTTGCTCGTTTCTTGGATGCGAAAGCAAGTGCTGCAGATTTCCTTAGTAGTGCAGAAGCAGCTATGGATCCAAGCACCATTGGATTTGACAAACTAAAATAGATATAAATTAGAGCAAGATGACATAACCACAAGCAAGGACCAGAAGCAGAAATCAACTGCAAAGAAACATTGTTGATGAAGGGATTTGCAGTGTAAACTGCCAAACCTCTTTTCAGTGGTTTCTTTGGTAGATGACAGATGCTGGCGTGCCCAAGATGAAAATACTGCAACACTAATACCAAAAATTAAAAGAAGACTGTTTGAGTTCACTGGGACAGGATTCTGGACTTTGCAAACACGAACATGTGAAGAATCAATGCAGAAAGTACAAAATATATTGCATTAGAAGAAATCTTGACCAGCATCAAACCCTAGAAAATCATAACTCAGCTACATGCCGGTCAAGTTCTTCCAGCATCTGAATAACCATATATAGCTTTCATGTAAACTACATTTGCTGAAACTTCAGCTTTTGGCCAAATAAGCTAAAATCTCAAACCCCACTACTACATGAATTATTGAAAATCTATTTATCTTAATCTGAACATGTCTATTCTGTCAAAGCAGGATGTTGAAATCCATCATAATTACAAAGAACCATGTAGCAAAATAGAATAATAAGTGTCTCAATAGAATACTAAGCAGTGAATCATGACATGATAATAACATATTTACAACTTAAAAAATCCATGAACTTGAATAGTATAAGCAGCACCAATGTTTTAAAAGATGGCTGCAGTATGTCAGGGGTCAAAGGACCACATAAAGCATATATGGTATGTGGGCCGCACATGCAGATGCCTACATGCTTACCATTTTTTAACTAGTTAAAAACAAATAAAATACATTAAACATAACAAAAATAACAACAACAATAATAATATTTTGGAGCAACATTAATAACAATAACAACAAACAATTAATGCTTAGTACTTAAACCTAATAACAGTAGTTATACTAACATATTAACATTCTTAACTGCCTAAATGGGAGTTGAAACTTACCCATTCGCTGAAACTTGCCATATTTGCATAGACTCAATATAGAATGGGAGGCAAATGTGGTCGTATAATGCTAAGTGGGCTACATATGTAGCCTTATAATGCTAAGTTGTCTGCCTTTTGGGTGAGCCCATATGAAGTATGACCACAATTTGGTGCAGTCAGGGAACCATATTTGCACATGCAGCCATTTTAAAACGCTGAGCAGCAAAACCCATAGGATATTTGTCGATAGGAAGAACATACTTCGTGTGACAATTTTAATATGAATTCAATGTTATTACATGCTGTGAAACAATTCAATATAGCTGCCGCACTGGGGTGTGTATATATATATATAACTCTCCTTGAAGTCCGGTTCTTACAGTGCCTCTTTCAATTTTCCCCTTAAAACCTATTTGATTGCAGGATAAGGAATTGCATATGCCCTATTCCAGCCAAAAAGCAGCCCCTTGTCCCAGTTTATACAGGAACAGATTATTTTGGTCAATGCCCCCTCATCCACCTTATTCAGATTTTCTGTGGTTAAACTAATTCATGTGAATGGATGGAATAAGTTATTCATGAGAGAAACGGGGAATACAAAATTTCAATACTGGCTTATTTTATCTCAAGGCAACCAAAGAGAACCAAAACTATCCAGTATATAAGAAGAATACAGACTAACAGGGATAGCTATTCCAGGCTTCACTATCCCACAGTGGGACCTTCAAGCATATCAGAGTATTCTACTACTGCATAACTAAATACATTTGTTTAATCAATTTGATAAGTTTAGTGCACTACAAATAAAAAGCAAAGAACAAGAATGCCAAGAGAGATACAAAAGCCAAGGTTATGGAACCCTAAATATAGTATTAGATCTAAAGTGTAAGCCAGATAGTAATTGGTAAAAGAAAAACCACAAAGCTGAAAGTTGTGTATAGCACCCAGATCAAAAACAAACCTGCCAGATAGGATATCACCTTGACCCCCACAACGCCGAGGTGATCCAGAAATGCTCACCTTACTGACTGAACACCGAATAATCCACAGCTCATTAAATATCGGTTGTCCCAAACAACAAAACAAAGAAATGGAGAAACAAACGTGTTCCATGTAAATACTGTAATTGGTATAAGCAATTCAAAATGTTGCATTAGATGACTTAAGAGTACGTCAGTAACTTAGTGCAGACCTGTTTCACCATCACTGATAAGGTCCAATTTTCCTTTACGAAAGATGGTTACATCACCGATCCTGAACAAGTGAGAAAGCTATTTGTGTCATTTTATGATCGACGAGAGCAACAAAGAATATATATAAACAAGTAATTACCATCTAGCAAGTAGTTTTAACTGCTCGGAAGCCTCTTGGTCATTTACTTCACAATCTAGAACCTTATCAACAAGACGCTTATACTCATTAATATTAGGTGTTAGGACAGCTAAGTGGTATCCTTTAACTAGATCAAGGTTGTTCATGACAAGAAACAAACCATCCTGCACAACATGAGCACAAAATATCACCATAAAGTTGTAAGGAGTCCAGTTTATTTGATATAGAGGACACTGCTTGTTTAGATTATATACAAAGGTGCATTTTTAAGTCACTCATAAAACACATACCCCATCAATCACAATTGGGATATTTGCTTCTCGTGCATGTCTAATGATACCGCTCACACAATCCTGGATACATGAAACAAGATTTAGATAAAATGGGTCAAATTATCTACTTCCTCAGCCAAATAGTGTTGTGTTTCAGTTTACAAGTAGCAATATTGACATTGATGAACCATGTTTATTTGAGGCAAGACGAGTCTATTACTTGTTTTGATTCCAAAATATCTCTATTCCTAAGTTTATCAAATTGAACAGCCAATAGCCATGTGAAAAGGAAAAGCAATTGAGGAAAGATTTGGAAAGCATAAGGGATAACAAGAAGAGAAATTGTCTGTTAAGTAATAAAGAAAATCTTCACATGAAACCTCTTTAGAAAGTTTGATATGCCTAATTTCCAGATGCAATGCAACATGCTGCGAGAAGGTTACCACAATAACAATTGGCAATTTGCCCTAAGTTCCCACAAATCAAATAATTATGGTACACAAAACTAAAGAGATATCAACAGATGTGATGAACTAAAGGAGTGCCAATAAAATTATTAGGATCAATAAAGAACAATCAAGGAATGTAGAACTAGTCCATGGCACAGATAAAATGATATTCCAAAAACAAAACAAACTTCCTTCAAGCTACAGGGCCTTGGGCTGAAAAGATTTGCAGTAAAATCATCTATGCAATGCAAATGCATGAAGAGAAAGATACGCTAGCAGGATAAAATTCAATATACACATCTGTTTTCAAAAAGCATACAATCAAGAGGACTTTTCTTTAGAAGAAATTCTTCCATTTGGAAACATACCAGAAGAAAAGTGTCTCTTCCAAGACCTGGACCAACAACAAGGCAGTCAAACCTTTCCATCCACTTTTTAACTTCACCAACAACCTTACCAAAAACTGATGCTTTCTCATCATCCCTGAGAAATCAAGTCATGCAATTAGCCTAGATTGTCAGGTTCACAAGCTCATTAAATCAAGCTAGTGAAAATTACCTGACTCCATATGATTCTTCTAAAACAGGGTGTACAATTAACTCAGGACTGTAGCTTTTTATTACTGTTGCAGCATCTTTTGTACAGAAAACATGAGATAAGTCTGCACCCTGTGGATGCATGTATAATTGTTAGTACCTTGTGTACAAATATGCTAATGTGAAATTGTGAATATAAGTATCCTAAAGTGTGACTGAATAGGCAAGTATGGCCCAAAAAACAAAAATATTGACCAATACAATAAATGAACACAAATGTTACAAGAGATAAGTACGGACAATTTTCAGGGCTGATATAGCTGCAAAATATGGAGCACCTGTATACTCCCGGCAACCACCAATAACTGCTATCTTCCCTGAAGAAAAAAATTTAAAATTAAAACTGGAAACATATTTTGACTGAAATATTACTGAATGTACAAAAGTTATATGAAAAAGAAGGCAATGCCATTAAATATATCGAATTAAAATACAGATAATGATAAGTGTCAAAAGAGAATTTATGCTTAGCAAAAACGGATGCAGTTTTATGCAGAATATCGTTACATGTCACAACATTTTTCCTTTTCAAGGATACATTAATGCATCATGTAATTAGCAATGAGAATCTGAACAGAACCTTCAGGAATATGTTTAAATTTGGATTCTCTCAAGCCAACAGTTCAATTGGCCAGCAAAGTTATTTTCAGCTTCTACAAAAGAAGCTCTAATTCTATTCAAAAAGTAACAACCTGCTACACCCTCCTCAAGAAAAAAAAAAAAGAGAAAGGAAAAAGGAAACAGAAATAATGAAAACAACCACCTTCCAGATGTAATAAGCCCTGGCAATGGACATCAAGTTTCTATTATTGGAATACATTTAGGTGTTATAATGCTTTTTGACTAGCATATAGGTAAAGAAAACACATTCAACATTTGAACCTAAACTTGAAGCACTACGGACCAGCCGAAATGAGATGGTATCATGGGTACCGTACCATTCTGACAAGTCAATGGGATCAGTACAAGGTATGAGACACTAATCGTTACCGAATCAGGATGTCCTGCCCATCATGGTGGAAACCAGTTGGGCCTGGCTGGTATCAGCACTGTCTCAACTGGTACTGAGTGACCACACTCTCTATCCCTTTACTTTGTCTCAGAACTGCAATGGGTGGAGACTAAGAAGGAGAGAAGAAGTGAAAGAGAGAGGAGGGATGAGGTGATGGAGGGCAGATCTGGCCCATCCACGACATGCTCCAGCCTCCTTGATACACAAATCCACAATGACGCACTAACCTTACATGACCTTGTCTGGCATTCTAACAGGCTTATCAGCCTCTATCTAATTGATAGATGGAACATGAGATTTCTTCAGCAGCTAGGTATTTAGCACCTTGTTGCCTTGAGAAAAATATCCAAGCAGGGCATGGTTGAAAACTGCTTACCTATTGTACAGTTGTCTGCTGTTGGACAAAACTGCTAGCAGCCGCATAAGGCATATGCAAGCTCAACATGCAAAGCACACGCATAGAACAAAATGCTCTATTTCAATGGACAAAAAAAGCTGACTTTTCCATTACTCTTCCACCTTAAGATTTTCTCCCTGCATCACCACTTTTGCAGTTCTTGCCAGAAAGAGATTGAGAACACTCTCTTTTCTTGATTTGAAGTTGATTCGCCATAGCAAACAGGCAAGCAACGCACACCATAACCACAATCCCCTGTTATTCTTCAATTTCCATGTTGATCAACCTAAGTTGGGCTGTTTATAGAAGAACTCTTCTTTTTTTCTTTTCTTTTCTTTTTATTTTAAATTACTGCATAAGCATGTCCCATTTTAAGTATTTTCTAGTTCCCATACTTTATGTTACTGCAAAACTTTACAAAAATTTTGAAGGAACCCACCATAAGCTCGATAAAATGTAGGGAACACATTAAACACCCTTATCGACCTGAGCATCAAAAGCGATACAACAACCTAGCCCAAAGCTGGTCAATCGAACTACGGTTGATGACAATGCAAAGCTTTCCATCACCAAAACAATGTGATTTTTTTTTGATTTACTGGTTTCAATTTTTCATATATTATTCTACATCTTACTTCAAGAATTTCAACAAACCACGGCCTTGGTGATCGTGAATACAAACCAAATGGATGGAATGTAACGGTCATGAACATCAAATTACCGATACTAATCCAAACTAAATAATCAGCAAACATACCTGCTTGCCCTTTATACAGTCTAGGGTCCATCACAGGCGTAATCTTTCGTATTACCCCCTCAGCATCAGCCTCCAAAGTGGCAGCTCTGGCGCCTTCTGCTCCCTGCATTCTCTCCATATGGACTCGGCAACAATGTCCACCCAAAGACCTTATCAAGAAGAGCTGCCTCCTGAATACAGCCGACGACGCCCACATACAATTCTCGAAACAACCGGATAAAGCAACCGAGCTACTCATATCACGTCTCAATCACTGGTTATCCATCTCCGCAACACTCTAAATACGATCATACTCAAAATTAAAACAAAGAAAACGAGGAAAACCCAGAAAACGTAAGAAGGAACACATAGATGGATTCAAAAGATCGTTTTTGTTTGTTTTCTGAATGATCACAACAAAAATCACACCAAAGCAACTGGGGAACAAAGGGTTTTCATATGAGAAACGTTCTATAGATAAAAATGAGAGGAATTAAGAAAATAAAAAGGTACAAATTGGGCTGAAACACTAAGCCTAGTTCGAGGTAAAGATTGATGGCGAAACAAATGGGATGAGATTATGAACCGTACCTGATCGGTGGGTAGGAAATCTTGGACATAGATGTAGATCGATAAATCTTGGACGGATGGCGAGGGAAGCGAGTAGAGAAATGGCTACCTCTCCAGAGTCGAGATGAGGCGAGCCCATAGTGCGCAAAAAAACCAACGGCCATGAACCAAACCGCTGCGCCGGGTCGCCGTTTGCCGGTCCGACCGCGGGTAGACCCGGAAAACATTTTTCTTTTTCAAATGAACATTAAGTTGGATAAATCACCATTTTTTTTTATTTTTGTTCCTCCTTATCTTGTCATAGGACCAAAACCCACACCAAAATTTTTGCAAGATTTTGGTTGTTATGGGACGCCAGAAGAACCATTGATGTCATCTAGATTATTTCGAAGAGAGGACTAAGAGCCTCCAGTACTTGGAAGTAATTAATAGCATTGTAGAATAACTAAAAAAGTTAAAATCAATTTTTAGTTGCATAAAAAATTATAATTTGAACCATATGAATTTTTTTTTTTTTAAATGATGCACAATTTCAAGAATTTCAATAAACGATTATCATCCGAAAACAAGAAATAGCTTAAGAAATCAATAAAAAAACTAATATTAAAAATTGCAAATGAAAGAAACCTATAGATTACATGGCCATCAATTTATTTGCAGCTCATGAATCCTTAGATGCTGCTGAATGATGAATGCATTAAAATCATAGAAAAAATTGGGTCATTTTGATACCAAGAAGAAGAAATCTTGGAACCAATGAGAAGGCGAACAATCAAGAGGGTTCTCAAAGGGGGAAGAGGTAGATAAAGGAGGAAGTAGAAAAAAGAAATTATTGGTGATTAACACAAGCAACTGATTGGAGGAAAAATATGGAACATTAATTATATGGAAAGAAGAGAAACTTTCTCTTCCCTACTCTATTTTGTAGTACCCTATATAGACAACAGATAAGGGAACATATAGGTGGCAAATGGAAAGCTTTGCTAATACAAAGCCTCTACATATATACATACATACATGTGTGTGTGATAAATCGAAAAAATGATTAAGGCATATTTTAGTAGGAGTCCTTAAAAGAATAATGCCCTACAAACCAATCGCATATGGGATGCAATAAGACGTTTATTATAATTTATCTTTCAGACTTATGTAATTGATATTTATGATTAATAAAATAAGATATTTTTATTTCATTATATGCTACATCTTATTTATTTTAAGATTATAATGAACCCCATAGGTTTGGACAATGATTTTAGGATCGTGATAAGATCACGCCAGTGAGACTTAATTCCTTGATAACCCTAATCTAAAACATTCCTAGTCGTTAGTACATTGAGTTGGAGGTCAATGATACCGGTAAGACTGGCATGTCCTATGTATGCTCAGAATTGAGGATGGTTGATCTCACAACCACTTGTGTGGTGACACTAATACAAGAATATGGGTGCTTATTAGAGAATAAGTTTACTGAATTGACCTGTAAGAGAATATCAGATGGAGTCTTATTTACATGTCAACTGATGTTTCTCTAGTGGAAGTTGTGTATGTGATCCTCAGACCTGAGGTCACCATGGTATCTTGTGTAATTGCATCCATATTTTGGTTCACTATCTAATTTGATTCTCTGATCCTTATGTGGGATATTCTAGATATGGTGAAGAGTGCATGAAGGTTATAAGTGATCGATAAGGGATCGGTCACTCATAATAAGGGGAGCAAACATCCTATGTGATCTCATAGGTCGTTGATTCGAAAATCTTTGGTCAAAGCAGGGTGATAATTAGAAAATTTTTTTTTAATGTATCATCAACTGAATTAACGTCTTCAGATCGAGATACATAATGATAAGTGATTGAGTTTGATATATTTTTATGTCCACAGCTCATCTGAGATGTTGTTTGACTGAAAGATTGAATTACACGAAAACTTGTCACTGAAGGATATTTTGATAATTTTTCATCAAAATTTCAAATCTTTTAGGTAGTTATGACATGTTGCTAGACATTAATCTTGACTTGTGAGCTCGTCAAAATTGAAAGAATTTGATTCTGAAATCAATTTGAAAGAGTCCAAGTTGATTGGGACTCTTCAGGTGATCTAATTTCATCGGATTATGATTACATCGAAAGTCTTGGTCCACTGTTGGCTAGATTTGGAACCCAATGGATCACACACTTTGGGATTTGATCTTGGTCTGATCTAATTAGAGTTTAATATAAATTCTATGGGTTAATTTGACATGCTAGCATATTGTATTAACCCAAATTCTCAAATTGGTTTGGTTCAAAGTGTTTGAGCTAACCTAGACCAGTTGCCTTTTGATGCAATGAGATTGGGTCAATTTAAATTGGATCTTTATCCAATTTAGATCAGTTTCAAGTAGAGAAGGACTCCTCTGCACCCACCAGAACCTATGCAAAAAATTAATGCCACCCCCTTTATTTTTGGCATGTGAAAGGAAGAGTCCTTCTTAAAAAAGGCTCTTAATTTTTACGCGTTGCCATAATTTTCCAACCAGATCTCCTATGTTTTGATGCCAAAATTAAATGAATTTTTTATGACATATAGAGAAAGAAGAGTCCTTCTACTACAAGTACCTCAATCATCACAAATTTACTCGTGAATTTATTCTGCATGTGGGAAGTTGGAGCGCCAAAAGATGGCGCCCCTTCATCCCATGTGACATCCCTTGGTCCCCTATTTATAGGGGACACCCCAAATGGATTCTTCCAGAGATTTTTGGCTAAAATCAGAGAGAAGGGATGTGGTAAACATATAAAAAATTTTGAAAAAAATTTGAGAAAAAAAAGAAAAATTTGGGTGGCAAAAGTTGTAAAAAGAGTGGTGAGATTTTCAGCAAGTATTGCTAGAGTGCCCTAGGGTTTGGTTTTTCTGTGTTGGAGCCAAAAATCAACTCCTAGGATGTATGACATCTGAAGAGTATCTTTCTGGTGTCATTTTGGTGGCAAGATCGAAAGTAACTGGACTTTGGCGCAATCGTGACGTAAGTTCGAAGTCGGTAGTGTTTTTGAGAAGATAAGGCTGCGGCAGCGCACCGGTTGGGAAGGATCTTATCCAACTTCCATATGGATTACTGTTGGAGAGCTTCTACCTTGGAGTCTTGTGGAGAACACCAATGTGCCATTTTTCATTTTGATGAAAGTATAAAATTCTATCCCTATACATGCTTGGTTTTGCTTTGATCGATATCGGCAAAGTGATTCTAGGGTTTGGATTCCGGCTTTGTAGTTTTATGTGATAGAACTACTGATTTGTATAATTTTAAAATTTTTAAAAATTACTTTCCGCTATGTGGCTGGAACCCAATAGTAAGCCTTAAAAGAACAAAAATTCTATAGGGGGAGTCTTTACATGGTTTCTTACAAAGAAAGTTTTGAAATATGCCAACAAATTGGAAAAGTAACGGGATCTAACTGCCAAAAATTAACTACTAATTTCTCGAGTGCGATATTGCCCCATCTTCTCAAAATTATTCGTTATTAGTATGTAATAAGTGGAGGATTAGCTTTATTAGGACTTTGCTAATATTGTGATTTTGATTTCTTACTTATAATCGATGTTAACAAGCGAATTTGCATTGATGGAGAAGGAGAATGCACATCTACCATTTTAAGTCGAGAAAGTAAAAAGACTAATCTAGTTGAAAAATTTTTATGGATTAAAAATCCAAAATCCAAATTCTTAATCAACTTCTCATGAGAAATAGGTAAAATTGCTTAAGTTAAGTAAATTACGAAAGTGGGTAAAGGCAAGACACTTACAATTGCATGAGATATTTAAATGAAGAAAAAGAAAGGATATTTCCTTGTTCTCTATGAAATTAATACATCCCACATGATATCACTAGGATGGGTCGTTAACCAAGAATTCCCATGAACTCTTCATTGTCATTTTCACCTTTTTTTCCTTGTTGACACAATGACAAGGGCCCATCTGGGCCCAACCCATCCTAATTGGTAATTGACGAGTCCAGTTATACTTTGCAAACATTCAGGCATAATCTACCATGATTTAACTAATTATGGTGTCAGGCATTTCAATTGAGACATGCAACATCGTTCTAACCTCTTGAGGACTTGTGATGAATATTGACTACTCCAAAACAAATGCAAATGTTTATACTTGTAATCTTTGTTCTTTACATGTTTGGAGATATCATCATTTTCCTAGAAATTGATGAGAGTAGGCAAGTTGATGATGTCTATGTTTATCATAATTTACTTCTAATACAATCCTCTCATGTCAGTCTGAACCTCAAACAATATACCAAGTCCAATATTTTGAAGACATGGCAGTGATTTGTCTTTCTTTTTGTAAAATAACTTTTTTTTATCTTGCTCCCAGGGACAGGGATTATATCTTTTGCACAAAAGATGGATTCATCTTCCAATGTGGGAATCCACGTTTGCATTGCAATGGTTCCTTCGAGATCTATACAAATTAAGATTTCACATTGTTTTTGAGATGTGTGCATGACATGATCCATCAGTCAACTTTGTGGAAGAAGAGATACAACCCGAACCTATTCCCAAAAAGTACATGGTTGGCAGACCACATCATCAATGTCTCGGACAACTATTTACGGTCAGAGAGGAAGTAGCGGATTCGAGTGCGTTGGCATTGGAGTCGGCAAGCGACCAACAATATCGGATTATGGTTGCTTCTTGGATTCGGATCTTATTCGAGTCTGCTTATGTTCGGTGATCTTTAGTTTGAAATTTTCTGCTAGATATACCATCCATGATACGCTCATGAAATCGTCCTTAACCAGTAGATTAATTGGTCAGGACATTTGGACTCACTGTCATAGAAATTATTGGTTAAAATTATTGTACCATATATATTTTAGACCATCCAATAAAAAGTACCGGCATCCAAGTTCTATTCAAAATTTTGAATGAAAAAAAATTTTATTGCTAAATATGATTGTCCAGTTGGCAATTTATATTATTTTGAATGAAAAAAAAATATTTTGATGCGGACATCAGAGCCATCAAAAATCGGCAACATAATTTAAGTTCCATTTGGATCGAAGAAGCCTCATTAAATTGATTCTACTTCAGTTATTTATTTTCAGTCAATAAATTTTAATGCATTTGGCTTTGGATCCATAGGGCCATACTTGGATTTATCCACGTCACCTTTGGAGCCACCACTCTCCATATGCTAAGAGAAGAAATATGCATGCCAGCATGTGCCGTGCTCATGCCAAGTTGTGTCAAGCATCAAGCACCCACATGGAGTTTCATTTCTTCCTTAGAATTCCTTAAGAGTTCTTGGCTACTTACTTATTTTGTTGAAGGCTGATTTTTTTCCTATGGTAGATTATAATGCTTTACTTTTTTGTGGAGGGTTGATTTCTTCCTTGTAAAGATAAGAGATTCCTAAATAAACAGGACCCTTAGAGTCCTATATAAATCCTTGTATCTTTCATGAAAAAAACAATGAATGATTTTACAAACTCCACAAATACTTGTGTCAATCGCTCCGAGAGGGAGAGGGAGAGGGTGTGAGACCCAAAATCGCCCCACAAGGGGAGGGTGTGAGGCCGATTTTCTATCCTATTCCTTCTACTTAAGATTCAGTGTTCCTGCGACTCTGATCGACTCCACCATCTACCCACGCAAGCCTATTCCGTCAAGAGAAGATCTGTCTCCTCCAGAATTTTCATCTGTCGTGCTGAGAGAAGGAGTGATTTCTTATTCTACAGATCATATGCTGTCAAGGACCTTCGTTCCTTAACAGTTGATCTTTGATTTTTTTTTTTTTAATCCGATGTTGGTAAAGACCTAGTTCTTTATCGATGGATCTGTTTGGTTAAAAGATTAAGAGTCCTAATCAGAGTAGTTTCTTAACTACCACGATCCGGATTCTTATCATCTTCTTGGATTTTCTCACGGGTTTAATGTTTTATTTTCTCTCGTTCAATTCTTATTTCTTTTTTGCATTTACTCGTGAGCATGTTTAATTTCTGCTATCTGTTTATGAAATTTTCTATTACTAATTGTTTACTGATCTCTCGAATGGCATTCGTCTGTATCATTTAGATTGATCTCGCTTTAGTCTCGTATCAATCAATCACGCCTCCTGAGCAGATTATAGGCAACTATACTGTTTGTCCTGGAAATAATGAGCCCCTGGCCGGACGTGATTTGTTGTTGATGAACAGAAGAGAGCTTGATTATTACGATTGATTTTTTTTTTAGGATTGTCCCGCATCAATTTGGTATCAGAGCAGGTTAATTAGGGCTTTAGTTTAAATTCAGCAATTTAAATTTTCGCAAGTTAAATTTTCACACTCTAAATTTCGTACTTTACTTTTAAGCATTTTAATTTTTATTGCACCTTATTTCTGCATCTTAGAGTTGCATGACCACTAGATCAGGTACCTGGTACCAACATCTTACTTTCCCACCCAACACCAATATGGATCCCAATATAGCAGCCATCATTAATGCTCTGACTGAAAAGTTTGATGACATGAAAAATTTTATGAAAGCCATGGATGAGAGAATAGTGGTATTAGAAGAAGCTAGGCAGAAACAACCTGAACCTGAGTCTCCCCGACTACCTATAGGACAAAGAGGTAGGAATCTAGAACTTGATCGACCTATAGGGGCACGCCCGCACCATAACCAGTTTGATCAAGATGAGCATATTCTTAGGAATGTGAAAGTTGAAGCTCCAAGTTTTGATGATTGTCTAGATCCGAGAGAGTACCTAGATTGGGAATCAGGTATGGACCACTATTTTGGATGGTACGAAATGTCTGAAGCAAGGAGAGTTAGGTTTGCTAGGATGAAATTGGTGAGGCAAGCCCGACTTTATTGAGAAAGTGTTGAGCATCTTCTCAATCAGAGAAGACAAGATCCGATAGAAACCTGGGATGAGATGAAAGAAAAACTCAGAGAGAAGTACCCCCCACTCTTACCAACAAAGACTTTTAGATCAATGGCAGAGGCTTACTCAAGGGAATAGATCAGTCACCGAGTATATCACGAGATTTGATGAATACCTCACGAGATGTGGAGTAGCCGAAGATAGAGTTGTTACCTTATCTAGATTTAGAGCTGGATTACGAGAGGATATTCAGCGTGAGCTCTTTCTGCGAGAGGTAACCACGTTGGAACAAGCTTATCAACTTGCCTTAGATTTTGAAAGATTTTCTAGATATTCGACTCCCCGTCGTCCTGAACCCAACCGAGTAATCCCTTCTAGATCGAGACCTAATATTAATCAAACTCCTAGTAACGGACCTCCACTTACAAATCCTATTGGGAGAAAAGAAGATAAAGGAAAAGAAGCTATAGGAGAGTTATCAAAAGGAAGTAGTTCTCGATCTCATTGCTTTAAGTACCATAGTTACGGTTACTTTGCTGCACAATGCCCCAACCGATCATTATTCGTAGAAGAATTAGAAGGAGAAACTTTAGAAAATATTGAGGAGGAAGTTTATGAAGCTGATCCAGATTTAGCCGAGCAATTTGAGAGTACTGAGGACATCCTAGGTTATGCCACACCTGAGTCAGACCTTAGGCTTGGAGTCGTTAGGTATGTCCTAGCCCAAACTAAGGAAAGTGAAGACTGGCGTAGGACCTCTATTTTTCATACCTTCATAAAATTTGGCGATAAAATTTATAAGGTGATCATTGATAGCGGTAGCTGTATCAACGCCATCTCCATCGACACGGTTAAGCGATTAGGATTAACTCCTGTAGATCATCCCAGTCCATACCGTGTGTCTTGGATTGATTCCTCCTCTATTCTCATTAAATTTAGATGCCGTGTGCCCATCCAGCTTCATTCCTATCAGGATCATGTGTGGTGCGATGTCTTACCCATGAAAGTCGGAAGTATCATATTAGGTCGGCCTTGGCTATTCGATAATGATGTTACGATTTATGGCCATACCAACTCCTGTAGCTTTACTCATCAGGGTAAGAAGATCACGATTAATCCTTCCCCACCTAAGGCTACTAATAGAAAGATAGGCTATGAACCAAAAGAAAATCTTAAGAAGAAAAGCCTCAATCTGATAGGTGCTAAAGAATTAGAGACGATCATGAGTGAAGGATCACCAGTTTGGATGCTTGTTGCTAGAGAAGTTCGTGAGGATTCTAAGGTGGATTATCCTAAAGAAGTAGCTAGCCTTCTTACTGAGTTTCATGATGTCTTTCCTGAGGATCTTCCAGATTACTTACCGCCTATGAGAAACATTCAATATGCCATTGATTTAGTTCCTGTATCTACCATACCCAACTTGCCCCACTATAGGTTGAACCCTAATGAGCATGCCGAGCTACAAAGATAAGTTGGAGAGCTGATAAAAAAAAGATTTGTGAGAGAGAGTTTGAGTCCTTGCGCGGTTCCTGCACTACTGACTCCAAAGAAGGATGGTACATGGAGGATGTGCATAGATAGCCATGCCATTAATAAGATCACCATTAAGTATCGCTTTCCCATCCCTAGGTTAGATGACATGTTAGATATGATGGCCGGATCCACTATCTTTTCTAAGATCGATCTTAAGAGTGGTTACCATCAAGTAAGGATTAGACCGGGACATGAGTGAAAAACTGCTTTCAAGACAAAAAATGATTTATATGAGTGGATGATGATGCCATTTGGATTATCTAATGCCCCTAGTACCTTCATGAGGTTGATGACCCAAGTACTACGATCATTTATAGGAGTATTTGTAGTCATATATTTTGATGACATTTTGATCTATAGTCGAACTAGGGAAGATCATTTAGATCACCTCCAAAGAGTGTGTCAAGTTCTTAAAACAGAAAGCTTGTATGCTAATCCTAAGAAGTACACTTTTATGACAGACCATATCATCTTTTTAGATTTTGTTGTTACCCCCAATGGTGTATCTGCTGATCCTGAAAAGATTAGAGCAATAGTTGAGTGGCCGATGCCCAAGAGTGTGCATGACGTGCGGAGTTTTCATGGATTAGCAATCTTTTATCGTAGGTTCATAAAAGGGTTTAGCACCATAGTCGCTCCCATCACTGACTGCATTAGAAAAAAAAATTTTGAATGGACTAGGACAGTCAATAGAGCCTTTCTAGACATTAAGGACAAGATGACTCATGCCCCAATCTTACATCTCCCTGATTTTTCTAAGGTTTTTGAAGTAGCGTGCGATGCATCAGGAGTTGAGATTGGTGGTGTCCTTAGTCAAGAAAGTCATCCGGTAGCATACTTTAGCGAGAAACTTAACGATTCTAAACTCAAGTATTCTACCTATGATAAGGAGTTTTATGCGGTAATTCAAGCTTTAAGATATTGAAGGTATTACCTACTACCGCAAGAATTTATTTTGTACTCTGACCATGAGGCCCTTAGATTCCTGAATTCTCAAAAGAAATTGAATCATAGACACGGTAGGTGGGTCGAGTTTTTGCAAGCCTATACTTTTATTTTGAAACACCGTACAGATGTAGAGAATCGTGCTGCTGATGCCCTGAGTCGTCGTCATACTTTACTGTCCACTGTTAGTATAGAAGTTGTTAGTTTTGATAAGGTTAAAGAAAATTATGAGGAGTGTCCAGATTTTGGTGACATACTTACCGCTTTACGTAAGGGGCCATCTAGAGAACGTAGTGAATATACCCTTCAGGATGGTTACCTATTTAGAGAAACTAGGCTGTGTATCCCCCGTACATCTTTAAGAAATTTTTTAGTTTGGAAATTACATGCGGGAGGATTAGCTGGACACTTTGGTAGGAATAAAACTATAGAGTTGGTAGAGCCCAGTTCTTTTGGCCAAGCGTGAAAAGAGATGTCACCCGAATTGTTGCCCAATGTAGAACATGTGCCGTGGCCAAGCAGAGAAAATAAAACACCGGCTTATATACACCCTTACCTATACCAGACTGTCCTTGACAAGATGTTAGTATAGATTTTATTTTGGGATTACCTAGGATAACTAGGAAGCATGATTCTATTCTAGTGGTTGTAGATAGATTTTCAAAAATAGCCCATTTCTTGCCCTGTTGCCAAACATCTGATGCGTCGAAAGTTGCAAGGATATACTTTGATGAGATTGTTAGACTACATGGATTGCCTAAAACCATTATTTCTGATAGGGATGTTAGATTTATAAGCTACTTTTAAAAAATCCTATGACATCTTTTAGGCACAAAACTAAAGTTTTCTTCTGCCTATCATCCGCAAACAGACAGTCAGACCGAAGTGGTTAATAGGAGTCTTGGAAATCTTTTACGTTGCTTGATTGGGGAACATATGGGTAACTGGGATCTTTTGCTGCCTCGAGCCGAATTTGCATATAATAGCTCTGTTAATAGGTCCATTGGCATGAGTCCTTTTGAAGTAGTTCATGGATATCAACCTAAAAAATTAATAGACCTCATCCCACTACCCATGCATGCTAGGATTTTCGAATCTGTAGAGTCATTTGCACAGCATGTCAAGAGTCTGCATAAAGAGATCAGTAAAAAAATTAGTATGAGTAATAAAGTTTATAAACAGAATGCAGATTCTCATCGACATGTTCAAGAGTTGCAGAGGGAGACTATGTGATGGTTCGATTGAGGCCTGAACGGTTTCCCCCCAGACCCGTGAAGAAGTTACATGCCCGAGGAGCAGGTCCGTTTAAGATCATAAAGAAAATCGGATCAAATGCGTATGTTGTGGACCTACCTTCTGATTTTGGAATTAGCTCTACTTTTAACATTACAGATCTTGTCGCCCATAAAAAACCAACTCGGATACCTAGTGAGCCATTTGAGCCTGAACCAACCTTTGAGAGCGAACCTATCCCTGAGTGTCCACCAGCCAAAATGTCAGCAAAACACGATCAGATTGAGAGAATTTTGAATGAGCAGATCCTTTCCACCCGGAGTCGAGGCTATCAGCGGTATCTGATCAGATGGCGAGGTCGATCGGAGTCTGAAGATACCTGGATCACTCGAGAAGAGCTGCAACGCATTGATCCCGATCTACTTGAGCGTCACCAGAGCGGAATCGACCCACACTCGACAGGGTCGAGTTTTTCCCACCCCAAGAGAATTGGTGCGGACACCAGAGCCATCAAAAATCGGCAACATAATTTAAGTTCGATTTGGATCGAAGAAGCCTCATTAAATTGATTCTACTTCAGTTATTTATTTTCAGTCAATAAATTTTAATGTATTTGGCTTTGGATCCATAGGGCCATACTTGAATTTGTCCACGTCACCTTTGGAGCCACCACTCTCCACATGCCAAGAGAAGAAATATGCATGCCAGCATGTGCCATGCTCATGCCAAGTTGTGTCAAGCATCAAGCACCCACATGGAGTTTCATTTCTTCCTTAGAATTCCTTAAGAGTTCTTGGCTACTTACTTATTTTGTTGAAGGCTGATTTCTTTCCTATGGTAGATTATAATGCTTTACTTTTTTGTGGAGGGTTGATTTCTTCCTTGTAAAGATAAGAGATTCCTAAACAAACAGGACCCTTAGAGTCCTATATAAATCCTTGTATCTTTCATGAAAAAAATAATGAATGATTTTACAAACTCCACAAATACTTGTGTCAATCGCTCCGAGAGGGAGAGGGTGTGAGACCCAAAATCGCCCCACAAGGGGAGGGTGTGAGGCCCACTTTCTATCCTATTCCTTCTACCTAAGATTCAGTGTTCCTGCGACTCTGATCGACTCCACCATCTACCCACGCAAGCCTATTCCGTCAAGAGAAGATCTGTCTCCTCCAGAATTTTCATCTGTCGTGCTGAGAGAAGGAATGATTTCTTATTCTACAGATCATATGCTATCAAGGACCTTCGTTCCTTAACAGTTGATCTTTGATTTTTTTTTTTTAATCCGATGTTGGTAAAGACCTAGTTCTTTATCGATGGATCTGTTTGGTTAAAAGATTAAGAACCCTAATCAGAGTAGTTTCTTAACTACCACGATCCGGATTTTTATCATCTTCTTGGATTTTCTCACGAGTTTGATGTTTTATTTTATCTCGTTCCATTCTTATTTCTTTTTTGCATTTACTCGTGAGCATGTTTAATTTCTGCTATCTGTTTATGAAATTTTCTATTACTAATTGTTTACTGATCTCTCGAATGGCATTCGTCTGTATTATTTAAATTGATCTCACTTTAGTCTCGTATCAATCAATCATGCCTCCTGAACAGAGTATAGACAACTATACTGTCTGTCCTGGGAATAATGAGCCCCTGGCCGGACGTGATTTGTTGTTGATGAACAGAAGAGAGCTTGATTATTAGGATTGATTTTCTTTTTTAGGATTGTCCCGCATCATATTTTCTTGGACAATATGATGACTTCTTATTAGATGGTCCGAGATACATGTGGTAAAATAATTTCAAACTCTCCTCGGGGAGAGAAGACCATCATGTGGTCGGAATATGTCAAAATGAGATCACATGATGATGGCTTGAAATTGGATTTTGCGTAGTAGTAACTGTATAGGATGTATTAGCTTTTAAGGGCCTGTCTGAATAGTTGGACCCAAAATTCAATAAAATTTATGGTCCAATCATAAAAAATATAGGATTATAAGTCAATCAGACTTTATATTTATAAATATTTAAGATCATTTTTGAGTGGGCTGGCTCAGATCCTATAAGGAGAAAAAAATAGTCTGTTGAGATCTTTTTTTTTTCCTTATGAGATCCGAGCCGGCTCATTAAAAAAATGATTCTGAATACTTGTAAATAAATAGCCTCATCTGCTTATAGTCTATTATTTTTTATATTTGAACCATGAATTTCATAAAATTTTAAATCCAATCATCTAAACAGACCTTAAATATATGGATAAGCTCAGCTAGTTCCACTATGAGAGGGTCTACGTGGATCCAAGTAAGTTGATAAAATGGATCCAATGAAAAGCCATAGGAATACATATAAACACACACGGTCTGAAAAGGTCATCTGAGTATCCGTCTACGGAATATTTTGTTAGTAGTTTATTTAACACAAATCAATGACAATTACATGCCTACCTAATCTAATGATCTATTAATTTAATTTTATCCATAGTGGAAGAAGGATGGTTGTTATATTGTCTTTCTATTTGAGGATTATAATGAAAGGAAGCTCGACTAAGAATGAAAGCAGGATATTAGCCCAGGTCACGGGTGTCAAATCCTCAACATTTTACCAACCATACTAGTTAGCATCCTCCTTATCTTATTCTCTTTCTTCCACTTGTTCAGTTTAGTGACTAATTTTACAACCAAAAATGCTAAGATAGCATTTTTTAGCTGATTATATGATTATATAGGGTAAGTATACAAATACACTCATTTTTGACATGAGGCCTTGAATGTTGCTCATAGGGGCCTGCTTGACCCGATGTCGATGTTATCTGATCTTAACGCTTGTATATTCATAATGATATCATGAGCGTTTTAGAACGGCCCCAAAATATATTTTCTGATACTGCTATACAATTATAATTCATCTTTTCTCAATGGGTACAAAACATTCGTGCTTGAGCACTTTAAATGATATATCCAAATGGGGGCTTATATGAGTGACATGCAGCATAGGTGGATGAGTATAATTGTTAAAACTTGCCTGAATTCATGTAGCAGGACAATTGTGAGCTTAATTTTGTGTCCTCGATTTCATGACTCAAATATACTATTGATAATTAGTTATTAGTACTTTGTTGTGATTTGGATTTCTTGCTTATAATCAGGTGTGATGGAGAAGGGGAATACATATCTACCATTTCAAGTCGAGAAAGTGAAAAGACTAATCTAGTTGAAGAATTTTTATAGATTAAAAAAAAAAAATCAAAATCCAAATTCTTAATCAAGTTCTTATGAGAGAGAAGTAAAATTGCTCGAGTAAATTATGAAAGTGGGTCAAGGCAAGACATTTATAATTGCACGAGATATTTAAATGAACAAAAAGAAAAGATATTTCCTTGTTCTATATGTAATTAATACGTCCCACATGATATCACTAGGATGGATCGTCAACCAAGAATTCCCATGAACTCTTCATTGTCATTTTTACCTTTTTTTTCTTTTTGACACAATGACAAGGGCCCATTTGGTCCCAACCCAGACTAATGGGTAATTGACCGGCCCAATTATACTTTTCAAGCATTCAAGCATAATCTACCATGATTTAACTAATTATGGTGTCAGGGATTTCGATTGAGACATGCAACATCGTTCTAACCTTTTGAGGGCTTGTGATGAATATTGAATACTCCAAAACAAATGTTAATTTTTATGCCGGTAATCTTTGTTCTTTAAATGTTTGGAGATATCATCATTTTCCTAGAAATTGATGAGAGTAGGCAAGTTGATGATGTCCATGGTTATCATAATTTACTTCTAATACATTCCTCTCATGTCAGTCTGAACCTCAAACAATATACCAAGACCATTGTTTTGAAGACAGTACTGACTTTTCTTTGTTTCTTTCCTTTTTTTTAAAAAAACTTTTTTTATCTTGCTCTTCTACTATGCTGTAAACATATCACCAAATATGAAGCTTTAACCTTTATGAAAAGGTTCTCATGATGAGGATAAGAGCACAGCTTTGGAAGTTATTTTTAGTTTCATCTTGGATCTCCATAGATTATGTAATTCGCCACATTCAGTTTTTTACATACATAATCTTCATCAGAGGGGAGGAGTTAGAACACTCAAATATAAGCTGGTAGCTTTTTTCTGGAGGTGGCTCCTGAGGTGGATATCTAGTAAAATATTAACTTATTTTCTGTTGTCTGTGGAATTGATGAATAAATAATGATTCATTTGAGACACTTGACCATAGATATGGACATATCTGAGAATTTAAATGATGGTGAAGGGGCCCACAAATCACAAGATTTGAAGATAGCTGAAGTCAGAGGGGGGGCCAAATGGAATAATTCCTTGAGATACCCAACCCATTTGCTTAAGCAACAAGCTATTGGTACAATATGTTTTTTTGGTGTGGAAGGAGAGGACTTGGATGTTCTTTACATTCTTGAGGAAAGTTCTCTATCAATTATGTATTGGCGCCTTGTGGTCACATCCCAAGTGTGAATGCAAGGTAATGTACACCAATACATGGTCTAAAGTTTGAACATTGAAATCAAATCTTTTGCATTAATAGGCTACCTGACTTGCAGGGTCAACAATGTGAATGTTTCAGTATGTCTTCTTGGTTGGCTAATGCTTAATGATGAAGACAAAGCAGTGAGAATTTGGACCAGAAGAAATGTTACTTCAATTGCTACATATATGATGTTTTAATCAAAATGCGGTGCCTTATTGTCAAGGATCAAGAGAGTTGCAATGTCTCACATGCTAACCTATGCTCTCATTTTCATGTGCCATTAGGCTCCAAGAGCTAAATTAGATAAGGTGTCGCCGGAGAATAAGATAGTTAGACTGCTCTAAAGTGAAATTTATTAGGGCTATATCTAGATTAGGTTTATCAAATTTTGCTTAATTATTATGAAATCTGATGGTGGTGCGTATAAACTAGATCTTCACACGTGCAATGCATGTGATTGAATCTACAGTTAAGAAACATGATAGAGCAAGGTATTAGAAGCGAAAATGGACATTGTGATCTCAAAGACATGCATGTTGAAACAAGCAGGGGAAAAAAAAATAATACTCCTCTCTGAAATCCAAACTATCTTGAAAAGCATTTCAAATATATATAAGAAAATATAAATCTCGATAAGAATCACTGGGGGAAAAAAATATCTCGATTATGCTGTTGGGAGCATAGTTGTATATTTTTATTTTATTTTGTGATATATTTCTTTCATTTTTTTTGTAAGACTACCTTATTTTTTTTGAAAAAAAATTGAATTATGAACTTCTACTTTAATAAGAAAATCTACCTGAATCCAACTCTTAGTCCAATAAAAAAACCCTGTAGGAAGTAAAAAATAAAATGTAGGCTTATTTTATTTTATTTTCATAAGCAAATCTTGGTTTTATTTAGAAACACCCGAGGGGACAATTTTTAATCTAATAAAAAACTTTGCAAGGGGCGAGAATAGAAAATAAACCATTGTTTTCTTAAACATCATTGAAATCAGAGTTTTTAGTATATTTTGCAAGCCTTTATTTTTATTTTTAATTTTGATTTTTACATCCTAGAGAGTTGGGGTGTTTGCTTATTTCTCTTAAAATAACCATTAGATCGGAGTCCTCCTCCGCTGCTTTGCATCTCACTTCACTTTGGCTCTATTTAAGATTGCTATTGGTAAAAAAAGTTTTTGTCAGTTTTGAATGTAGTGCTTTTAATAAAAAGCTATTTGTTTGGTAGCTACATTTTCTAAAAGCTCGGGAATTTTAACATTAGCTCAGCTAAGTTCCAAGTTGAGCTTTAGTTGAGTCGACCTAAGCTTCCCCATTATACTTGAATAGACCACATTGTCAGACTTGGTTCATTTAGAGCCAATGTTGGAAATATGTTTGAGCTCGGCTCATTTTCTAGTTCAGTCGAGCTCAAACAAGCTCTTAATGATCCGATCCCTGGTTGCCTAAGTAGCTCAGTTCATTTTTACCCCTATTCTATGCATTTACATGTCATTGATTAGTATTTGCACAAGTTGAATTAAAATGAATGAATAAGATACATAGACAAAGTATTTGCTAGGGCATCTTGATAATGAGGTTTAAGATTCTTGTATGTGAACGAGCACAAGACAAAATCTAGAACATTCACATAAATGATATTGGAATGACAATTACCACTCACAAGGCATAATCATAATCCTTCAGCATCCTTAAAACCCCAAGCTTATCTGCATGACTTTATCACCAAATTAATGTGGGTGGCACATAATGTTGTCCTGTTCAAAAACTCCCATTATGCTCTTCACCAACCTATTGTCCCCATACCATGACTTCATTTCAACTTCAAGATGGTTGGAGCATTCATCACATCTTAGGTGTACGCGTGCTGAGGAAAAGTTAGACACATGAACTCCTCTTAGGTGATAGGATATGGCTAGATCTTGTCTAAGGAGGAGGGGAACAATAGGACAAGGTAACTTTGATGCCATAGACAACATCAAAGGACTCAATGGGGACAAGGAAAAGGGCAGCCAGTCATTCTTTAGTTGAAGACAGCACAAAGTTGGCCTTCTTTTTCAAAAGGTATATATAAACTTTCTTTCCAACTTCCCAAGTTGTCTCAGCTCTTAAAGTATATGTGGAGCCTCTTCTGTATTCTTTTCTATGAACAACTCAAAAGATTTGAACTTGATTCCTACCTTTTTGTTGGCTTCGTTTATCAAGGACAATGCTATTCTTCTTTGAAAAGAACAACTATCCTAACTGGGTTTTATTTTATTTTGTATGTGTTTCTTTTGTATGTTGACATGCATGATGTGGTGTTTGAGTGAAAAGGGTCAAGAGAAAGGAGAAGCTATGGAGAGAGGTCGGAGATCCAGCAATTGCTAAAAAATTAGGTTCCTGCAAGCTAGCTTGTATGTGTCCTAAGTAATTCAAGCATACAATTAAATGATCTGGCACTGCGATGGTTGGACAACATGTTGGAGAATCTAAAATCTTCGAAAGAAGGCCAAACATGAGAGACACCACATGTAGTCCGAGATGGTTATAGAGACATGTAGGCTTTAAAAAGATCAGTTTCTTTTGGCTTTTTTTCTCTTTCTTCGACTGAGTGTTGAAATGAATTAGGTTGCTCACAAGGAAAATGGTTGCCATTGCATTTGGTGTACAAGCTACATAGCATGCGAATGAGATATATATGATAGAAAGCAAAGTCATTGGAAGGTTTAGATATTTGAGATTACATTGGCATGCATTAAGTGCAGCAGAATGGTAGTTCGTAATGACAATTTTGCATGTTGTATCAAATGTATATAGAAAAAAGTCAGAAATTAGTGGTGGTTGCAAAGAAATATGCGGAAGTGAGAAAAGATTTCAAGATAGAAGTAGCAGCAAAGTGGAATGAAGTGGAATCAAATAGTTATGGCATTTTCATAAATAATTTTGTTGTAATAGCTTTTTGAAGCAGGTGTAGTATTCGTTACAATAACCAAAAATTAAGCAAGTAACATCAACCAAGATTTAATACAATTGTTGAAGGCTGATGTGTTTTTGCATGTATAAGAAAGAAAAAAAAAAGTTGTTGGATTCTAAAATCATATTAATTGTGGTGTTTTCTTGTAGATAAGCTTTGATGCAATATTACTCAAAACAAACTTCAAACAAGCTATATATCCATATCTCTCCTTCTATATATATATATATATATATATATATATAATTAAAAAGTCTTCGAAGATGGAAATCAATCAATTGGGACACTCAATCTCTTCCATGGGATTATGTGAGAGAGAAGTTAGGAAAGGTGAAAATAAAACTTTTATACAATGTCAAACCCTTATGGTGATGTAACGGAATGCTATAACTCAATTATGATATGCCATGCAATGATAACATGCTACTTCTCCACATCCGTGGCGTTATATAAATGGAAGAGTTTATTGTTTTGTGTTTCATCCTGCACATCCTATCACTTCAACTCCTTCTGACACTGATACCGCTGGAAATCTCCAGCCAAACCTATCGCACCAAAAAGACGAAACTACCCCTATACAAAGTCACGCGACCGACGACCGTGTTACTTTCGCGATTCAATCACTCCAAAACACTTAACGCGTCGCGGGCCCCACCTCTTTGCACCGCCCAAATCTCCCCGAGCCCAATCTTACACTGATCCCAGCCGTCCGATCACCGTCCATCATGCCGACCTTCCTGGTGCTCCGCGGAGCAACGCACCGCGGAATGATATGAGGGGTATTTTAGTCATTTCAACTCGCGCCGTCCAGCTCATGTCCTCATCGTTGCCGCATTCCATGCCATTACCACGCGGCATGCATAATACCACCATGTCATCCCTCCTTCCAACTTAAAAGCCCTCCACATCGCCAGATCGAGATCCAGAGAGATGGGCATGGGAAGCTCTTCCGGTGAGACCGAGTCCCCTGTTTGGATCCGAAACCCTAACCCTAGATTGGAGATGAGCAAGAAAGGGAAGAAAGCGCAGGAGAAGAAGAGGAGGGAGGAGGAGGTGGAGTGGGAGGGGAGGACATGGGAGGTGGGCTGGCCGAGAAAGAGCAGGGGCGGCGGTGGGGTGATGCTGGAGGGCTACGTCGAGGCAGGGGAGGGAGTCGACCACGGGACGGGCGGAGGAGATGGGGTGGTGGGGAGAACGAAGAGCCTGACGGACGAGGACTTGGAGGAGTTGAAGGGGTGCTTGGATTTGGGGTTCGGGTTCAGCTACGAGGAGATCCCCGAGCTGTGCAACACTCTCCCGGCTCTCGAGCTCTGTTACTCGATGAGTCAGAGATTCTTGGACGAGCAGCAGCAGCACCAGAGCCGGTCGCCGGAGACGGCGGGGGATGCGGCGGCGGCGGAGCAGAGCCCTGCTGCGGCGTCTTCTACTCCCGTGGCCAATTGGAAGATCTCCAGCCCCGGTAAGATCGAGTTGTTTGTTGATTTTTTACTGGATTTTACGTGGAATTTGGTTACGTTGGTTTTGATCCGAGTGAAAGTTTTCATTTTGATTCTAACTCATTTCTCATATTGACAAAAGAAGTACTTTTTCTCATGTGTGTGGGAAATTAAGGCTTTTTTTTTTCCTACTAAAACCCCGAGGGATTTGATGGGTATCTTTTCTTAGAACGACTAATGGGTGGTAGATTCGATTTTTATGACAGATTTTTTTGATTTTCGAACGGTGGATAGAGGATTTCTGAGAAAGATCGCTTGAAACTGTTTGACAAATGCGCTATCTTACATCTATTTTTTTGTATAAAAGCAAACAGGCCGTTTGCTTATCTGATAAAATTTTTATGAAGTAGCTCAATGAAATGATAGAAATTTCTTTTTTACTCAAAAAGAAAGAAAGAAAGAAAGAAAGTATAGAATTTTGACTGCTGTAATAGGTTATATGTTTGATGAAGGTTTTCTTTATCTCTTCATTTCTGTTCACTTTTTGTGTCTTTGATATATTGGTGGGACTCATTCATGGATACATATTTCATCAATAGCTTTGATCCTCCTTGCGTATTTAGCAAACAACTTACAGCTAATGGTGACCCATGACCAGTTGCAATATATGAGGGATTATTCTTTGTTTTTAATTGCTATATGAACTTTTTATCTTAATCTTTTCTTACATCCCTAGTATTTCTTATTGTTTAGAAGTTCGTTGGTTTTTCTCTAATTAACATCTCATGAATATTGTATATCGGTTCTAAACTAATCTTGATATGATTATTGTTCTAATCCCTTCAGTCATGTGCTTTTTGTCTTCATTGGTTTGGAGTATTAAAGTTTGTTCTCTGACATTAAGTTGTAAAGGTGTAGCCTCAACTTGACCCTGCCTTTCTTGTTGTCAACCTGTATTTGATAAATGGATATGCTTTTCAAAGCTGCTACTCGAGTTGTAATATAGAACTTGTTTCATAGTTGTCTTTGTGTGATGAATTCTATTTAGCTATCGCAAAATTTGCTGAGAAGATCCTTATCTTACTATTCCTTTCTTTTCTCAGGGGACCATCCTGAAGAAGTTAAAGCAAGGCTGAAATATTGGGCCCAAGCAGTGGCATGTACTGTTAGATTATGCAACTGATGGATCACTGTTGATTTGTCATATCAAGAAACACAATTTCATTTCGATCAACAACTGGCAATCTTTTCGTCGAAAGAAGTCTTGGCTGATTCCTTGCTACTCTGTGCCCTTTGGGATTCTTTGCAACTCTCTCTTTGATGACAGGCTGGCTATGGATCTGATTCAAGACGAGAAGAGTTGGAAGAAAGAGGAGGAAGAAGTCTAGGACTTTAAACTAATGACACCATGTACCTCATTGCATTAGCTATACATGAACCTGATTACATTGTTTCTTGTATATACCAATAATTTAACGTAATTAAATGCATTTTCTTCTTCACCTTGCTCCTACTCCTATGAATTTGGCTCTTTGCTATGTTCACTTTTCTTCAAACTATTATATCACCTTATTGTCAAGTATATGTTATTTCGGCATTTTTTAGCTGTTCCTTCTGCAATGGCTGTTGTTATTGTAGGGAAGTTGGCTCGGCACATTGATTGCAGGCCAACAGCATTACAAGCAGGCTTGAAAGCTTCATATCTTAGTTGGCAAGATAAGTCTTCATGTGAGCTCTTGCAGTTTATTACATTATCTTGTTACATTTCATCTGACAGAAGACAACCTGGGATACTAAATTCTCTTTCCTTCCAGGCAATTCTAGTAGGAACTGTGGTCCTCAAAACAGGGAAGGCTTTCCAGGCTGATTCCCTTAACTGGCAGATGAGAATGACATTTTTGTTTTATTCCAGCAGGATGATTCCTTTGGTATCTGGGACCATAATGCTATCCATATCAGTTGAAGCCCTCTTGTTTTGTCCTTTGCAGCAATTCCATTTAATTTCATATTCTATTCTGCAATTTTGTTCTTCTTTGCCTTAATCTATGTCTTGCTTGCGTGTGCTACTGTGACCATTTATGCTGAGGCCATTGTTTAGCTACAGAGATGGTGCATCTCCAGTCACATACCACTGTATATTGGCCTTCTCTGACAGATATGGATCCTTTCTTGGACATGATAGCAGTATTGCTGGAATTTCTTCCTCCACTAGAGTCTTGTAGACAAGAAACAATTTAGTTTCTGTTTTCATAGCTTCTTTATTAGTGTGGCAAATGGTTTACAGACTGAACGATATTATCTGAGCAACATGCTATTATTTAGACGTGCAGATGAATTGGAAGATTCTGTGGCAGGATTCTTCTTTCTGTTTGCATGCTTTACTGAGTTGATTTCTATTTCAAAAGCTTAAGAGTTGCTACATTTCCTCTCTACAACAAGATTATGCTTAGATGCAACAAGACTCCAAGAATCTTGAATACAATTTTATGAGAAAAATAGCAGAAAACCATGTAACTCTGTACGTGTTCTACCATTGATGGTTATTAATTTCAACATTTAAAAACTTTGGAAAGGAGAACGGAAGGACAAACGACAGTTATTGTTGGATTGATATAGTGAAATGCTGGAAGTGGTACAGAAAACTTTAATGTTTGATGTGTCACCCCAAGGAGCAGCTGCCAACCTCATACAGTACTAACTTACCAGCTGCTGCAACAGTGCAGCTCTGGGATGACTCCGATAGGTGCTTTTACTTACCCTGCACATGCACCAATTAGTTACAAAGATGATGCATTTACTTTGGTACCAGCTTAAGCAACACATGACATCATAATTTATTTATTACTGCTTGTCCTTGTCCTTGTCCTTGTCCTTGGGAATTATTTGTTTAGTAGATGTTGTTTTGTATGTAGCTCCATCAATTATTCCAATGTATACCATTGCAAATTTAGAGCCTCGCTCGCTCTAAAGTAGCAGATGTTCTGGCAAATATGGCTTGTGATCTCCCTTCTCCTATAATTTGTGTAGTTAGTTTCTCCCATGCTACAAATTTTAAGCGCAGACTGATGTTATATCCTATTCCTTTTCTAGATTGTGATTTTTTCCTCTTCTTTTGTATATGAGTTTTGGATTTTTTCTCGACTCAAAAAAAAAGAAAATTTTTAAAGTCTCTTATTAAGACCGACTAAATGCATGTTTAGGAGTGCATTTATACTCGTTACACAAGTGATTCTTAGTTTAAAAGTAGAATTTTGGATGTTCCGCGGCAGCTCAAAAATAATTTTTCACTATGTTGAGAATCCTTCAAAACTTGGTTTATTTAAAATTGGCCTTCAAATAGAGGCTATAAGTCAATTAATTCTCTCTCCAAGTCATTGTCATTTTAAACTCTATTTGTACATGTGATGATGTGACATTGTATCTTTCCAACAGATATAGCTTGTTATGTTCTGGATGTTTTATTCCAGAGACTCAATCCGGTATGAATTGAGAAACCATCACCATAAGATTTAGATAACTTAAAATGTGCATCTGAAAATGATTGAAAAGAAATATAATATTTCTAAATGCTCCATGATTTCCATGTAATTTCTCATGATGTATTCCAGTTGTTCCTCTCCTCCGTGGCAACATCCGAATCACATCTCTCCAATCTTATCTACAAAATTTTTCAGAGTACATGTTTAGGTTGCATGTGGTCGTGTGAGATAGAAAATCTCAAGATGATCATACTTAATCTTTGGTATCTTCTAAAACTCTTTTTCTTTTCTTTTGAATTTAAAAAAATAATTATATTTTTTATTATAAAAAATAATTATATTTGATGGAGACCTGATAATGTTAATTGAATAGGTGAATAACATAAGAAAAAGTAAGAAAGAAGAAAAAAAAATCTCCTACCCTGAAATAATAATTTAGTCAGGATAAAAGAATAGATACTGTTGGTCTAATTTACGTTATTCTGGTGAAAAATGAAACCATTTGGTAGGCTAAAAAGATAGATAGTGTCGATCTAATTAATTTGGTGGGATTGCAAGATAAACCAACTCTTGTCAGAGATTAATTACCACAAAACCATCCAGACCCTCAAAAGGAAATGGATTTCAGGGAGGTAATGTCCATACAGTCCGACTTGCAAAACGGCTTTGTTAGGTCTGTTTTGTTCGTTGGCAGCTTAGCTTCTAAAACCAAACTCCCTTCTTCACTCTTGCAAAATCATTTAAATAGTTTTTAATCTTCCAAGAAGTATTATTTTGTCCCAAATGGGCCTAGACTTGTTATCAATAATACGCATTATACTAAATAGATATTTAACCAAATTGATTGTTTGCAAATGCAAATTTACATCCTGATGTGACCATATATATATATTATGAAAACATGTGACCACATATGTTTGACAAGACATATGGTGTACAAGCTAACCGTCTCATGTGCAGTCACATCCAATTTATATATGAGAAGGACAAAATTCACAACCTTTTCTGGGCTAGTTGTAGGAGTGGTAGCTGCTTCTAGGTGAAATTTATCCATTTAATAAAAAAAATATAAAATTTATACATTAATCATCCTAATTGTTACATCTAACAGTGATGTCTTGTCTATTTGTCAAAAAAAGAGGATCAAAAAAAAAAAAAAAACTTCATGTTCCATATGAGTCCGTTCATTGGACATGGATCCTGTCTTGCAGACAATCACGGTCTTTCTAAGTACTCTTATCTTGCAAATGATCATGATCTTCCTAAATCTTGGCTCATCAAATTCTGATTGTTATTCTGATTTTTCTAATGATCTCTATTCAATATAAAATAAGAGAATTTTTTCTCTAATGACTTCAGTGGATAATAGATATATCTAGATATATCTATATGCATGTGCTCACGTGTAAAAGATAATTTGAAAGTCTAGTTTTCTCTGTAGGTATAATTTAGCAGTGAAATGTAAAGAAAAAAGTAATTTAACAATGATGTAACTCTTTTGTATAGAATTTTTATGTTACCATAGCAAATGTTTGTTATATATTATTTTCTAAGTCATTTTTTTAAAAAAATAATAGATGAAAGGCTTAATAAAATAGAACATGTTAAATTCCACTGCTCCATTTCTTCTTTTGATCTGACAATGTACAATAACATAGCTTATCAAAAATAAAAGAAAACAAGCAATATCAAGATATTGCAAGATAGTTGGACCATATCTTACCTTCCATCTTCTCCCACTCCTTCAAAAAAAAAATAAATCGGAACTTATATCTGCTACAACATAGGAACTTATAATTTCGTCTTCAACCCTACCAATCATGCATAAAGGTACTTTGAGATTTAAAACCTCAAAATCTCAAGATCCATGGTGGATGATGGTAGACAGCCCAAAGTGGATCCTAAAACTTCACTTGGCACTTGGCAATGGATCTAAACCGATACCTTCTCCTTGTTTGTATTATACTGATTGTGAACTGGTGCATTATACTGGGAAACTAGGAGAAACATAAAGTGGTGGTTGATAGTGGTGCTTATAATATATTAATTTGCATCAAAATTTTTAGAAGCAACTCTCTCAATTTAAATACAAAACCTTGCCATGTGACATTAGAAAATGAAACATCCTAGATGCACCAACAGAATTTTTTATATGGGCATCAAATGGTGACCATTGTAAATGAAGCAATGTACCCTTTGTAGCATTACATTTTAGTACCGTAAATCACATTTACATAATGGTAAATAATCAGTAATTCTTACATTATAATAACTTATGGTAGAGACCTTTGATTTTCTAGGCTGCAGGCTTGGATAGATAATTTCTTTAATTAAATTACACCAAAAATTGCACTTTAGTGGGACGACATTCAGAGGTCGGTTGTTCAATAAGCTATAACAACAGATTAGAATAATAACATCCGTATTTATTATCATCACTTACCTAATCGTAATAGCTTTGTGTTTATCCTTTTTTAAAAATACATTAAGACATTAAGATGTAATATCGAATAATCCGTTAACGGTACTTGAAAACAAACAATTTTGGTCTCCGTTTCTCTGCGATAGTTTTCTTTCTTTCTTTTTTTTTTTTTTTTTTTAAAAAAGATCCGAAATCTCATTCTCTCCGTTCTTGATTCGAAAACTTAAACGTTGTGATCCAACGGTCAACAACTGCCGTGGTAAATATAACCGCCAAGTTCCCGCCATATTCTGTCCTCACTTTAAACCAACTCTTTTGGGCTCCTTCATCCCCTCCGTTTTCCTCCATCTATATTGTCCCTCCCACTGTGGCTTCTCCACCTTCTCGGCCTCACTTGGCTTGCCCTGTGTTCGCCGCAGGGCCAGCCAAGTGCCCGGCAATCCAGCAGGAAACCGGAGGAGTCTCCCTCTGGCATTGCCGATGGATCGTTTCCAGCCATTCGATTCTCTCCCCAATTCAACTGAATTCCATTCTCGAGATGATGATGTCCTCCAATTCCTTGAATTCTCAGACCCAGACTACGGCCAACCTCTTGCTCTCCCTGCACCACCCAATGATGAAGCCACTATGGAATTGCCTGACATGATTCAGGACGCATCATTCTGGGATTTTGATGTTCAGCAGCCAGTAAATAAACAGTTTGTGTTGGCCGATCATGGAGTTGGGAATTTTGAAGCCATTCCACCGGTCAATCACGAGATTCCAGCAACAAGCACCCCACACCCACAGGTCCCGCCGTCTACTATAGATTGCAGCGGATGCCAGGTGTTGAGAGAAGTGGTTCATTCCAATGGTTTGTTGCATCTCACGTTTAACCGTCGCAAACTATGATTTTAAGGCATAAATTTCTCTTCTATGATTGTTATTTGAATGAATGGAGTTGATGATGATCTTTGTATGATTAGGATCACAAAATTTGAAGCTTTCAGTCCATGGAGGGCCTGGCACTTTCTATCATGCGATACTTGATGTTTACCACAACATCCATGGCTTTCCACCGGCTGCAGAGCAATCGTACATCGAGTAAGTGTTCGGACTTTTTGTCAGGAAGAAAGAAAAGTTGTTAAAGTCAATGATTGATCCCCATGCTCCACTATTAAATGCATAATCTGTTATAATTCTTGAAATTGAGGTTAGAATGCTCTTACAAAATTAAAGAAATATCAACTACTCTTGAGACACTAACAGCGGGTCTTTGAATAGCTTTCATGTTAGTTCTTTATTTGAATAAGGGTTCTTTTCAACAGTACTTATTTTCTTATAGCTTCTTGGGGTTCAAGGCCTTTCTGTCTAGGGGTCCCTAAATCATATCAACAGTTAACAATCCTTTGATAAAATGTGATAACTATCAACAGTGTTACAAGAAACAACATCCCAAACTCCAGTCCTCAGTTGCTTCTCCATTCGCAAAGAAATATTACACACTTCACAGAGCGCAAATTGGTACCCATTCCAACTGAGGAAAGACAAGATGTTTCTTTCTAAATGGAGAATGTGATTAAGTAGTGAAGTAGCTTCGGCTTTGGTTCTCAAAACATTACTCAGCCAATTATATTTCTTAAATCACCATAAAATCATCTTAACCACTTTATTTGAACTGGACTTATGCACCTTCTTTGTTGCAGCATTCCCAAGCACATATGGTGATAGATTTAACTAGAGATGCAATCAACTGCAATTCACATTTTTAACTTGCATCCCCCATTCGAGCATCATCGCACCTCAAATAATAGGCAACAAATTAAAGATCAGTATTACTTTTACATTAATCTTTTTTTTAAGGGAAAGATTAGGCTCCAATAGCCTAACTGATCCATTGACATGATGGAAAAGGACCTCAAAAAGCACTTTTGCACAATTTGTATGTTAAAGACTTAGAAAATGTCGCTTGTTTTGGTATGTCTCATGATGTGCAGTCTCCGCACCCGAAGCTTCGATTGGGTCAAGAATTTCCTAATCAACTATGGCCTGCTTCGAGTGCATGATAATTATGTTATCCTGCAGGACACCCTCTCTGTCTTCTATGATGCTTTATGTGCAAACATGAGATATGTGGCAGCCAGCACTGATACTGTCAATGTATCAACTTCACCAGAATCAGGTGCCCTTTTTTACCTCATATGCATGGAGAACCTAAGTTTTTATGCTGCATCCACCTTAACTTTTTTATGATTACTTCATAATAGGGTTATGTCAATCCAGACCAGTAGAAGTGGATTGCAGCCATCCTGTTCGAACCCTAAAGACTGGAATTGCTGCACAGGTATGTATTGAAGACTATGTTGTCACCTCGTGCATCTGTAAATGCCAGGCATACTTATGGAACTTCCTAATTATTCAACAAACTCTTTAGCTTCATGAATTAAGGAGATCTCCTAAAATTCTGAAACCCTGCCAATTATTTAGACATTCAGGGATACTATGAATCCTATACAAACTGCAATTGACTTGTTCATAAAATCATTATAGAGTTGCACCAAGTAATGCTTTTTTGGTAGATTATTTTCATTTGTCTCCTTCATAATAAGTTAGCTCTATTATACTAGTTGCAAGCATTAAAAAAGTAAAGAAGAAAGAAAGAAAACTTGCCACCATGTTGGCACTTTCAGAAAAGCAGGTAGTGTGACCTCAAGATAAATAAGCTAATAAGCTGTTATTATGAGTGTATTGATGGTACAAAGCTGAGACCTAAATATTGAATACAAACAAGTACCAACATCACTGGGCCAACTTGACCTTTCCTTCTTTCACTTCCCACTAACTTCATCTGTGCGCACCAGTACATTAACACTTTTAATCATTTTTACACTCTATGTTGGCTTTGTTTCTGAAACTACCATTTGAAGAGTCCATTTTGTAAATAGATTGTAGAATGTGAAAGGATATCAATTTGTTACCATCTACATATATCTTGACCTCCTAACTCTCATAATAGAACTGAACCTTTCATAAATATTATGTGTAGTGTAAGTTCTAACCCCATCAAATTGGACAGAACAATTTATCCACTATATGGAGGAGCAGCTTTAGCATAGCTAGTTCCATGTTCACATTTCAGAGGCCACATGTTCTTTAACATTTCTCTGGTTATTCTTCATCAAAATAGATGGTACTCTTGGTTCCAACGTTTTTTGCCTGATTTTTTTTCTAAATGGACTCATGTTATCCTAGAGGGAGAGAACTGGAAGTATGCAGCTAAGGGACTTGATTGATTATTTCCACCTTCCCATAGCTGATGCTGCTAAGGAGCTTGGCATATGTACTACTGCTCTTAAGAAGATTTGTCGAAAGCATGGAATGCCCAGATGGCCTCACCGAAAGGTCTCTCTCTCTCTCTCTCTCTCTCTCGCACACACACACACCCCTCAATCACTCACACACACAAACTAAATGTCTCTGAACTCCATTGATCAAATGTGACCATATGTTTATATATGAATGTATGCCAATAGGTGGAATGAGTTCTTCTAACAAAACATTCTTTTAGAAATGAGGCAGATCAAAAGCATAGATAAGAGGATCTCAACCCTGCGACGAGGTTTGCATCCTGAAGCTGATGAAGGAGCTACAAGAACTCAAGTTGAGATTGAGAGGCTCAAAGTTCAAAAGGCACGGATTTGTGCTGCTCTACCACCATAGATTGGCATGGGGAAACATCATGTATCTAAATCATGGAGGTTGTATTGGCAATTGCTACAATGGAAGTGATATTGTCTACAGATACTTTGACATGATTATTAAATCTGCGAAATAAAGACAAGGAAGAAGTGCTTTTTTGCTTGTTTATATGGATATTGTTCTTTACTTTTCCAAATACAGTTCTCAATAGCCTTTCTGAGTCCCGGTTCATCTTTAAAATGCTAAAACCATTAGCAAATACTGTGGTTAGTTCCATTTGAATCAACTAGCTAGGAGCAAAGTTGTGCCTATTATATGGAGTGCAAGTGGATAAAATTTTGAAGAAATTTAAGGTGTGAGTATTGATTTTTATTCAATTTGTATTATCCTGGAAATATTGTTTTACTATTTTAAGATTTCCTATTCTCCTATATCATATTTGCTGTATTAGTCAAGGATTTGTGACAACCTTCTTCTTTTGCCACCCTACCAACTGTGAGATATTCTGTCATAACTTTCAGTTTTAATGTATTCAACACAAGATATCCAAAAAGACTAGCCATATGATTCTCGGATTTGTGACAACCTTCTTCTTTTACCACCCCAATCATCAGATATTCTTGTAATAGCATAAGGTATTATTTGGATTCTTTGGCTTGTATAAGTATCCAAGATTTTTTCAACATACAATTAATATAGGACTAAAACCAAGCATGCATAAGCCCTCATATACTTTCCTTATTTAAATCTTGATGTCCTTGCTAGATTAAGTCTAAATCCAGTCAAATCTAATCACAAATACTATAATCGATATGTAATCAGTCCTCAAGAGACTAGTGTTATAGTGTTTCTACAATCATGCATATAATCCGCTCTTGTACTATTTTTAATGATCCAGGATCTTATCAAAAAAGACTACTCAAAAAATATTGTTTGGATTCCCTATGTCATATAAGTACCTAAGCTCTCTCTAGCGCACAATTAATGTGGGAATATATATGCATGGATCTTCACATGATTTCCTCATTTAAACCCAAGCATTCCACCGAGTTAAGGGTCAGAATCTAAACAAATCCAATTATAAACAATAAAATCAGCCTATGATCACTACCAAAAGGATCCATGATATAGTATCCCCTACTCACAAATGGGCAATTGATCAGGTTCACTTTGATAATATTTATAATGACTTGCTATCTTAGCCAAAATGAATAGTTAAAAAAATATTATTTAGATTTCTTGATCCTGTATAAGTACCCAAGATCTTCTTATTATACAACTAATAGATGTGTAAGAATAGAAATTCTTCACATACTCCTATTATTTAAGTCTTGGTATGTATACTTGGCTAACGGTCTAAATATAGTTAAATCTGATTACACATATCATATGATCAGTCCATGGTTAGTCCACAAGAGAGTCGGTATTGGATTGTCTCCTAGTCATACATTATCAGTTGGTCGTATTTACTCTAATATCATTTGTAACAATCAAAAATCTTACCTGAAAAGACTAATGATACGGACTATCTAGGTTCCTTGGCCTTATACAAGTCTTCATAATATACACCCATGAATCATGGGCTTCTTTAAATTTATTATTTTGTATAGAGACAGTTGTATAAATATGTAAATGGTGATCACTTATAATACAATACAACTAAATATTCACCAATCATTTTTACATTGTACAAAAGATAGAACATATATAATAAAACACTTCATCCTAATCATGAAGAAAGCTATAATGACCAACTTATTCTGAAGTTTGGCATGTCCTCTGGAAAGATGGTCATGAACTTGGATTAGAATCTTAGGATGCTCTCTCTTAATCACAACTATCTTGTGTTTGGCATTAATCTTCCTTGCTATAGTATTTTGGATGTTGGATTTCCTTCACATCCATGTATTTGACATTGAGCTGGAGATTGTGGTTGCAATGCATTGCTATCTAAATTGATTCTAGTCTCTAAATATTCTCCATCCTTTAGGAAACACACCTTTCTTGATAGTTAAAGACTCTCCTAAAGTGATGTCATGTTCCAAGTCAAAGCATTCTAATTTCTATGTAGGGATGCTATGCAACTTACAATAGTTTAAAAGTCTACTCCAATACTCACAAAACACCGTTACACCTAAAAATCTACTTTTCATTATTACCCTAATTTATGAGACAATTGTGCAAACATAATACACCACATTAGAAAATACAACAATCTAGCAGTTGATTGGCTAACAAATGCAACAAGAGAGAACATATGATATTATGTACATGATATAATCTTGATTAGCTCACTATTGAGCCTAGGACTATTATTAAATCTTGCAAAGTATCTCTGCAATAGTTGAGTGAATCCTGTCCAAAAACTTTAGTTGCAGAAAGTTCCTACCATTAATTCAGAATCTTGTAGGTGGAGCTGCCTACAACTCAAGTCTACAATTTGAATCCAAGCACCAAGTCTTCTGCACAAACTTAGATATTGATGTGGCATGCTGATCCGGCACCGCCACATTCTTATAAAATTAATGGAGAAAATAAAATGTATAGTTTTCTTCCATTCCAACATCTTCCTTTGCTTCGGTGTCTCCTAGCACCACCCTACCCTTGTCCTTCTTCTCAAAAATTAGTGCAAGCAAGGGGAAAATCCATTAGCTCTTTGCTTCCTTTCAATGACAGCATCATTGCTCCACCATGGAACCTACAGATCCAATGAATAATATAGTTGGCTGTTGGCGAAGAGGATTCAAAGGAGAAGTGATACAATGGAAAACTTTGATTCTTAGATGTCTTTATTGAAAAGATTACCTCTCAAATAAAATCCATTAGCTCTTTGCTTCCTTTCAATGACAGCATCATTGCTCCACCATGGAACCTACAGATCCAATGAATAATATAGTTGGCTGTTGGCGAAGAGGATTCAAAGGAGAAGTGATACAATGGAAAACTTTGATTCTTAGATGTCTTTATTGAAAAGATTACCTCTCAAATAAAATTAATAATTCTGATTTTTCAAGGATTTTGACTTCTAGAGCTATTGATCTCAGTCCTTTTACTCTACTATTTCTTCCTTACTTTAAAAACTAATCAGGTCTTATCCAATTAATAATGTAGCTGGCTATCAAGGGAATTAGACTATATGGAAATGTGGAAGATCCTTGAATCCTTGTTGCATGAGCTGAAAGTGCACCACCAATGGTTATTTTTCACCTACTACAGGATAATTATTTTGCACCTAGCAATCAGCAAGCCTTCAAATTTCAGACATCCCTCCTACCACAGAAAATAGAAGTTGCATTAATAACATAAATAAGAAACAACAAGTAATAATTTTTGAATTATGTATATAGAATTATGAGTCTAAAAATTAAATCTTAAACACTTTTGTAAAGCATGATTAACTTTCAATAGAAAAGTGTAGCTTGCCAAAACTAACATTTCTCACAATGTTATAGAAAGAACCGAATAGTATATGACATAATGCACCTAAAGGGAAACTTGGAGATGAAAAAGGTATATTAGCAAATATTAGACATTGTTAATTTACATAGACTTAGCTAACAGATCTCTTAAGATTATGAAATACTTGAATTTAGTGACATATGGTAAATAACATCAGCAAGCAAAACGTAGAGTTAAGCTTTTCATGGTTCCTAGCAAGCATAGTGCATATTGTACCTAGTCCTCCTTGATCAAAGGCATCTAACATTTTTTTTTTCACATTTTTGATCAAGTGAAAAAAAAAAAAAAAAGATGTTGAAAGGCTCCAAAATAACCAGAAATAGGCTTTTTTTAAACAATGGTTTAGTGGTATTACCACATAGTCTACAAATCCCTTTTAAGTTTTTCTTCCCCTTTTGTCTCTCTCTTTAGGGGATGCTTGGTTTGAAATCAAAATTGGAATGACCAAATCCCCGAAGTATTCGGTTCATGGCTGGAATTGGAATCAAAATGAAAATTTGAATATACAGGAGAGAGTAGGAATTAAGTTTTAGATAGATTGGACCATTCCCATTCCACCTCTAAATCGAAATCGGAATGACTCTCTCCAATCAAATGATTGAAATGGGAGTCATCCATTATGATTCCCATTTCAGACCTCAATTTCCTCCAACCAAAACCCCCTTAATATATATTCTTGTGTCTCAATTCCTTTTGAGAATTTTTAACACAAAAATATAAATACTAACCTCTGTTAGAATGCATGTGATTTTGTAGTGCTGCGTGAGACAATTTCAGATACATTAACATGAGCCTAATTTTTGCTGTTGGGTGGTCTTCTTTGTGCATGCGCATGTGTGTGCATGTGAGAGCGAGATTCCGGCTCATGTGAGGAATACAATGGAAATAGCAGTGAAAACTCTGGCAACAAAGTTGGAAAGAGGGAGAAGCAAAACTTTTCTTAGAGCTGCAAAGAATTTGGGGGACAATGCCTTTTTGTTTGTTGGTAGTGTCATGCTTGAGGGTTGCGATTTCTATTATTTGATCATGAACCTTACCCATAAAAAATCTATTTTAAGTAGATTCTGATTTGATATAAATATATTTAGATCATAAATAAATTAATTTTTTAAATTTATTTATTAAATAAGTTAGATTCAGATTTAGATCATTGATCCATTTAATTTTTTTTTTAATTTAACATGTAGGTCGGATCATGATTTGACCCATTTAATCAGTTTAAGATATGTTTAATCTTATTTTATTCCATTTAATCAAATTTGCTTAACTTATTTGACTCATTTAAATCCATTTTACCTATTTATAATATATTTAATCTGTTTAATCTAATTTGATCTGTTTAATATATGGATGATGCAGTTTGGAGTAGATTATCTGTCTGATAAATAAGATAAATTTAAATCTAAAATTTTAATTTATTTAATAAATATATTAGATTGAGATTGCAGAATTTCTGATTCGATCAACATCCAATCCACCCTATATTCAATGCAATTGCCACCTTGGTTTGATGTTGATAACTTGACCAGTGTCATGAGAGGGTGCACTCCTATAAAGAAAAAGTCATTCTCACAACATTTAACGTGAGGAAGACCAAGAGGTGACTGGAAGTCGCACACCAAGATATCGTGTTTACCCAAAGTCAGTCATATTCTATGCACACTTGGAATATATCCTGTTGAACTGTTGAAGTCGTGAAGGCATATACCATTCCGTCACCGAGAGAGAGAGAGAGAGAGAGAGAGAGAGAGAGAGAGAGTTGTTCCGTATATGCCATGTTGATATTCCTATCATGTAGTTGTATATAATTGTTTCTTTGGATAAGGATGGTGGATGTGCCAGTGCCTATAAATTCTGGGGTATAAGATATTCCTTTCACCTTGTCCTGAAAAAGAAAAAAAAAAAGGAAAAGAATTGAACGTACACAAGAATATAAATATAAATATACAAACGGGAACCTTCGATGGAGTCCAACCATCATTGTGAAATGTATACGTATACATTTTTTTAATATAACGTTTTACGTGTATGGAAGAAATCAAGTAAAATGGAGAAATAAAGTAAACGTTTTAATATAACGTTTTATCATAAAAAAGTTTTCTTGATATTCCTTTTTCCCATGGGTCCAGATAAAATTTTTTCGAGGTTGATAAACAAAATTTGATATTGGAGAGTATAAAAATCAACAACAGATATTATCTATTTATCCATGGCTTATTAAAATAATATATTATTTGAATATAATATTATCATATTATGTTTGTATTTAATCTAGTTATGATGTGATTTATACATTTTTCTTAATAACAATATTTAGTAGCTATCATAATAATAATAATATTATTATTTATTAGTTAGTGAAAAATGGATCATATAATGCAACACCAAACTTTGATCCAGGCTAATCAAATTTTTTCCGACAGACAAACAAAAAATCATACATTTTGATATTGTAATCTTCAATAATTTTTTGATACAAAATTATTATGATTCCTGTCAGTATAAAATATGGAGGGCATTATTGATTGGAGCGAATTGATGATTCCTATTTTAATTATTTAATTAAAAATATTTATTTTTATTTTAAAAATATGAATATTTTGATTTTCTAAAATTTAATTTTTATTTTCTTCTAATATTATTTAAAATTTATTTTAATTGTGATTTGAATTTTGATACTGAGTCAAACGTTATTTTGGTTCGCATGTCAATTCATTTTGATTTGGATCTTCAAACAAGCTTATGTACCCTCACAGCCACGCACAGACACGCACGAAAGAATAAAAAAATGCTTAAATATACTTCCCACCACGTGACATCCGTCCCAAAATTTAATACTCAAATTTAGAAAGCAATTAATTCCTCCCTGCGCGTTTCCATATTTCAGACCACAAATATCTCACCAATCATGCCCTCAGCGCCAAGCTACGAACAGCAAACTCTCTTCCTCTCCACTCCCCGGCCGTCACGTAGACCACCGATGCGGGACCCACAACAAATAAAGAAAAAAGGTCAAGCTCATCCCGACACCGAAAAAACATCACCGACTCTCGAGACTAGCATACACGGACTCCAACACCGAATCCCGGTCCAAATTAAAGCATACCAAATAACCGAGGCCACATCCCCGCCGTCCGATCGCTGCCCCACTCTCATAAGAAGACATCCAGTATATCCGACTCACACCCTCCACCCTCACTATAAGAACTGTGTTCTCTCTCTTCTCTCCGTCTCCGAGAGGAGGGGGGGAAGAGAGAGACAGAGAGAGAGATGGGTTCTTCGAATAAACTGCTAGCGGCCTTCAAACCCCCGAAGCGAGAGCTCCTACCCTCCCTCCCCCCCGGTTCCAACCCTAACCCTAATCTTGCGGGATCTTCCACGGCGGCGGGAGCGGCGATGGCGGAGGGGGGAGTTACGGCGGTGGTGGTGGAGGGGGTGGAGGAGGACGAGGTGCTGAGGAACGCGGGGGCGCTGTCTCGGGAGGAGGTGCTGCGCCGGCGGTCGCGGCGGGTGAGGCAGCTGGAGAGCCTCTACCGGCGGCAATACTGGGCGCTGGTGGAGGAGGTGCGGGTGCGGCACCGGGATTACTACTGGGAGTTCGGGGTGAGTCCGGTGGAGGAGGAGAGTAGAGGGAGGGGGTCGGATGAAGGTGGGGTGGGGTGGGGGTTAGGGTTTAGAGAGGGGGAGAGTTATAATAATGGGGGGGTGGAGAGGAAGCGGTGCGCGTTTTCTGGGTGTAAGTCGAAGGCGATGCCGTTGACGAGATATTGTCATAGCCACATACTCTCGGATACCAAGCAGACGTTGTATAAGCCTTGCAGTTATGTTATAAGGAGGTATGGGCTGTAACTTGTTCTGAAAGTTGAATCCCTTCTCTTTTTTTCCGTTTTATCTTTTGTGCGTTTTTGTGGATTTGGGGTTTGATTATGATTCCGCAGGGATATTTTTATATTTTAGGCTTCTGTTGCGGTGCCTTTTTTTTTTTTGGGGGGGGGGGGGGGGGGGGGGGGCGTCTTCCATCTTGATCTGGGGACTAGGATTTACGAATTCAAGGATTTCCCCTTCTCACGCGGTTTGTGGAAAAATGTTAAAAAAAAAGTTAAATCAAGTTTTCTGTTCCGAAGTTGTTTTCTGAAATTTTTGTTCCTGATTGGGTCTTCCTTCTGAATGTTTCATTATATGCTCTTGAAGATTATAAGTATTTTGTCATACAACGTTTCATTCGAGGTTTGCCGAAACCAATACGAGTGGGGTAACCGGTCGGCGACGGGTTCAGCATAGTACACGACTGTACCATGCCGTTGCAGGACGTACCGATACAGAGAGAGCCGGAGAGGGAGAAGGAGAGGGAGGGAGGGAGGGAGAGCGAGGCAGAGAGAGAGATAGGTTGAGAGAGAGGACTTGAAAGCCCTCGGTGAGAAGGGTGTTGCCTTTGTTTTGTTTTGAAACAAGGAATGATGCCCTTTTTTTTTTTTGTAAATTTTGAATTGAAATTGGCAAACAATTTGCCAAATTTCTTCTAAGTGATCGGCAAATTAGTTGCCGATTTCAATTTGAAATTTACATAAAAGAATTTTTGAATTGATGGGATGTACTGTGCCGGTATCCGATCAGTCCGGTTCGGCCTGCCCTGAACCAGCTGGTTCGACATGGCTCAGTAGACCTTAGTTACATTAATCATGTTTGCAGATTGACAAAATAAAATAAATGCATAATTTGTGATAGAATCTTATGGGTACATTTAAGTAAGTTTACACATTAAAAAAAAGGATTATTAGGTGTGTGACATGTTGCCTATGCAGTGAAAAGTTCTTCTATTGGAAGCATTTTGGAAAGTTCAGCATGATTTTGTTCCATGTAAGTGTTGGAAGTGTCCAAACTTGAGTTCTGAGAAATCCTGTTCGGAAAACTTGATTTCTATTTTTTATTTTGGACTTCCCGAACCTGAGTTCTGAGAAATCATGTTCTGAAAACTTGATTTCTTCTGTTTGTTTTGGACTTTGGAGGAAACGATGAACAGGAGTTGCAACTTTGGCATTAAAATTGCCATTAAATTATCATTACCATCACATAAATCCTGCTTAAATGGTCAATTTGTGAGTGGGAAGTGACTGGCAGGTATTGAATCGGCATTATAGGCACGCACCCATCCACATCGAAATTGACTGCAAAGCTGTGTCTGGAGATAGGTTCAACAATTTTTGCTGAATGCTAGACATATACAGTCTGGAGACACTCACTGAAACAATGACCAGCAACTTCACATTTTTGGATGAAGTGAAGTTCGGATTACTCTACACACTTTTGGATGAAGGGTTCCTCACATCAAATGAGACATGACCTTTATATTGTTGTAGGATTCTATGACTTTTAACCTTTAGTATGGTGCAAAATGATGACTACAACGGTCATGTTGTCTAGTACTTATACTTCACTTCAAATAATACAAAACAAAACAAGAAAAAAAGAAAAAGGAAAGAATACTCAAATATGGTTGAGCATAGGTTTCAAAAAAGAAAGCATCATAGGCAATATGTACCGCCACATATTAGTACACATCAAAGCATTGTACTTCAACTAAATTGTTAAATGGTTGGAACCCCTATGTCATGTTCATAACTTCGTAGCTGTCACTATCCAGACTCAAGTCCCGGTGGGATATCCCGAGGGATACTAGGATGGGGTACCATCCTAAGGGTTGGACAAGACCGTCTTGCCATTGCCTTAGCATTCTAATTGGCACATCTTGGAACATCCCCTGTACTAAGTATTGGGAAGGGTGGGACGACAATGCATCTAGTTCTATGAGAAAACTAGAACAGCTCTATCCCACTGAATTTAAAACCTTGGTCATTATATGAAATATGATATGGATGTATTCTTTGCTAATTTTTACCTACATTAATTTTCTTTTTTATGGATAATGTCTTTTAATTTCCTATATAGGTTTTACCATTTGTTAGAATTGTTACTTTTTACTTGTGTGAATAGGCAAGCTTAATTTTCTATCGATTAGTGTCTTTATAGATATGCCACTTTAATCTATGAACTTCTCTAGTAATTAATGAGCTAAGAAAAAAAAAAAATTAATATAATGATAATTTTGTTTGGCTCAGTGAAATTTTTATTTTGATAGCGAGCTCTATAAATGTCGTGTAACTATGAATCAAATTGACATTGTTTTCTTTGGATTCTCTAATAGGATAAGGTAGCTTTGTGATGGCATGGACAAATTTGTTCTTTGTGGTTCCCTTTTTTCTTGGGTCATTTTGGTAATAAATAATACTAAATCTGATGATGTATTATATTACATTAATATATTAGTAGCTTAATGTAGCACTAAACTAATAATGTGCAATAATACGATATGATCGGTATTGTGCTTGTAATGTATAATCATATTATTGAAATAAATATCATTATATTATAGTGTAATTTTGTAGTTTCTTTTGCTACAGTGAAAGTGGCATATAATCATATTATTATAATATTTTTAATTTTGTGCTATATTAAATGCTGCATTATTTGTGATGATACTATATTGTTGATAATATAATATATTCTATATAAAAAGAGCTAGATTTGGTTACACTTGAGTAGATCTGCACTTAGATATGGTCATGTCTACATTAAACAATGAAAGTCTCATATCGATGATCTGAGTCATTGAATATGATCTGCTATATCTAAATTGATTACTTGCCTAAAATCATGTAATTTGGAAACCTTTAGCCTATGCATGAAGTGGTCAAAAAATTGGATGGTCTAAATAAAATCAAATTATATTTGTTTTGATCACTTGATGCATAAGCTAGGATTCTCTCCAAATCATGTGATTTTGATGTGTAATCAACTTAGAGGTAGTAGATCCCATCCAACAGCTCAGATCATAGATTTGAGACTTCCATTGTCCAATGTAGACTAGATCGGATCTGAGCGGAGATCCACTTGAGTGCAACCATGGCTAGTTTTATATAAAAATATTATTGTATGTATTGTGGATTTTATAATGATGCTATTGTATATATACTTTCTTCTTGAAGTTATGAGAGCTCAATAAGGGACATTTTGGGCTTAACCAAAATTAATTGGGGAACAGACCTAGGGATAACTACAGGATTGCAAATCCAAAGTTACACTAGATTTGTTCAAATTATTGGATATAACAATTCCAACCTCATTTTAGGCTTATTTGGTGATTATTTAGGGATGGTGACATCTATCCCTGGTTGACCCCTTGTTAAACTAAACCATAGTGTCAATTTGCTTAGGCTAGGCAGTGTATCCTCTTTATGGCCTTGGCAAGCATCTAGGCATGTAGGTGTCTTAATAGGGAGGAAAGTCTTCAAAGCTTGTACTATGCATATCTTTAACTACAGACGTAAATAAGTGTGTATATACCATATATATACTCTTTTTCACCATATATAATATTAGAAAATCTATTTTTCACACTTTAAACATTCCAAGTATCTCCAAGGAGAGCTACAACAACATTATTGCCATTGCAGTAGCCAACAAGCTACAAAGCCATGCCAAAAGTTTTGGCACCTGGCAAGAAGTAGGGGGAGGGTAGGAAGCATCAATGAACGAACTGTAGAGCCACAACCAATGCTTGTCGAGGATGTGGAGGAGGAGGAGGGGGAGGTAAGTAGAATGGAAGGTAGCAAGCAGAATAAAGGGAGAAAATAGGAAGAGTAGGGGAAGAATGGCCAAATGAAGGAGAGAGAAATTAAAGGAAAAGAGGAGGAGAAGAAAGGAAGAGGGAAGAAAGAATATATATATATATATCTAGAGAGAGAGGGGGGAGAGATGAGAGAGAGAGAGAGGCTAGAATAATGTTGATTGGATTTGGACTCGGATCTGATTAGGTCAAAGCTCTATAATAGGGATCTTACATCAATGATCCAAACTGTTGAATATGATTTATTACCTTAAAACTGCTTGTACATAAAAATCAAATGATTTGGAGATCTCGAGTCTATGCATCAAGTAGTCAAAAATTGGACAGACTAAATAAAATTAAATTAGATGTATTTTTTGATCACTTGATGCATAGGCTAGAGGTCTCCAAATTATAAGATTTTTGGTGTGCAAACATTTTTCAGATAGTCGATCATATTTAACGGCTTAGATCATCGATGTAGGATCTCTATTATCCAATTTTGATTTGACTAGATTTGAATCCAAATCTGGTTGACTTTACTTAAGTCTACCGCTATATATATATGTGTGTGTGTGTGTACATACATATACATATACATATGTATACATATACATATGTATCATACATATATGCACAAAGATGGCACTAGAACTAACTACTATAGTTACTACTTCCACTAATGATCATTGACGAACTTATTGATAGCCGCCTTTGTTGCCCTCCCATACATCCTATAAGGGTCTTTGGTACCCTCCCACAAATGCTGTGTGGGTCAATAGGAAAGGAAAATGGGAAAAGAAACCCTTAAAAGAAGTATGATTTAAGCATGCTTGGCCTAGACAATCATGCCAAATTAAGTGCCCAGGTGGCCACCTAGGAGCCTAAGTGACCACCTTTAACAAGATTGACCATAATGGAGTAAATATGTAACATCTATGGAGCATGGGTTTGTAGTACATATATTACAAATCTTAGATTCTTAAAAGAGACATGACATAGATATGATAGAGATATGACAATACATAAATATTTACATATATGACAAACCTTAATCTTTTATTTTCATGATCATTTTTATAGCTCTAGGTTCTCTACAAATAATTAGGATACAAATGATGATGAAAGCCAAGGAGTAGTTTATTTACCTTAAGATGTTGTTGATCTTGATGTCCAACCCACTAGACCCAACTTGGCCAATCACTCGACATCGCCAACAAGGATCTAGTACGTGAGAGGAAGTACTGGCCCCATATGTTTATTGCTCATTAAAAGAATTGGGTACTTATGGGAAGTAGTTAAAAGTATGGAGGCATTCCTAAGATCTATCAATATTCAATGCGCATTAGGTACACATATGCTTTCCCTAGGGAAGTATCCCTACTTCACAGCAGAATACTTCCTTCAACTTCTTATATATAACACAACTTCTAGTTCATGAGGTTTCTGTCACTGTGGGGGTTTGAGAAGGGTCAAATATATGCATTTTCCCCCTACATGAGGAGAGGCTACTTCAATGTTTCAAACTTGTGACCCTAGGTCACAATGGAGAAACCTTACCATTGCGCCAAGCTCCATCCTCGACACAAAGGAGTATAATATATTTTAAATTTGTCATCATGTAATTTAGAAATTTTTCCACATATTACATTTCTTTTAGTCGCAACATAATATCATATGACTCGTGGAATACTTGATCTTCTAGACAAAGATGTATTTTTGACCTTTCCTCTATCCCAAATCACTTATTAGTGAGTGATAGGTTTATCTATCTCTAAGTGTGAGAACTTTTGCAACGTGAATGTTGAGTTTATTATGACAAATACTTATGAGCTAAGAGCAGTTACTATCATTTTATATATTTATAACAGCGAAGTTCAGATTCCACCTTGGTAGCACCATCATATTGCTTACCTTGTGAGTCACACAGGTTTAAAGGTAGAAAGGTTTTGATTGATGACATGTGTCCCTTAAATTATAGACTGCTTACTGCAGTTTATTTCCTGAACTTAGCTGACACTTGTCAATGATTCCATGCCAAGACATGCCCAAATGGTAGCGATATAAAGGGATAGCAGCATCATGGGCACTACCATGTAACATGGAACTTGTTTCTTTCTCATAAAAGAATTGGTTATTTATGAAAAGAAACCAATCCTGGTCCATTATAGATAGTGATGGATTGTTAATTGGCTGACAATATAGGTGAATGCTAATCAATAATTTTGGGGAAATTTTGGTTGATAGATTTTGAGGAGATCCAACTTCTAAGTAAATCTGTATATACAACCTTAAAGTGAGACCCCAAATTAGAATTCATGCAAAAGAAAATGCCCCAGAATGATTCCTTTTTTTTTTTTTTAATTGATTCCATTCAAGAATTCACCTCCGGGTGCATTCTCCTTGTACCATACAATTTTAACAAGAAAACAGTACTCGAGACGCCATTGAGACATTGGTTCATGCATGAATCGAGAGATCTCAATTGTCCTTGTCAATGCTGGATGGGATGGACTAGGATGATTGTGTCCCAACATGTGGGAAGATGGTGCATTTGGAGATGCGATTTAATTTTCTTTTCTCATTCTCGTTGTTAACGGTCATTCCAGTCCATCCTAACTAGTCTAGCAACCATACTTACCTAAGATCAAAGAGGGATGGTTACAAATACCGAAAGTTTAATTCTTGATCCTTCTGAGCTTCTAATTTTTGGTTTAGTTGGTTAGATTTGAGCTTTATTGCGAATATGTAATGTGATTTTTGAGATGATTGCAACAGCAATTGCATTCAATAACCACTAATTTGAAGTTCCTTAAATATGGTCCTTATATTGAGTTCATCAGGGTCTTTCTTTCAATTCGATCCAAATAGTAGCCAATTAAAGCTAATCTTTATGTCCTTAATCTAAGAGGTTTAAAAGGATTCTGTTTTAGCATGAAAATTTTCGCTTATTACTTTTGGTTATGTAGCACAAAAAATAATGCTACAGTACCATGGTCTAATTATGAGACAATAGGTGGTTGATTTGCAGATCTTAAAGGGGATTTGTTTCTGTATTTGTAAAAGCTCAAGAGAAAGGGAATATGATAACTTGGGGACCATGTTTAGAAGTCCTTACATGGAGGCCTTAATTGGTAGGATAAAGGGCATGTATGTCTATCTTTTTATGTGAAAATAATTCAAGATTCAAAGGCAACTTTGAAACCCCTCTTGTTTCTCTTAGTGTTTCTTATTCTTCCTTTCTTTTCTGATCTATTTCATTTATTAATTATTGATCTGTATTACTCTTTTGTTATTATGTGATTATTGGCCTAAATTTGTCTTATGTTGCAATTTTCTTCTTACAAAGTTTTTTTTTTTTTTAAAAAAAAAAACGGGACTGATTTTCCTTGATCTTAAGGTCCACATATTCCTTTATAGGCCACCCTTTGGTGGCCCCACATTAAAAGGTTCCCAGTTGGATGCGATTAGGTTGCTAAACATCCAAAATGGCATCATGGGGAGAGAGGTAGGAAATGTGACAAATGTTAGAATGACTTGTTGTTAATTAGAGAAGAGTATGCAAATCTGTGGAAGGTGCTTTTAAATTGTTAGATGAGATGGATATTTTTCTTATAACTGCATTTATGGAGTCGAGTAATGTGGAGTAGAGTTTTTGGAAGGTGGTGAAGTATGATTTTACCAGGGAAGGAGACGTTTATGGTGCATGAGTTGTCACAATAAGATTTATTATTTGGAAAGATATAATTATAATGGAGGAGAGTTTTAAAGGAACTGTTAGGAACATGCTTTGTTTTGGGCTCTAATCATTTGTTTTTGCATTAACATCTGAAATAAAATGTGCTACACTTTAGTTTCAAGTGCTGCTTGTGCTCTCCTTTATCACTCACTTAGCGCTAATGTCTTGATGAGATCAGTAATTGAGAAAATAGACCTCTTAATTGGGATTGCTAATGGGGATATACAAACCTTGAGGCTTGAAGATAAAATGGTCTAAAGAATGTGAGGAACAGTCTTGAGATGCATCCTTTTTAATATATCTTTTTGAAACATTGGAAGTTTTTCAACAAAATTTCTTGTCCAACTTGGTCATTCTTTCCCTTTTAGCTTTCTTAAGTTGGGAAGTGGTCTAGATGGTGATTTGAGTGCAGAGACTGGGAAGTTGCGGGCTCTTTACTATTATATAAAGCAAACTTTGCCATCCATCTTAATTGGATGTCAACCATGTTCATAATGCACGATGCATATGGGGAAGCATGGATGATCACGGCTTGCTAATCAAGAGTCAATGTAATGAAGAGATAAAGATGCAAAATAAGCGAGTCTTAGGAAGTGCTTAAGCTGCCCTCCCCACTTCTCATATTTCTTGTATATCTACCAATTTAATAATTGAAAGCATAGGGACCATCCATCTGCTTAATGCTTGTAACATAATCTTTATAATTAAGGAAGTATTATCCTTAGAAATAAGGTCTTGTCCAAAAACATATTAATTCTTGAAAGCATTAATTCCTTAGAAATAAGGTCTACCAATTTAACAATTGAAAGCATAGGGACCATCCATCCGCTTAATGCTTGTAACATAATCTTTATAATTAAGGAAGTATTATCCTTAGAAATAAGGTCATGTCCAAAAACATCATTGGGGAATTTAGGTGTTAGGATGTCTTGCTCAAGGTTTGAAATGCTAACCCACACCAACCCATGCCGCATGTCATACTGCCTGTATTATGTTTTGTATCAACTTGTATTGAGCTATATCAGTATGGGTGTGTTGTCCAATGCTGATGAACTGTGACTAGATATGGAAGGCAGATTATTGCACTTATAATATTGGCAAGCAATTAGTATGCTCCCATATGACAAGTAGATTATATAAATGGGCTATTCTTTTATTAAACTGAGGCTTTATATCTTGGTTTCAAGCTTGGTACTGGTATGGCATGGTATGGTATGCCTTCCTACTAACACATGATCAAGGTGATAAATTGGCATTAACACTCATACCATGTGTTAGTGTGGTACCATATCAAGCCCATGTGTTGTATTGCTTCTCTATTGGTATAGTACGCTATGCCTAGTAGGGACTAGTATGGTCTGGTACGTAAATCCATGTACTAGACACAAGCATCCATATTTAGTTTCCAATAAATGTGTAACAGAGAGGAGTATACATGTAAAATGAAGTATATATATTCAATTCAATCGAGATGATCCTATGAAAGGAATAATTCCAATTCATCAAATGCGCTTTTCTCTTGAATAAACCATGTCAATATCAATGAACCACATGTATTGCACATTCCTGAAAGTATAAAAAAAATGTGAAGTCTGTCTTGGACACCGTCCATTGGTTGTTCATCACATCTGTTATGCAGTCTGAATCTCACCATGAATACACTCTTCTTTTAGTAATAACAGTCCCCATTCCTTGCCGCCCCCCATCCCTGCCTCTCCCCACCATCCCAAAGAAAGCACAACTATAGAAGAGAATATGAAATAAAACAGAGAGCATATTTTTCAATCTTGATTGCTTGGATCAGAGTGATCCATTGAAGGTTCCCTGCAAGATCTAGTTAATGGAAAGAAAGCCCCTTATAGGCATTATTTTTGGATGTCAATAAAGATTTACTAATTTGTTCAGTCTATCTTGATGAGATGAATGATACAAGGATTCAAAACATTTATAGTGACTATATGTTAATGAACTGGATATCAAATGCTTGATCTGATGAAGGGTGGAGCAACAGTATTAGCATGGTAAGAATTGTTTTCTATCGTGGGTGTTCATCCTATGTCAAAGATTCTGGCAACTTTTTTCCCCCTCTGAGCAGCTTTGTTTTCACTTTCTTTGCCTAGTCTTTTATCTACTTTTGGATTAATGGGTGATGAAGCCTATGGCTTACTTCTTTATTATAATTTAGTATGCTGTGTTATTGAGGAATTTCTAGAGATGATGTCTAGTTAAACTAGGACATGTCAAATAAATGGAGATGTATAATGTGTTTGTTTAGTTTCTATATGGCCTTGTCTTGATGGGTCTTAAGGGATTCATATTTCTCATTAAATGTGCACATCTTTGGTAAGTTGCATATTTTTGTAAATTTGTTTCTTTTTTTTCTGTATTTATTCAGTGAAATTTTTGTATCTCCACTATCATTGCTGTAATAGATGATAGCAATGTAGGTTGCATTCAAATGAAAATCTTTCAGTCATAGCCATTTTATAAGAATCAAGTGGATTTGAGAAGTTTGTTGTTGTCCAATGACATGACTAGCATACTAATGGATGGGAGCTATCCTACATGTTGCACTATGACTGCAGGATGCTTTATATTAGTTTCTATAAAGTGGCTGCGCTATTTATTGCTGACATGAGAATTGTGATTAGATTGAATATCTCTTCCTGACTCTTCACAATGTTGGCTGTATTTGAATTTCAGCAGCCCACAACATGGGCAAGTTTTTTGTGGGAAGCCAGTTCTGAAAGCTGCCATGCCCTCGCTCTGCCATGTGCACTATCAGAAGATACAGAGGAATATGTCACAAGCTTTCAAAAAAGCAGGCCTCCACGCATCCTGTTCAAGCAGACCTGCCCCAAAATTTAATGTTCTAATAGCTGAGTGTGTGCGTCAGATTCAAGCCAGAAGAAGAGAAACATTGGATGCTACCACTGATAACATTGCACAAGAAGAGAATGCAGAAGTTGGTTGATCTTTCTTCCTTGAGAATATGATTCTTGTTTGCATTGCTGTCCTGACCTTCCAGACATTAACCTCACCTATCAGACTGAGCTAGACATCTGGGTTGACCCACTGCCTGGGAAGAAAACTCACTAATCTAAAAAAGGTACCGCAGTGTTTTGTTGTATTCTTTTCTTGCCAATTTGTATTCCTGTTTGTTTCCTTGTTGATTGTATATTAGTTGATCCTAGGCTTTTCAAATATATTCCATCCTTTGGCATGTTAGTTTACTATGTTGTTTATTCACTCGCCTTAGTTATGCATTTTTTCAGCAGTCCAATTTATTTAATTCTCTCTATGATTCTATTCAAACGATTTGATATTCTTGAAACCTTATGAGGCATTGCAGGTCTGTTAAAGGACAGCTTAACTGCAACCCCTCAGTTGCATGATTATGATATAAGATGATGGCTGCATAAAGGTTTCACTACCCAGTGGTCTTGTTGGCATACTTGGAGTATACCTCTAATTTTCTGGTTGGTTGGTTATTCAGCTTTACATTCAGGCAGGGCAATGCAGCCAAGACTTCACTACCAGGCCCCAGATACAATATTATTACTTGGCATCCCTTCTAGGGCGACTATTTGATACAAATCCATCTGCTTGCTGCTGCCGTGCTCCTCTGCTTTCTTCTGTTGTTTGGACTGATGCAATCTCAGTCCTATATGTTCTGGATCAAATGCCAGCGGGATTTGCCACTCTCATGTTAAATCTAAAGCAGATTGGCTCTGATGTGATTCTTTCTGAGATAAAATAAATATTGAAGCAGCTATCATTTGAATGCAGGGATCCTTCACACCATGGCAAAAAACCAGAGCTGGATTAGATGTTCTTGTGTTTGTCAAGTTGGAAAATCTATGAGCAGATATTGCTGCCCAGCCTGAAAAAGAAGATGCCTACATGTTTAGCAACTCATATGCAGTAGACTGTAATTTGGGTATCTGATGTTGAAATCAAAGTCGTGTTTACTAGGCTACATGAAAATTTTTATATGGCAATTGAAAAATGGTAGTGTAGGTAGTTTCTTCTTAAAATTGACTGACCAATGTTATGAGGCATCCTCCTTTTTCATTTTGTAAATCTTGCTTCACTCTTTTGACAAACCATATATTGAAAGTCAAAAATGTGTCGGCATTATTTATTGTTTTAGGAACTTCCGGTAGTTCTTCTTCTCTTGAATTGCTGAGGATTGTGGTCAACTGTTGAATATCTTGCAAGCCATTACCTTTTCAGATCCTTCTTGGTATCAGATGTTGAGTTATTTACTGCCTTGAGGTGGACTTGCATTAATTTCTGTGATCGTCGAGTTACCATGCCCCGTCCTCAATTTCTGGAATAAATTTACGGGCATGCGAATTTCTGAATGTGTAAATGTGAGGATAGGATGAATAGACTGGAATTGAAAATGTACAACAGCAGTGTCAGAATCGAATAGTATATGCTATCAATCACTTCGGCGACTATCCTAGGCCCCTTTTATTGCTCGAGTTGCACAGATCCTTTCATTTCCCGGATTTGCCTTGCAATATATGTGATGATTGGGCGTTCTAAGGCCTGTTTGTTGTACCCATGGTTGCTTTTTCTGCTTCCTCCTCCGGTCTGAGCGGAAGCTGTTGCAGGCGGTCATCTCAGTGTGTTGGGCATGAAGTAATCTCTTGTTACAGGGGAAAACAAAAAAGGGAAAGAGACACTTCAGGATTTACAGGCTAGCCGTAAGAGGCTGAAGGAATTTTGGTGGTCAGGAATTTTGGTCAACATAATATTCTTTCAGGTCAGAAATTGAAGCATGATTATTAAATTATTACTCCAAAAAAGAGAAATTGTGAAGACACCAGGATAAGCCGCACACAGAATGGTTATACGGCTGCTTTCTCTGAGTCTGTACGATGCCAGCCAGCGGCTGCCACGAAGAGCGTCGTTGCAGATCTCTGTCATGTTGTTGTTTTGCGCGTGCGCGTGTTTTTAGATGGATCGATTTCACTGTAGCACTACTTGGTTTTTCGTTAGTTCAGGTTGGGTTGTCAGGTTAATCCTAACTTGGTCCATGTCTTTGACCCAGGATCCAGTCCCGCATTCCAGAAATGAGGTAAATAACCTTCCACCATGAAGTCTTCAAACTATGCGTGACGGTATGACTTGGTATAAGAGGTAGCATTACAAATCCACTTTTCTAGCATACAAGTAGAAGTGAGTTGCTTTTTGACATAAATCATGTCTTGCCTGCATCAGTTCATATTGCATTATCAGTTTATTTGAAACCATATATTGGCTACATCAGTTGAATACTGCTTGATAAATTAAAACTCCATCTTGCAAGTGTTTTAGTGTCCAAGGAAGTTGACTCATTTCGACTTCCCTTTTTTTTTTTAAGGCTACCAATTTTTGCTCATGTCTTAGGGACCCCGCATGCAGGCTAATTGGCTTCTGGCTTCAACATGTCAGGGCAGCATGTTTTGTTGTATTCCTAGAGCTACATGTACCACTTCCATTGCTCTGATTTCCTCCTAAGAGAATGTCCACCGATACGACTGCAACAAATTAAAATCATAGGAGTAATATCCATGCAATAATAAAGGGTGTTATATGAGTCATGCATACATATAAGACAGTGTATTATATGAATGGCTGTGAAACATGCGATCAACCATGGTTACCAATGATTTTATATCTCATTAACGATTTTGTCTAGCGTTTTTAGACCAATACTTGTTGAGAGACCTGAAGGTCTCATTTCTCAGTCTTAAAATACTCTTGCATCAAGGCCCAGAGGATGGATACTTGAGGAGCAAAGCAGGTCAAGCTTCGGACACTTGATCACACGTCTACATGCATGAAGTCACTGGAAGAGACCGTGTTTGTTCAAGCACATTGTACATCTTCATGCAACTTCATGTATATAATTGGACAATCAAAGCTGCATCAAGCTGTTTGGTGATCCAATGGCCATTCAGTGTTATCTGTTCACAAATAATTGATAAATGAATATCTTAATATATATTTAGAATTTTAATTCATGGAAACAGCCCAGGTTTGTATCAAGCTAGACTTGAACATGGCTGGATTTTAGTACTAGCAACCACTAGCATGACCACCACCATCAAAAGCTTGGATCTTGATAACTTTAGTGGAGTTTAGTCCTCTGCGGTGCATGTTTGTGCTGTAAGGTGCTATATAACGCTTCATAGCTGCAACTTCATTCGATCATGAAGATGAACAACTGTCAAATAGCATGGCTTTATGTGTCATGCATATAATATTGTGTGCAATATATAGTGCATCGCTGTTCATAGTTGTCAATTATATTTATCGAGTACTGTATAATATTTTATGATTCAAAATATATTCATCCCTTTTAGTATTTAGGGCATGTCTGGATATTTCTATAGAATAAAGCTGAAAATCCTATACGAACTCAGGACCCTAACCAAATTTGTGCCGGTTGGCTTATCTAACTTGTATTTACTAACAGTCTATGCAAATCCAATCCAGATTCTGGCTTTTGGATTGTAAAAAGAAAGGAGGATCTGCGAAGTTATTTTTTTCTTCCCAAAAGATTTCTGCTGAGCCTGGTTAATTTAGGATGACGATTAAAATAGACAGCCGAATTCATGATTCTCATATGCTTTTCAATCCAATTTTGTAGCACATGTTCTTAATATTTTAACCAACTCGTTGCACAAATTTCTGGGTCTTGTTGAGCTGAATATGATCTGGCTGGATCCGCTCATTCTCAAACCCTAAATTTAGCACCAACTTCCACTCATCATGCGTTCTTCCAACTTCATGAGTCGCACCAAGCATGACCCAAAAATGACAAACCCCAGACAAATCCCACCAGCCAGCAGCAGCAGCAGCAGCAGTCGGCAGCCAACAAATCACGTTCCAAAATCACCCTCACTATATCACAATATCTCGCCAAAAACCCAATATCCGCCATGCAATGTCAAGGGCATTATCGGAACTCCACTCCTCCTCTCTTGTTCTTTTACGAAAATTCCAGCGAGGTTCGCTTCCCAGCGCACCAAACGCAAGAGAGAAACCAAGCAAAGCGCTCGCGAAGAAAGAACGAAGACTCTGCTGTGAATTCTAAGCAAAAGAGACGCGGCACCTATAAACTATAAATAACCCGAAACACCTTCCCACCGCTTCCAAACTCGTCGCCCACGTCCTCTGCCCGCCTCTCTCATCTCTCCCTCCCACTCCGATCTCTTTGATCTCTTCTTCGATTCTGGATCTCGTTGCTGCGAGCTCGGCTCGATCCGTGGAGCCGTCGGTGCGGATCGGGGAAGCGAGGGATTGCTCGAATCTGATTGGGGGAGGGAGAGAGATCTCGGCGCCTCGACACGGTGAAAAGCGAATGCGGGATTTTGGAATTGGGTTTTAGGTTTGTCTCCATCGGATTATCTCTGGTTTCGGATTAACAGGTCAGAAGTGCTTAATTGGGGTTCTTTGAGGTGGAGATCTCCGGTATTGATAGATCTGGAGCTGCGATCATGGTGAGTTCCACTTCTTTGTTCCAATTTCAATTGGGTTGTCGGTTTGGATGGTCGTTGTTGAGGGTTTCTTGGATTTCAATGGAGTTGGTGCAAAGATGCGGCCGTTTCTTGGTATCTCTGGGGATTCTATATTCCGTTGGTAAATGCTAGATTTGTTAGGAAGGAACATAGACTAATTTGAATTTGAAATTGTTTATTGTTTGTGCTGCCAGTTCAAAAATTCAACTTTTTTCTAAAGTGCCTTTTTGGTTGTCGAACTTGAGGATTTTTTTGGGGTGATGCGCACCATTGGTAACATTAGAAGCTCGGGAATAGGTCATTATATATTTATGTTTTCGACTCTGAGCTGATTTAGTTTTCTCCTGCTGATTGTTTTTCCTGTTATTATATCTAACGTATTTTCCGGTGGTCTTTAACTGATAGTATTATCACTTGTTTTCAGGTGTACGGGGGTTTTCTCTGATGTCACCATTGCCCACAAAGCTTCAATTTTTTAATCTTCCAGTACTGTAGTTGCATCTTTTAGTTGGGAAAGACTTATCGCTGAGATGAAAAACGGGATGATAGAATGCAGTGTCTGCCATTCCAAATTGCTTTCCCCAAGCACCAGAACTGTGTCAAGGGCATACGACAGGCATAGAAGCAAGATATCATCAAAGACTCGTGCTCTTAACATTCTTCTCGTTGTAGGTGACTGCATTTTGGTTGGCCTGCAGGTGATTTACATTGAATAATCTTTATTTGTTCACTTTCCTTTTTGGGAGAAAAAAAGGGTTCAAGATGTCTAATTTGAACTAAGCTTGTGTGCCTCGTGATTTCTTGGTGGTAAATTGAAGCGAGATTGCATTCTCAGGTTAACTTTCTTTCCAAGAGAATTTTGACTTGTCCCTTTCTGGGGCTTAACCACGTATGCCTCCTTAAATGAGTTTGCAAAACAGGCTTTTTTAGGAAAGAATCTTCAAAAGAGATCCTCTAATGACATCTCAAATTCAAAGCTAATGTATTGAACTTTTGTCCAAATGATGATTTTGAATCAAACTGTCCTAGAGGACTACCATAAATGTTTATGTTATGTGAACTTAAAGAAGTGTTCCTTACAAGGATGCTTGTACATATCTCTCTCATTTCTGTAGATGTCCAAACAATCCTTTTATCCATCAGTTGGAATGGTGTGACCCTTACGTATATTGAAAGGGCTGACCTGGATGTTGGGGAAGCTACTACTTGATCTAAACTATTGTTTAAACTCAACCGGTTCTAAGCCTTCAGCAAAACTTAAGGAAATGAAATAAAAGATGACCTTTGAGCTCCTCTCTTTGGCATAATACATTTTGCCACGATATCTCATCTTCACATGATGTGCCTGTAAAAAAGAGATGCATCTCATTCATATACCAGAGAAGACATACCACAAGATTAGAAGGGGTTATTGGATTTGAAGACAAGATCCTTTAGATGTGGTGACTATAATTGGATCCAGAGTAAGAGTTTTAACTGAATTTTACCTGACCTAGAGCCCCTAATGAGACCTAGATCAATTTCCAAGGGAGACTCTCTATAATGAAAGTAATCTGGGGAAATATCTCATGCTTTTGAAAAAAAATTAGAAAATTCTTTTGATCTGTGATTCCTTTTTTAATATGCATTTTATTTTCAGGAAAACTGTAAATTTTAACTTATACATTTTTAGAGGACAAACATGACATGTTTTCCTGTAATTGCCCAAATGCATACCATGCAAATGCTGACAAACTATTAAAACTTGACATTTGCTTGGTAAACTATTAACCAGCGGTTAATGGCCTAGCAGTCCAAAGACTTAACCATTGTTTCTAGATAACTATGAGAAAACATGTAGAATTTTGAAAATTTTGTTTTTCTTCCTTTGTTATTTATAATTCATTCTGAAAAAGTCCAAACTTGATTGTACTTAACAATCTTTTCTCATTTGCTGCAGCCAATTTTAGTTTATATGTCTAAGGTGGATGGGAAATTCATGTTTAGTCCAGTCAGTGTTAACTTTTTGACAGAGGCTGCAAAGGTTCTCTTTGCCATCGTCATGCTATTGTTCCAGGTTTGTGTTAATGCTGTTATCATCATCATAATTCTTATGGTTGATTGGTTGTATGTTGGTTTTATGTGCACCGTAGCATATGCTTTTTTACTAGCCAAATCATTTTTTCTTGTACATCGGCTTACCTTTGAACCTACTTGCCACATTCTCAAATAAATAGCCAGTATTGTTGCATGATGAATTGACACATATGAAGAGGATAGCCTGTATGGTACCGTAATGGTTTTGGGTCTGGCTGTATGGTTATACCCATCTCTACTTGTGTCACAAGCTCTATACCAGATGCAAAGCTAGCAAGAATATTCCATAGCAGTGACTTAATTTTTTTCCCATATACATTTCTAAGATTAGCTGCCTTTGTGACTTCACAGGCTAGACATCAAAAGGTTGGAGAGAAATCCCTACTTTCAGTTTCTACATTCATCCAGGCAAGTCTATCTTTACATGTTAAAAATAAGAGATCATGGTGATATAACCTTTACTTTATTGATATGATATCTTCATCTTCAGGCTTTGTGCTTGTAGACTTTCCTATCATTTTCATTTTTTCCATATTCATTTGGTTAGTTATGATTGTCTTCATTCACAAGCTCACACACACACCCACACACCACACACACACACACACACATGTATGTGTGTATGGATATGCACATATATGGATATTTATGCATATGTATGTATGTATAGTCAGGATCAATTTACACCAGTGTAACTCTTATAAAGTTACACCCTTTTTTGGATTGGATGATGGGGTTCCCACATCAATGATTCAAGTCATTGGATGTGATCTACTATCTCTAAGCTACTTACATACCGAAGTCATATGATTTGGAGATCCTTAACTTACACAATCTAGTGGTCAATTTTTCATGTTATTTAAACTGTCCAATTTTTGACGACTTGATGCATAGGCTAGGGATCACCATTTCATAGTGTTCTAGGCATGTAAGTAGTTTAGAGGGTAGTATATTATGTTCAACAGTTTGGATATGTGATGTAGGACCCTCATCATCCAATTCAAAAGGTGTAACTCTATAAAAGTTACATTAGGTGTAACTTTATGTACAGATATACATACACATACATTTGCACACACACACATATATGGGGGAATTCTTTTTACCCAAAAATGTTCTTCCATGTAGGCATCTTATCTTTTTTTTCAATTTGATTTTTAACTTTGTTAAGCATCTGACCATCACAAACAGAAGAAAGGACTTTGTGAAGAATGGCGTGTTTCATAATTATGTGATTTATCAATACATATTCTATCGGTCCTTGATTTTCTTCATTTGGACAGATTGAAACAATGCATCTCTGAGTATAATGATTCATGAGAATTCATACTGAGATTTAATGCCATATATTAACATTAAATTGATGATAATTCCTTTTCTGAAACATAACTTCAAATTTAAATGTTTTTAGGTTTTCCCATTTTAAGCTGCTTCAACCTTGAGCTTGAGATTGTTGTTTTCAAGATAGGTGATAATCATGCATGTGCATCCTTTTATATTCATCTAAAAGTGAACATGTCAAATTGAGTTTTTTGACTTATTATTCCTCTCTCTTATCTCTCCCACCCTGCAAAAAGAATATACTATAGAAAGATAATAATAAAGAAAGCAAAAGAGGGCCAGTCCTTCAAGGTACTGCAAAGCTCAATTCTGTGTCCTATTAGATGATCTGGCTACAATTGTTGCTCATTCTTGCCATCTTTGCAGCATTTGTATTGCAATTTACTTACTGTTAACTTCTTTTTTAATTTCTGACATGCTGGAATTTTTCATCTGAAGTTTTATAACAACTTCTAATGTTTATGCCTTTTGCATGTCACATATCGGTGATACCATCTGACTATCAGGTTATGCTATGTTATTCTTTTACAGGCAGCTCGTAATAATGCCCTTCTTGCTGTTCCTGCTCTTCTGTATGCCATCAACAATTATCTAAAGTTTATCATGCAGGTATGAGTCTACATTCAGCTGCACCAGCAATTTTTTGCCTGACACTTTATTCATTCTCTGTTGTGGATGATTGATAATGGTGGAGATTTGATATCAAGTTTGAATGCTTATCTGATTTATTACCTTTCTATGCAGTTATACTTCAATCCAGCTACTGTGAAAATGTTGAGCAATCTGAAGGTATTGTTTTGTATGATTTTCTCAATTCCTGATCTCATTTTATATGAAGATTTTTTTCCCAGAAAAACTATTGAGAACGGTGGAGTTAAAATATAGTCTTTCCAACAGCTCATTTCAGTTTTTGCATCTGACTATATCATTTGACATTAATATTTTTATTCCCATGTTCCTTAATATGGTGCATGTTCGATATTCTTTCTTTTTGTTTTTTTTGGATGCTGGACAACTTATGATGTTCATTATCTTACTAGGCTAATAGCTGCTTTTGAAGTGCATATTTTTGCATTTTGTGTCTGGTGATGTGTGCTATCATGGACAACTTATGATGTTCATTCTCTTACTAGGCTAATGGCTGATTTTCAAGTGCATATTTTTGCATTTTGTGTCTGGTGATGTGTGCTTTTTTCAAAATCTGGTCCTATATTTCATGCTGCATCGTTCTATCCTCTTCATTCTGTTGATTGTTGTTGCATCATGAAACCTAGAGAAGCACACAAATGATAAGTGCTTAGTATTGGCTGAATTCGTGCAGGTTTTGGTAATAGCTGTCCTCTTAAAGATCATAATGAGAAGGCGCTTTTCCGTAATTCAGGTAAGTTTGAGTTTGAGATGAGTTCTGTTCACCTATTTACTATCCTAATTGGCAAAGCATATGAAGAGAAAAATGGCCAGGTATTCTTGTATGAAAATTTAGATGTTATATGCTGTGCTGATATCTATTAGGACTTGTTATGAGAAACTTTTGCAAAGAATTGGGTTATTCTGATATCTGTTAGTTTTGCATTCTACATGGTGTTTTTTGTGATATGCATTGCCAATGGTTTGATCTTGACTTTTTTGCCTGTTATTCTTCTCCTTCTGATTCTCCTTGTTGACGGCAGTGGGAGGCTCTTGCACTTTTGCTAATTGGAATCAGTGTTAATCAGCTCCGGTCACTGCCTGAGGGTGCTACCACACTTGGTCTTCCAGTTGCAACGGTTGCGTACATATATACAGTAGTTTTTGTAAGTTCAATCAACTATGTCATTTATTTTTTTGAATCCTGGTTTGTTCAGGTTTTATGTTGATCATTCCATGCATGCTAACTCGATGAGGATGTTGCCCTTTTTTTTAGTTATTTGTTTAAGCTGAGTTACTGCCAGGTGATTGAATATAGAAACTTGATAAATCATTCCATGATTTTGACATTCTCATAATGGATGATTCGTGATTTTGCTGTACATTTTTCGTGTGTAATATTGAGTACATTATTTTTTTCTTTTGATGTTGCCTAAATCTATTTATCTCTGACACTTTTCTTGAAGTTTGAATTAGCCCTCTTATTTTGAATCTTCTTCAGTGCATCCACATGCTTATTTGACACTTACAATTTTTTTCAATCAAAATTGCTATACAAATTCCAAGTACTTGAAATTTTTCTTATTTTTTTTTTAGAAATACTGCAAGCTCAACTTAGGGTATGTTCGGTTGGATGTAAAATTGATTGGAAGGCTCATTTTTCTTGAAAAATCCGGTTTTCCTTTTGTTTGTTTGATTAGAAAGTTAGCAAATTTGGAGAAGCATATTACTAATTTTCTTAAAAACTTTTCAGCATATTTGACATCTTGTGAGTCTAATCCAGGTGAGCTTATAGTTTTGACATCACTGTGGTATTATAATTTGTTTCAATATGGTTATTATCTGGTCATGAAAAATGATGGGCTTATATTCCAAATGATTTTGTTGGCCAAATGAAATTAGAATGAATGAATGGTTCTTACGTGTTTTAATGAAGTAACTTGCTAATTTGAAGTGAAAATATGGGCTACTGACTTTGCTTGAGGTAATATATTCTTGTTAAGCTGCCAAAAATATTGACTTGGTAATATTGAATGTCAGGTCACTGTTCCATCATTGGCCTCAGTTTACAATGAGTATGCTTTAAAGAGCCAATTCGAGACAAGTATATATCTTCAGGTGATGCTTTGCCTCTGAATGCACCTGCTTGCTAATAAAGTTTTAAAATGATATTGGATGATTCATCTTCTGCTTGAATACTTGTATGTAGCGACACAAGATATTTACCTCTTCTTTCGAAGTAGAATCTGATGATTAATTATATGATGATTTTATGTTCAGAGTTACCATCTGATTTTCTCTCACACCATTTGCAGAACCTATTTTTATATGGTTATGGAGCAATATTCAACTTTCTTGCCATCCTAGGAACTGCCATTTTCAAAGGTACATAATCTTGACTCATAAATCAGTCACTTGGGGAGCATTCTGGTTGATTGAAATCAATATCAAACAAGGTACGCCATACTGTACCAAACCGGATGGTACCAGTTTGGTACGAGGCTGTACTGTACCATACTAGTTCGGGACCGTTACCAGTAAGGGGGGCATACCAATACTTATGCCGAACGGACCCCCATATTGGGTGTGCCGATATAGAGACAGGATGGCATCGGTATGGGGCTGAAACTGAGACAGTGTACCTTGCATTATCAAAGTTAATGGCTATATGCATGGTCTATGTAATATAAACAATTCCTTTAATTTTTCATGAGAAACAAGGAAAATTTTCTTTGGCGGTCATGGTTTTGAGCCCATCTGTCTGGTACATGGAATTTTTATGCGGCAATTGTTTTATTGGGATACAATTCCTTTTCAAGTTTTAACTTTGCATCTTGATGTGCTATAAATCCTCAATGGTTTAATATAAGATGTGTGACTCCAATCTGCAATTTTCCTACCATTGTAAACTTCAATGCATCACCTTGATTCCCTCTCTTAATTATTTCTGACATTAGACTCTAAACTCGAGTTTATACCACCACATGATCATGGGATTTTTCATCACTATCCATGAAGCTGTTGCTCTCCAGATCTGATCCAGCATTTCAGCTATTGCTTTTTGCTACATTTGGTTCATGGAATGACAGCTGAATGGAATAGGAATTCTGGCTTCGTTCCCATTTCAATATTTGGCTTGTGCAACAGAGGAAATTGCAATTTCTTTGCTATGACCTTTCTTTTAAGTATTTATTAAAAATATTGGAATAAAAAAATAATTTATTTAATGAATGATATTATGTCAATCAATGCTTAACATCGATGCAAACTGACATCTCGGCTCATCCATGGAAACTTCAAGTTCACTCCATGGCATCCATTGACAATAACAGGCAATGTTCCTCTTTGTGGGCAATGACATGCGATGATTTCTACCAAGAATCTTGTTAACTCCTCCCCATCTGTCTGGTACATGGAATTTTTATGCGGCAATTGTTTTATTGGGATACAATTCCTTTTCAATTTTTAACTTTGCATCTTGATGTGCTATAAATCCTCAATGGTTTAATATAAGATGTGTGACTCCAATCTACAATTTTCCTACCATTGTAAACTTCAATGCATCACCTTGATTCCCTCTCTTAATTATTTCTGACATTAGACTCTAAACTCGAGTTTATACCACCACATGATCATGGGATTTTTCATCACTATCCATGAAGCTGTTGCTCTCCAGATCTGATCCAGCATTTCAGCTATTGCTTTTTGCTACATTTGGTTCATGGAATGACAGCTGAATGGAATAGGAATTCTGGCTTCGTTCCCATTTCAATATTTGGCTTGTGCAACAGAGGAAATTGCAATTTCTTTGCTATGACCTTTCTTTTAAGTATTTATTAAAAATATTGGAATAAAAAAATAATTTATTTAATGAATGATATTATGTCAATCAATGCTTAACATCGATGCAAACTGACATCTCGGCTCATCGATGGAAACTTCAAGTTCACTCCATGGCATCCCTTGACAATAACAGGCAATGTTCCTCTTTGTGGGCAATGACATGCGATGATTTCTACCAAGAATCTTGTTAACTCCTCCCCCCTTGGATGACATGCCTTCATTTACCAACCAAATTTGATAACACCACCAAGATGTTTGCTTTCACCACCTTTCCCTGATTCAATGCTGTCCCTCACCTGAAAAGAGATGAGCTTTTTAGCTCACCTTCATCCTCCTCCATGGGGCTCCATCATTCAATTCCATGTTGCCATCTCGTGAACAAGGTGTTTTCCAACATAACAATACACCATTTGGTATATGCCTCGCTCATCCATCTGCTGACCTGAGTCAAAGATTGACTCCTTTTTTAATATAACTACATTTCTTTCCTCATCACTGAGTTATGGTGATGTTTGGACGTCTGAACCGCCATACCACACTGAGTCTTGGTGAGTTTAATTTAAGCTGACAAGAGCTATATCTGCCACCTCTAGCGATAAAAATTATATCGGTCTAAGTGAACTCATATAATTTTTATCAGCATTTTAAGAATTGATATTTTTTTATTTTGGGAGAAGCTGGTATATATATTGATAAATAAATTGGTGATTATATGATGTTGAGTCATTCCTCAGTATCATTGTTTACTCTCAGTCTTCTTAACTAAGCCATGGTGGTGGCATTGGAGGGCTTCTTGATTTGAATTACACATCCAAGATGAGTGTTGACTTCAACAAATGTTGGCTGTCAGTAGGGGCAAGAAGAGGAAGGGTGAGATAAGGTGGTTACTGCCTCCGATGTTGTTTCAGAAGTTTTGCTGGTGATCCGACAAGCTTGAAGTGGTGTAATTGGATGAAGAGAAGCACAATTGTGCCACTTGGGGGCCTAGAGCTGGAGAAAGTTGGGCAAGTGATGGAGCATAAGGCTCCAAAAGCATGGTCAGGAAGGAGGGGAGGGAGATGAGAACAACATTGAAGAAAGTGATGCAAGGGGCACTAAAGAAGACGTCCATCATGGTGTCATCATGAGTGGCGCCATGGATCAAAGGCCATTGAACATGAAACTGATGATGATGATGGAGAGGAAGAACAAAGAGAAGATGGAAGAAGTTGGAGGAGGAGAGGGAGGAGGAGAGAGTCTCTGAGGGATGAGGTGGTGGTGTGGATAAGAGGGTTTTGCCATTGAGGAAAAAAAAGGATGGGGGAAGGAAATCAAGAAGAAAATGATGAGAAAGAAATATACTGGCTCCGCTACATAGAAAGGGTAAAATTGAGATTTACCATTGAATTAGATCCAAATGAATGGTAGTTTTGTGGTTTGCAAGAGGTCATAGGGTAAATTTGACATTTTGCTGGGTATGGAGACAGAATTTGAAATGAAGATGGCGAAGTGGTCATCCGTAAAAAGAGGCCATTTTGATTGAATCTTTGTGTAAAATTCCCTCTAATATCTATTTAAAATTTTGTTTTGTTCCTTAGTGTATATTCAGAAAATAATATATTTTTTCATTCTAAAATATACTTGGTTAGATGAAATATCAAATGGAATTGCCTTTCCTTTCTTATGCATTCCTTCATTTTGTGCTCAAACAATTGAATGGAGATGGATTTCCTATTCCCTATCTTCTGTTCCGATTCCATTTTGAATTTATTAAGGTACTTTTTATTATTGTGAACCAAACTCGGTGTTTAGTTTAACTTTCATTATCATGTCATTATTTTGAGCCTTTCCATTAAGCTCCTTCCTACTTTGGCATGACCTTGAAGAACACATGCAATGCATAACCTGACTTGAACATCCATGGGTACCAACATTTTATGGTATCATGCTCAAATACGTTTTTGATGCAACAATAGCATCCCTCACTAGGTGCCACTCATAGTAGCAGGCTAGCAGCTTCTCATGTGGTAGGTGGCATAGCATCTCTTGTCACTAGTAACAACAGCAGCCACTTGTTTTGAAAAAAAGTAGAAAGAAGAAAGATGGATAGGAAGAAAAACAAAAGGCAAAAAAGGATTCCCCACCATAAATTGTATTTTACCATTATTAACCAGTAGATGCATAGATAAGATATATCAAATTTTATTTTATTTTTTATATTGTGTATCCTGATTAACAAATTGGATTCTCTAGATTGGATGTCCCATTTTTCTAATTGATAATACTTCTTAGGTTCTTTGACCTCTCTCTAACAGCCCCCCCGCCCTCTGCCCAAACAAAAAAAAGAAAAAAGAAAAAAAAAGAAGAAAAGAAGAAAGAGTTAAATATCAAATGTTATGGTAGCTTCTTAACCATCATCGAGAGGTCTTACAATGGAGGGCGGTAGTCAAGCTAGGTCAGAAACATGCATGGTGATCAAACATAGATTGGCAAGCCACAGTGTTGAGCACAATCTACACATCTTAAAGCACCCGTGGACCAAAACTGGACACGGCAATTTCTTTGCCATAAATTAACTTAAATTGTTGTATATTGCTCTTAAAATTGGTAACCTGCAGTGTTCATCACTATCTACAAAAATACTTATGGACAAAAACTAGACACAGGTATTTCTATGCCACAAATTAAACTAAATCATTGTATATTACTCTTAGAAGTAATTCATCATATAACACCATTTAATGCACAGATAAGAAACCTCCAAAATATTTGATTTGTTGTTTCGGCATTTTAAATGGTTTAGATCATGATCAATCAAGATTCTAGATTTGAATGATTCATCATGCAATCTGCACTGTTTTATGATTTGAGATCCCATTGTAGGATTCTTGATCAAATCATATTACACACTCAGATGCAATTGTTTTCTATGTTATATATGTGAAACTAGCCAGCTCTGGAGCTCAATTCATTGACTGACATTGGGATCTAGGTGTCTCAGCTCATCAACATACATTTGTACATAAAATTTAAACTTCATCAATGCGCCAAGCTGTAAACTGGACATGAAACTGACCATTAGAATGGCCACAAGTTTTGTGAAACTTTGTATTGGTGCTTGAACACTAGTTCTGACTTCTTTGACCATGCTTGTAGAAATTCCTATCCGTGAGCTGGAGAAATTTTAGATAAATCCAGATTTTTTTGGAAATCAAGATAATCCAAATGAACTTGACAATGTACCGATCTATCATAGAATTCTACATCCAGGGCTGCATTTATCCATCCATTTGCTGCATCCAATCATCAAGAAAGGTGTCTCCTAGTTGATTGGGTGGGTGTCTCTGGTCCCTTGGCAGTCTGGGGGGATGTGAGTGTGGAAAAGAAGCATCCCTAGGTGAGGTGTCTTCTCAACTGATTTGTGATGAAAACAGAATTCCAGCAAGAGCAGAAGATATTACAACCAAGAAAATATAAAACTGATTTGGCAACGAAACTTTCTGGGTTAAGTCCCAAGGAAATTCTCAGATCTGTATATCTTCCATAAGACAGCAAAAAAAGGATGCTTACAAAGACTTTTAGATGACCTTCTATAGCAGGTCTCTACTAACCCTGGCATCACAGCTCTTCATTACATGAGTTTTTATTAAAATCTTTGCCATCCAAGTTCATTAAAAAGGTTGCATGCAAGTTACTTGACCTTTTAAATGACTTGGAACGTAATTGTTGGCCGTAGCTTAAAACAGAACATAAGATGTAACATAACATAATATAAAGACCAGGCTCTTAATAACTAATAAGCTGGTCCAATGGATGTAGTTGGCGCAATTGGACTTAAAAGGTCCGCTTAGATGCTCTTGCATCAGTTTGTTTATACTGTTTAAGAGGAATGTCTGTGCATGTGTGAGAGAGAGGGGGCGGTGGGGAGAGGCATTATCTGTTGCAGGCCACTGCCCCGCAAAAGGGTAGGGATCCTCATGTATGTGGAGTCCTAACTAATTTCATATTGAAAGTGAGACTATTCTCATAGCAAAAGTTCTAAATTAATTGAAGCATGAAACAGACAAATATAGACCAAAAAACTAATACATCTTCATTGTGTTGTATGGTTATTAGATGTCATTTTCAGTAAATACTATATATGATACAATCAGATGTTCTTATCAACCATTACGTGGGTTATGTAGTTCCATTTGCGCATCTTAGTTTAGCCTTGCTAATCTACTTCATGCAAAAGAATCTGAGTACTGTGTGCACTTGGCTTAGGTCTGAAGTTTCCAAGTGTCCAGACTATATGATACAAACTTTTAAAATGTCTGGTGGTAAGGTGGTTTTGTATGATAACAGTCTGTAAATAATAACATATATATATATATATATATCAAAAAGTGATGAATACTAGACTAAACTAGCAATGGTACTTTGTTCATGGCATAATATGTGAAAGACAATGAAGAAAATGGTGACATTTCTTGTTTAGCCCTTGAGATGATTGAGTTTTGAAGTGCCATCACTTGCACCAGACACCCACAACAAGACATTTCAGAAACTGAGGTGCCAACACTTCTGATTCCTGTAAGCATCATACTTCATTTTTCGTTCTACATACGTGTCATGTCATGCTTTGTGCTGTCCAAGGGTCTGCTTGTCCTGGCAAGTATCCAGATAGTATTGAAACAAACTCTTCTTCAGAGTCCCACTTGTTGTCTTCTTGTTCTTTATGCATATGGAAAGAGAAGCTTTGTGTTTGCTGAACAAATTTTGAATTCATCCCTTATAGGAAGCAATGGAATCAGTGCTGAGTTCTTCCTTTAAAAATAGTAATGGTATCATATAATTGTTATGATACCTGTCATAGTTAAAAAAAAAAATACCATCTGATAGCATCATAAATACTTGGGGAGTTTTCTATCCATGTAGTCTCATCTGAGATTTTGTTCTGATTTCATTCAATTTGCCGATGAGACAGAACTTGTGAAAACTAAAATTACCTATACATTTGATGCTTGTGTTACATGAATTATGAATTTCTGTATCTTGTTATTTTTGAAATATTGTACGGATGCAACGATGCTAGTGCATTTTAACTATTTGGTGATCAATATCTGCTCTCGTATCTCAAATGTTTTCAGGGCCTGGTAGTTTTGACATCCTTCAAGGCCACTCGAAGGCCACAATGCTTCTTATATGCAACAATGCAGCACAGGGCATACTTTCTTCATTCTTTTTCAAATATGCAGGTAAACTACAGTTCTTGTTCTGTGTTTGGTTTGCTGATTTCTTGCTGCTGCTAAACAAATTTGATGATTCTTATCAAATTTTGATGTCTGTGTTTGGTTTCTAGATTTCATTTTTTGAGCTTCTAGTCTAACTATTAAATTGACTTACATGATGCTGACAGACACAATTTTGAAGAAATATTCATCTACTGTTGCCACTATTTTTACTGGGATAGCATCTGCTGCATTGTTTGGTCATACATTGACAATAAATTTTATTTTGGGAATCTCAATAGTGTTTATATCGATGCACCAGGTGACTACCACCTACATAACTTTTTAAAATTTGAGATGTTTATGTCATTAATAATACTGACACTTAATTTGTATTAGTTCTTTTCTCCACTTGCAAAAGTGAAAGATGAGGCACCAAATGGAACATTAGAAATGATGGATGTTCAAAATCTTAGGTATGTTCTTTGATTTCTTTGGTTCTGTTGATATCTCTTCTGAGATTTCTTTGGTTCTGTTGATATCTCTTTTGATGATGATCTGATTATCAGTCGTACCACATTTAAGGTTATCCTTTTACTCCTTGTTGTTCCATAATATAGTTAGTTTATCTAGCTTACACAAGATACTTTCTGTATGTAAACTGTTGCCTAGTTTCGAGATGGGCATAATAATTCATGTTGCATTTTTCATTAATATAAATCACAAACTTCATTTTGTAAAAAAAAAAGGTTGATGTAATTAGCAGGCACTTCCTATCACATATCTTAGTCAGAACCAGGAGTTTGAATAGTTACTGATACTTTAGAAGTTCACAATTCATGCTTTGCCGTTGCTTTTCCAATTTATAAGCTGCTCTCCATGTTACCAATTTTCCCCCTTTCCCAAGGTAACAGGGTTGTCTCTGTTTTCAGGTCAAAGGAAGCTTCTTTTATAAATATGACTGCTGGTGCAGCTGAAGATGTAAGGGCCATTTTCGCTATTGTTGTGTATATATGGTTAAACAGTTTTTTTTACAGTTTGAATAACTTACACATTAATTTTCACTTGCAGGCTAGTCACCATGTTGGACCCGATGAGAGAGAACCACTTCTGCCCAAATAGTGTTACTTTGGAGGCATGCCCCCCAATTCTGAATTTTTTGGGATACATACATATATACATACATGTACATATACATACATACATGCTTTTTACATCTATCATGCACATCCATGTTCATATGTTTTTTTACATCTATCATGCACATCCATGCATTTAGGAAGTTCAAACTTTTTGTTGTGAAATTTCAGAATTGCAACTTGTCCTGCTCCAACTGTAGCACCTTCTGCCGTATAAGTTTACACATCATTTCTTTTTTAAAATCATATGACCTAAGAACCTTTTCTTTGTCCTACCTGAATGAAAAAATTTTGAGTTTCTGGACATTAAGCAGAATAAGATGGAGAGGGGCATGAACATGATTGTAAATTTCCTCTCATGTAGGACAATTGTTAGATATGTATCCTCAAAATTTGAGCAGTCAGTAACAGTAACCATCTTTATCATGCTTATCCAAGTATAGATGCACGAGGTGGGAACATGTGATTGCAGGAACTGGAGGAGAACTGCTTCAGAAAATTTTAGAAGGCGGCAGCAAATTTAAAGAGTTTTTACATAAACTATTTTACTTGATTAGCTAACATTAAGATTGTTCAAATTTAAATAGGGCAAAGGCTGAACGAAGCACAAGCTAATGATTTCAAAAGTGATATAAATAGAATCACGATCCTGATGGATGAAATCTTGAAAGCATCTGGCAACAAGGAGGTGGAATGGATCTGTGCAAGTTGCTGTAAACCAAATGTAAAGGGTTTTGCAACCAGATCTATGGGTCGATATGGTGAATCCTTCTATATCATTTGTTTCTTGTTATGTCAACATCCTATGTAGATGACAACTTGATTCCTTCTTTAGCAGCTTCTAGCCATATTGTTGGTGTGGAACACCAAGTAAATCTTGAGCCATGTCATATATTTAGAGTGCCTCCTTTCATATGGTACTCTCTTCCATCATTCAATGATAAATTTTTGAGCTAAGAACCTACACATCATTACAGTCCTAACAGTATTATGTGCATAATATATCTAGAACGTATTATTTCTCAAACTAACTCAGTCAATCATAATATTTAGAATATACGTCCTTAATAATATTAACTCTGACTAAAATATTATACATCGTATTTGCATTTACTATCCCTTGCCTGAGCTCAGGCACCATGTACCGTTCTAAAACAGCAGAATCTAGTAGAACATGAAACAAAGAATGAAAATTAGGGTTCAAGGTCAGCTTAAACTGTTGCTACATGCCTCAAATATAAAACATTATGAGCTAAACCTTTAAAAGCGTAGCTGGTGCTTGTTGCTTGAAAATTGATGATCCTTGAAATGAGCTCATACTAGGTCATTTGCCCTATATCAACCAAGCAGCATTACTGTGTTGTGAAAAGTGAGGTATGTATTGATGAGATAAATGCTTAAACCATTTGTTGGCAATGTTTCAAATAGGACACATTGTGAATCCAGTGGCCAAGTGCATTAGTGTAGCATGAATAGAGCATGGATATTATAAAAGTATTAGTACAGCATGGATAATATTTTATATTTATTCTAGCAGCCACATCAATTGTAAGCCAAAAATTTCAACTGGCATGCATACTTTAATCCTCAGCTACATATTGTGGCCTTCATTTATGCTTATCTTGAACTTACGGAATTGGTAGAAAGGTTAGATGTTCAGTTAAGAATTTTTCCTATTGCAGGTATTTTTCTGAAACAGATTCATTTGTTGGGGTATGGTTTAGAGATGAACCAGTTCTTAACGGAAATAATGGAAAAGAAAAACACCATCACAAAGGAAAAACAAGAATTATATATATATATATATATATATGTCTTTTTAGCCTGCAACTAAAAAGGTTGTAGGTTTCCTGAAGGCAAGATAAGACATTGCCTAGAAAGGTTGTGGGGGACCAAGATCGCGTTCAGGCTGCAGAGAAGTCACATTGTCAGCTGCTGGCTTATTCTTTTTGTACCGGAATTCCCTAGTGATCAGATGACAGGCATAGTGTTTCATTTTTCCTCTGTTGTATTCTGTTTCTGACTTAATTCTTTCATGTGATTAAGAGGTCTGGATTCTTTATGTCGACATATTTCTCATCCTTGTATATTTCTTCGGGCAACTTTATCAGGTATCTTGTGTTGGTAGAATGTGTTTAATCGGTAGACACTTGACACTCTGAGCTAGACCACCTAGCTAGACCACCTGAGGGCCAAGTATGTGGGAGGTATCTTCAACTCCAGTCCCTGCTTGCAATAGCTCATTCTTCAGGAAAGCCTTGTGCATATGTGCTTCCGTGGTGATGATATGCATCATATGGACTATTGATGATGGTAGATTGGTCACTGTACTCCATTATCCTTGGGTTTCACCTATCCTTCTTAGTTTTACCACTGCCATTATGGGTTGTGCTGCTTTGGAAAATTTAAAGGTGCATGACCTGTTATTGAAGGAGAGGGGTGGTGGAACAAAACTTTTATGTTCCAGGCCTTTGAGGAAGGTTTGGCTCGTAAAATTCTATCTTTAGTTGTGCTAGTTTTTGACTCTCATCATAAAATTGGCTGGCATTCCATCACCTCCCTTGCTATAGTTTGTTGCTTCGCAGAGGTACTTAGTTCTCCACTCACTGCGACGGTTGTATGGGTGTTGGTGAGAGCTTAGGCCATGTTCTTCTTGTACGTGCATGATGATTGGCATCTGTTCCTAATGCAATATCTTTTCCCGGCCTATCACTAGATCCTTTCCTGCATTATCTTAAGGAATATGAAGAGGTAACTACTCCAATGATGTGACTCTTGTTTGTTAGATGGGGTACCATATTTCATTGGCCAGGTATGGTTTCATATTTGAGAACTCTAACAAAAACCCCCAAATCCAGGTTCGTGAGCTTATCCACTCCAACATCTATGAGGGATCTTTGGTGGCTAGGGACATCTAAGATTCTCATTTTATAGTTTCTGCACCTGTCCATGTGATTTAGTTCCCGTGGAAGCCCACCTAAGCATCCTCAAGATCAAGTTTGATAGAAGTATCTGGGATGGTGGTGTTGCATGCGTGCTTTGCCATTAGAAGTTCCATCTCGTTCTTGGTAGCAGCGAGTGGTTTCTATCTGTATGATATTACTATCCCATGGGCGGAGCTAAGAGGGGCATGGGAAGGTTATAAGTTCATTAATTTCGGAGGTAATTGGAAGGTTATCATTTAATTTTTTTGAAAGATAAAAGTACTAAAGAAAGTAACAATCACCTTGCATAGGGCTTTGAAGAGGAAAGTGCCTATTGCTGCCAATTCGAAGAGGAGATCCTGATGACCTCACCCGTCCGAGTATTTGCTGTGTTGTGAAGCTTAGGAGACAGCTTGTCATGTCTTGTAGATGTTCCAAGTAGCTGCGAGAGTCCCTTTAGAAACAAGATTAAATTGAGAGAGCAGCTCCATCTCTTTTTTGTGCTTTGGGTTTTTTGGGAAAATGAAGAGTAGGGCTGAAAACAGAGTACGTATGGATGGGATATTGATTATCCGTAGTCTATGTTATTTTTTTTAGATATTAATATAGATATAAATATTAAATAAATATTAAAAATTAGGAGTGGCAATCGGATCGGATCAGATCATAAACGGGTCGGATCAGAAAATCATCAATTCAAACCAATCTGTTTATTAAACGGATCAAAAATTCAAATATGAAACCGACCTATTTATTAAACAGATAATCTGACTCGATCTGTTTATTAAATAGGTCAAATTAGATTAAATAGGTTAAATAGGTTAAACGGATCGGGTTAAATAGGTCAGAAACAAGTTAAACAGATTTTAAACAGGTTAAACAGATCTTAAATGGATTAAACATGTTAAATAGATCGGGTTAAATGAGTCAAAAATAGATTAAATAGGTTAAATAGGTTAAATGGATTATCTGACTCAATCCGACCTGAATATTAAATGGGTTAAATGGGTCAGATATTTAAAACTCAAATCTGACCCACTTATTAAACGGGTTAAACGGTTGATTCGTTTATGATCCAAGCCTATTTAGCCTAAATCCAACTTGTTTATGATGGGTCGAATACGGATCGTGTTGGTAGGTCGGATCATATTTTGCCAGCCCTATCAAAAATAGTATCTATGCTTCTTCTAAACAAATGCGAATACAAATAGGATGTTAGTTATATTGATATATATTTTAAATATAGATGCAAGTTAGATATTAGTTATACCTATATTTATTTTATGCAAATAACAAAATAAGTTGTATATATTTTTTAGGATATAAACCATATTTTGAATAATATTTAATAATAAGCGCTCAATAATGTAATAATAAAGGATGGAAATGGATTTTGTTAGGACAATTCAACCGATCTCCGACTTCGACTCTACATCGACCTTATGAACACTACTCCGACTGACAATTAATTGACCAACTGATAGTCAGCTATTATCAACTAGCGATGGACAATTTGGTAAACCTTCAATCGAAAATCATCGGTATATCAGAGTTACCGACTGATGTTCATTCGGGTCTCTAAGACTACCGACTTACCACTATTACCAACATATAATCGGCCTATCTTCTCAACACACCCTAACCATTGTGAAAAGTTATCGACTACATGACATGGTCATTAGTGGGCATAAACAATCCATTAACTCCATGATTATAGTTCAATAATTTAGCACCATAAAAAGCGGGACCACGTGCTCGACGGTTATATCAGAATCATCTATAAAAGAGAGGTAAATGAACAGCATGGGTAAAGCAATTCTGGACTGAGATTCTGTCATTTCAAATACTCTTATCTGCTGTTCACCATTTTTCACTGACTTAAGTATCGGAGTATCCCCACCGGACACAATTTCGATCTGTAAGGACTTTGTTTTGCCGGTGTCTTCACTGGCGACAGGCGATAGGGGATTGGCCACAACAGATTGGCATGCCAGAAAAGAGGAGAAACTACAATCAATCATGTTAAAAATCAGAGCTCAACACTCGATTAGATTGACGAGGCAGTCTTCCCATCGAAAAGATGTTCCTCTCCCACCTTCAGTGGCAGAGTCTAATTTTTTGCATCTTGTGATCACCAAAGACGCACAGATTGCTGCACTCATGCAGCAAATGAAAATTTTGATGGAGGCAGTTCAAAGCCTCCAGCAGCAGCAAACCCAGTAGTAGTAGCAGCCGTCGGTGGCTCAGTCGGTGCCATCTAGGCATAGCCACCGTCCTCCACGATGCTCACCTTCTCTTCTCCAGAGCGGCGACCATTTCGACACTCACATCGAGATGGACAGCCACGTTCTCGACACTCTCATGGTGACACCCATCATTCGCAGCGTTCTTCCTCTCCTTCTCGCACACATAGTATTAGAAAAAGGAAACGGCCGTGGACTCCTTCTGTTTCTCCCTCTTCAAGCTCTTCAGAGGGTTCTACCCTTGGAGTTTCTCAGCAATGGCGGCTTGACGACTACAAACGTAAGTTTAAAGAGATTGATCGTCAACTTATCCGATTTGATGTGGAAGATTGAAAGTCCTCCAATGACTACGACTTCCACACTGCCCAGTCTCTCTCTCAGTGCATCCTGAATGAGCTGATTTTTTTTCGGTTCAAGATGACGCAGATGGAGCCATATGATGGCTCTACCGATCCGATCGACCATCTGGAGAGCTATAAGGCTCTTATGATGATCCGAGGGGCAACCGACGCCCTCTTATGCATTGGCTTCCTTGCAACTCTTCGAAAGACTGTTCGAGTCTCGTATTCTGAGCTTCAGTCAGGGAGTATCAACTCTTTTGAGTAGCTTGAGCATTCTTTTGTGGCCCACTTCAGCACTAGCCATCCGATAGTCTCTTCTCAATCAAGCAAGGTGAGTGATAAGTGATATATTCTTATATTTATTGAAGATATTTTTGATAATTTATGGTGCTAACATCTTCTAAAAAATCTAATTTCATAAATAAATTAAATTTTTTATAAAAATAAATAATTTTAAAAAAAAATAAAATTAAAGCATATTTATGAAAAATAGATGTTGATTTAATTGAGCAATTTAAGCATCAAAATAATAAAAAATTTTAAAAAATTTAATGCATATTTTTTTTCTATTTTTTAGATAAAAATCAGAGCAAAAATATCTTAAAAAATAATTTTTATTATTTTTGGTGCACGGTGGACCGGCTGCTCGGTCCACAAAAGCAAGGGCTACAAGCGTGGTTCACAGGCAAGGCGGAAGAAATTTGGGCGATCCAATGGTCCAAATTCAAACTGAACCAGATCCGACGGTCCACATTCATTGCCGATTAAAAGAAAGAGATTTGAGTGCGATCCGACGGCCAAAAATCCATCCGATGGCTGATCCGACGGCTAGCATTCATCCTGACTTTGAATAGGAGATAAAGGGCACTGATCGATGGTCCAGATCTCATCTGAAGCACGATCGGATGGATGTGGTGGAATCTGACCCTGATAAGGAGATTAACGTTGATTTTTAGAGCAATCTGGATAGTCCAAAGATAATCCGACGGTCAGAAATTAATGTAACGGTTATAATACGTTTTCTAAGTGTTTTAGGACTCCTTTTGCTATCAAAAAAAGGTAAAAAATTTACCTATAAATAGGAGGTCCAGGAATAAGTATTGAAAAGAAAAAAAATCAGTGAAAAAGTAGGAAAATATTAGAGAAAAAAAATAAGAGATGTTTAGGGATCCAAGATAAAGGATGAATATGGAGCTAGAGATCTCGATGCGTAGCTAAATCCCTTCAATCCAGGAATACGATGAAGCCTATAAACAAATTTTTATTTTTTTCTTATATTTAATTTTTATACAATAAATTTATATTTTTATTTCATATCTTTTTATTTTTCTGAGGTATTGATCTAGTCTACGTGAACTATATCCTTCACTGACGTGCTGTGATCCCTGGATATGGTACGTGCCTAAAAGAGATAGATCGTGGTATGTTAGATTAAATCTTATATCTTGTAATTAAATTTAGATAGTTTATACTCTGATAGGATGAGTTGTGATCTACCGATACAGTCCGTATCCCTTAGAGATAAGCTATACTAATATCTTAATCACAAGAATTAATATTGCAACATAAAAAAAAATCTAATTTGCATGATGGATTCGAAATTCCTAAATTATTTCACTGACTTATTTTTTTCATAAATTAGTTATACTTTTAATTTAACTTTTGCTATTCTATTTTTTTTAATCCTTCTACAATCAATTTTTTTTTATTACTTCTTAAAAAAAAATAATCGCCCTAGATTCTCGTGAAAATGATTCCGACTTACCCTATCTATATAGTTTGAGTTGATTTTTATTCTTGACCGCCTATGACAGAGATCAAATTTTGGCACCGTTGTCGGAGATCTAGGCATGATTATTTTTTTTAAAAAATATATTTTTAGTTTTTTTGTATTTGCTTTCTAACTTGCTTAGTTCCTTAGTCAAACTTACTTCTAAAAAAAAAATCTCTACATTGATACTTCATAATCTACTTAGGGAATTAGATACTTAATCACAAAATCTAAAAAGTGAAACAAATCAATTTACTTTTGACAAACTACCAAATTTGGCCACCTGTTCTTCTTGCATTATATAATTCCATAAAATATCTTGAGGGCACAAACCCTAAACAAGATAAGGTGGAGATTTTATTACTCTTTCTTGACCCACAAACCACCATCCTGTATATTGCATTGACCTAAATTTTAACCTAAAATCAATTAGATGTTGGCTCCTAAAGACTCTCGAGCTCAATAGGATAAGAGATCTTAAGAGTTGGACCGGATTAGGGTTAGTCAGTTTGATTGGTGTTTAGAAAAGTAGTTCAAGGACTACGTCCCGAAGGAAGATGGTTATTTAATTGATTCCGTTTGCTTACCTGACCAACTCAGTTGGTGTCTAAAGAAAGCAACGGGAGGACCCCCACCAACCTTACACTTATCTGGCCAGTTGAGTGGCTAGTATTTTACCTGAAGTACTCAAAAGTAACCTTGACAGTTAGAAGCTATCTAGATCTAGGATTATTCTTAGCTAGGATTGACTGTATAACTTGATTACTAACCTATGAACATTAAATCTAACTAAAACTCTCTCATCCATCGCACTAGGACCCTTTAGGACTCTCATCTCTAGAACTCTTCTTCTTCTCCTCTTTTTCTTTTATATATTAAAATTTTAAAAAAAATTAAAAAAAAAATTACTTGGACAAAACGATGATTGCCAGACACAATCTAAAGCCTACAAGCCTATAAGATCACTGAGAAAGAAATGGATTCCAGTAGACAACCTAGAACCCTTCTGCACCTGTGTTATTCGATTTGCTTTGTCCAACCGTCTAGAATTAGATCCTCAGCTAACAATTTTACAATTGGTTCTCAAATGATTAACATGCATCCTACATTCACTAAAATTGAAGATGCATACATTTATTCAAGAAAGTTTAAAGATACTAGAATTGCAACTTTGACAAATAGAATTGAAGCCTTAAAATACGAAAGACATATCCAATTTAACCAAATGCTAGCACCCATGTGCATTGGATGCGATGCACCAGATCATGTTGTGGAGGAGTGTCCTTATTTGATGAACCTAACCCAAATTGAATTCATACAGGAAAGTGCATTCAATGAAAGCTACATAAATGAACCTTATGCACCAATCTATAACCCATGGTCGGAAAGTCATCTCAATTTTACATGGTGAAAAGATGCAATATTAGGAGCCCATAATTTTTATCAATCCTATCTAAGGCCCAACCAAACACTAAATGATCAACCAGATTTAGATCCTAAGGAATAAGTCAACACATTAGAAAAGAGTCTAGATGTCTTAGCACAATCAATCTCAGACATTAAAAATACTCAATAATTTCATGCAAACTACTGACCAGATATTTAAACAATTGGGCCAATCAACTATAGCGGTTAGTAAACTAGAAGAGAGTAGATTATCAAGCTAACTAGAGAATGATCCTAGAGCTCAAAATGGTCTAGAACTTAAAGATCAGTTCAATCTGTTAAGAACATTCAGGTCTGAGGAACTGAAGAAGATATCCGAAGTTGATAATAATAATGAGGTATCCACACCCAGTGACCATTACACTCAGCTAAACCCAAAATTAATTGTTGAACCCCTCATAACACTGGTTGAACCTCTACTTGAAAAGGAAGAGGCAACAATAGGAGATCCAAAAACATTTCCTCAGCACATCGAGTATATTGATCTAGGTCTTAAAACTCTGACTAGTACTTAAGTTATACATAGATCTAATTATAGAGGAAGAATTGTTAGTTATCAGGAGAATGAGTCACATAATGATCCCAAGTAGAAAATACCTTGAGGAAGAGCCTGAATCATGTAGAGAATTGTAGACCCATATTAAGGTTCGGCAAAAATAGGATAGGTACTTTTTTAGCGTCTGACTGAAGATGTTAAACTTAGCACTTTTTGGGAGGCAACCCAATTTTTTTTTTAACCGATCTTCATTTTTTTTAAGAATAAAGAACTTCTTTATATGAAAGCACCTGTCAATAATTTGGTCTGACTGAAGATAATAAACTTAGTACTTTTTAGGAGGCAACTCAGTTTTAATTTTTGCTTTTGCTTTCTTTTATATTTTGTTTAGGTTAATCAAATCTTGTTTCGTATCTTTTGAAGAGATTTAAGCATAATATTAGCTAAGTTGGGGGAAGAATCAATTTTGAAAAGACTTCTGGATCAGGTGACATCTCTTCTTTTCTTTCTTTTTTTATTCACCCTTTCATTTTTCCTACTCCATTGAGGACAATGTCGATTAAGTTGGGGGAGAGAATAAGAAAAAAATTTAAAAATTTTTTAAGTCCTCAAGTAAGTTAGTATTTAGTATTTAAGCACCTGATTACACTTAAGAATCGAGTTAAATCAAATATTTTTTTTAAAAAAATTGATGTACAGACCAGAGAGTTTGTGAGATATCGAAGGATCAAGTATTAAGAAAACTCAATAAAGAGTTAAATTTAGAACTTAAATATTTTTTTTGAGTATTTTTAAATTTTTCTATCAGCATCAAAGAAGAGTTTACTTCTTATGAGTTTGTGTAGGGTAACTATACATTTCTTCATATTTAAAAGAAAAAGGAGAAGAGTTTTCAAGTACTTCATGCTGAGTAACTGGACCTTTTTGCCTAAGCAAGCATTGAGTTTCACATTAAAAGGTATGAAGGACAAAGAAACTTATTGTAAAGCTAGTTTTAACTCATAGTCTGTTTAATTTGAGTAAATAGGTCTGAGGGGTATTCTATACCTAGTGCCCTAAAGTCATCTGATTTGGAAGTCATTGGCTGAAAACTCACTACATGGGTCAAACATAAAGCTTAAGAGGTTAAGACACTCAATAGCAGCATAACATTCAAAAAAAAAAGAGAAAAAAAATAATCAATAAATAAAAGACAGAAGTAATAATATACTTGTCCATATGTAGGTTAATGATTCAGAGATAAAGATAAGAATAATTTAAAAAAATTTAGTATTTTTAGCTTAACTCTCATATTGATTAGTATTAATATCCTAATGACATATCTCACTCACGCTCTACTGGATATCAGTGATTCTTTTTGAAAATTATTTGATAAAATTTGAAACTTTAAGTTAAACGATACTTAATTCTAAATTCTTTTTTTACTCGAAGACGAGCAAAGTTTAAATTGGAGGGTGTGATAAATGGTATATTTTTATATTTATTGAAGATATTTTTGATAATTTGTAGTGCTAACATCTTTCAAAAATCTAATTTTATAAATAAATTAATTTTTTTTATAAAAATAAATAATTTTAAAAAAATATGAAATTAGAGCATATTTATGAAAAATAGATGTTGATTTAATTGAGAAATTTAAGTACCAAAATATTAAAAAAATTTTAAAAAAATGAATACATATTTTTTTTATTTTTTAGATAAAAATTAGAGTGAAAATCAAGCAAAAATATTTTAAAAAATAATTTTTATTACCTTCGGTGCACGATGGATCGGTCGCTCGATCCATAAAAGCAAGGGTGCGGTCCATAGAACAGTTTTGCGGTCCACAGACGTGGTTCACAGGCGAGGCAGAAGAAATTTATGTGATCCAATGGTCCAATTTCAAACTGAACCAGATCCGATGGTCCACATTCGTTGTCGGTTAAAAGAAGGAGATTTGAGCGCGATCCGACGGTCGAAAATCCATCCGATGGCTAGCATTCATCCCGACTATGAGGAGATAAAGGGCGTTGATCAACGACCCAGATCTCATCCGAAGTACGATCGGATGGCTGTGGTGGAATTTGACCCTGATAAGGATATTAATGTTGATTTTTGGAGCGATCTGGATGGTCCAAAGGCAATCTGACGGTCAGAAATTAATGTAACAGTTATAATATGTTTTTTAAGGGTTTTAGGACTTCTTTTGCTACCAGAAAAAAATAAAAAATTTATCTATGAATAGGAGATCCGGGAATAAATATTGAGAAGAGAAAAAATCAATAAAAAAATAAAAAAAAAAGTTTTAGAGATCCAAGAGAAAGGATGAATATGGAGCTAGAGATCTTGATGCATGGCTAAATTTCTTCAATCCAGAAATATGATGAAGCCTGTAAATAGATTTTTATTTTTTTTATATTTAATTTTTATACAATAAAATTATATTTTTATTTCATATCTTTTTATTTTTTTGAGATATTGATCCAACCTACATGAACTATACCCTTCACTGTCGTGCCGTGATCCCTGGATACGGTATATGCCTAGGAGAGATGGATCGTGATATGTTAGATTAAATCTTATATCTTATAATTAAATTTAGATAGTTTATACTCTGATAGAATGAGTTGTGATCTACTGATACAGTCCGTACCCCTTAGAGATAAGCTACACTAATACCTTAATCATAAGAATTAATATTGCAATATAAAAAAAAAAGAAAATAAATCTAATTTGCATGGTAGATTCAAAATTTTTGAATTATTTTTTTTACTTATTTTTTTTCATAAATTAATTATATTTTTAATTTAATTTTTACTATTCTATTTCTTTTTAATCCTTCTACAATCAATTCTCTTTTATTACTTCTTAAAAAAAAGAGATAATCGTCCTAGATTTCCATGAAAATGATCTTGACTCACCGACCAACAACTTCAGTCGCAAGCTGAAGAGACACTCAACAATCGACCAACAGCGGGAGTAATCAACATGATCTTTGGGCGACAGAAGAACTAAGGGGCAACATCCGAAGTAGAATCAGCGAAGAAATGATGACTCGATAATATAATTATTTTTTCAAAAGAAGATGTTCAAAAAATTCAAACTCCTCATGATGATGCTGTTGTTATCTCGACAATGATAGCAAATTATGATGTAAAAAAAATTTAATGAATAATGAAAGCTCGATGGATATTTTGTTTTACTCGATTTTTTTTTGAATGCGACTACTGGCTGATCGATTCAGAAGAGTTTCGACGTCATTGGTTGGTTTTACTGGAGATGCAGTTACTGTGGAGGAAGAAATCACTCTCTCATTAACTGCTGGAACTAAACCACAACAAAGTACTGTTCTCTTAACATTCACGGTTGTCCGAGTTTTCTCAATTTATAATGCCATACTCGGACGATCTGGTATTAATGCTCTGAGGGCAGTAGTCTCGATATATCATTTGCTGGTCTGATTTCTGATAAGAAATGGAGTCAGAGTGATATATGAAGATCAACAACTTGTCCGATGCTGCTTCTTGATTTTCACACAAAATAATCAACCTGAAGACTTTTTGTCCGTTGATAAATTAGACCAAAGAGAGAATGAAGAAAGAGGTGAATCAGCCAAGCAACTAATTTTCATCCCACTAAAAGAAGAAGATCCTGAGAAGACGGTCTAAATTGGATCGCAGCTGTCTGATCTGGAGAGGCAGCAGCTAATGAATCTACTCAGAGAAAACATCAATATTTTTTCTTGGTCGGCTACTGACATACCAGACATTTCTCCAGAGGTAATAATCTATCAGCTAAATATTGATTCAAAGATTAAGCCGGTGAGATAAAAGAACAGGCCTTTTGCTCTCGAAAGGTCGAAGGTTATCGACGAAGAAGTCGATAAGCTCCTTGCAGCTTGCTTCATCAGGAAAGCTAATTATCCTGATTGACTCATCAATATAGTAATGGTGAGAAAGGCCAATGAAAAGTGAAGGATCTGCAACGACTATACGAATCTGAATGAAGCTTGTCCAAAGGATAGTTTGTTTCTATCAAAAATTGATCAACTGATTGACGTAACTTCTAGACACCGACTTTTGAGCTTCATAGATGCCTTTGCCGGCTATAATCAAATTCAGATGATATTTGAAGATGAGGAGCATACAGCCTTCGTAACCGATAAAGACATCTACTGCTATAAAGTAATATCTTTCAGTTTAAAAAATACCAATACAACTTACCAATGCCTAGTCAACAAAATCTTCAAGACACAGATTAGGCGAAATATGAAAGTTTATGTGGACAACATACTGGTGAAAGGTCTTCAAACTACTGATCATGTTCGAGATCTGGAAGAAGCCTTCAGCACACTTCGATGATATCAGATAAAGTTGAATCCGACTAAGTATGCATTCAGACTAACTTCTAAATTTTTTTTTGAATTTCTCATGTCACAACGAGGAATCGAGGCTAATTTCAAGAAAATAAAGGCTATCATCAACATAAAGCATCCTAGTTTTAAGAAAGAGATATAGTAGCTTAATGAAAGAATCGTCGCACTCAGTCGATTCAACTCAAGATCGACAGAGAGATGCTTATCCTTTTTCAAAATAATGCAGTAAGCAAAATACTTCTCATGATCAAACGAGTGCTGACAGTCCTTTGAAGATCTAAAAAGATATCTTGTGTCTCCACTATTGCTTACAAAATCAAAGGTTGGAGAAACTTGTATCTCTATTTGGCGACTTCAACTGAGGTAGTTAGTTCGATACTTGTCCAGGAGGATAAAAACTGAATTTAACGATCAATCTACTATACTAGTAAAGTACTTCACAATATCGAAGTGAGATATTCAAGAGCAGAGAAAATGATCTATACTCTAATCATATCATCGCAGCAACTTCGCTCATACTTCCAAGCATATTCTATTATCGTCTTGACAGCTCAGCCATTGAAGGCAATCTTAGACCGACCTGATACGTCGAGTCGAATGGCAAAGTGGGCGATAAAGCTTGATAAATTTGATATGCAATATCATCAACGTCCATCCATGAAGACGCAAATTTTGACTGACTTTGTTGTCGAGTGTACAATACATGATAATAATCCTGAAGATGAAGCTGATGACAAAATAAAGCAAGCTACAACTCTCAAGCCCGACTTAACATCGGCATAGGTGTTACATATTGATGAGCATCTAATGTACAAGGCAGTAGAGCTGGTCTCATCCTCACCAATTTCGAAGGGATTATAACTGAATATATCCTTCGATTCAATTTCAAAGCTTCGAATAACCAAGCCGAATATGAAGCACTCTTAGCCAACTTAAAGATTATCAAGGAACTTGATATTGATGCCTAAAGATCTTCACCGACTCACAATTGATTGCTGGAAAGGTTAAAGATGAATTTGAAGCCCGAGATCCCATTATGATGAAGTATCTTCAGAAAGTGAAAGATCTCATGTCAACCCTAGAATATTTTGAGATCTTTCACATCCAAAGGATAGAAAATGCTCGAGCCGACATACTTTCGTGACTCACAACCACTTCTTTCAACTTGCTTGATCAGATATTCGTCGAATATTTTGAACAGCCGAGTATAGATAAAGTCGAAGAAGTGCTACAAATCAATGATGAACCAAGCTAGATGAATCTGATTATTCAGTACTTGACTGATGGAACTCTACTTACGGATCTCTCATAAGCCAAACGACTTAGATGGACGACCTCGTAATACATTTTGATGAATGGTCAACTATATAAGAGGTCATTCTCTCTTTCCTTACTGAAGTATTTAGGACCGACAGATGCCGACTATGCACTCAGAGAAGTTTATGAAGAGATTTGTAGAAATCACTTAGGGGCAAATCTCTATCTTACAAAGTCTTACAATAAGAATATTATTGGCCCACCATAAAGAAAGATGCAGCTGAACTTGTCTGAAGGTGTGAACCATGTCAGAAATATACAAATATACAACACCAACCAACTAGTCAATTGATATTAATTGTTGCACTATGGCCCTTTGCACAATGGAGAATTGACATATTTGGTCCTTTCTCTCCGGCATCTGGTCAGAGAAAGTTCAAAATGGTCGCCATTGATTACTTCATCAAATGGATGGAAGCTGAATCTCTGACATAAATCTTTAAAAATAAGATAGAAGATTTCATTCAAAAATCAATCATATGCAGATTCGGTCTACTACATACCATCATCACCAACAACGATCGATAATTTGACAATCAGAACTTCAAAGAGTTATGTGTAAAATTTTATATTACATACAAACTCACATCAGTCGATCATTCAGAATCCAATGGTAAAGTGGAAATGACGAACCGAACAAACTTGTATGGACTCAAAATCAGACTGAATGAAGCTAAAAGTCTCTGGGTGGAAGAGCTATATCCAGTCTTATAGGCATATCAAACAACTCCACGCATACCAACGGGAGAATCGCTATTTAACCTAGCTTATGGAACAGAAACGATGATCTCACTTGAGATCAGATTACCATCAGTAAGGGTGGAGCAATATAATGAGCCTTGTAATTCAGAATGTCGGACAATCGATCTTGACCTACTTTCAGAAGTCCGACAGTAAGCTCAAATTCGGATGGCAATATATCGACAAAGAGTAGTCCGGTACTATAATGCAAAAGTTAAGCCGAAGGTCTTCCATTTAAAAAATCTGATCCTAAGAAAGGCGAAAGTTTCAAAATCTCTGGATCAAAAAAAATTATCTCCGAATTGGGAAGGACCTTACAGAATAATCGAGATACTTAGATCAGGCACATATCGACTGGAAACCCTTAAAAGAACAGCTATTCTTCGAACGTGGAATGCTGACAATTTAAAAATGCATTATCAATAAAGTTGTTCATGTGTACAGTTTTCAAAATGAAACATTGAATTTCAGAATCATAAGTTTCAGCCAACTATAAAGTGATGAATGGATGATCAATTTCTATCAACTATATTTTAATTTTTTACTATAAAAATTGACACATCGACTATATCTTGACTTTTATTGTAAAAGCCGATATACCGACTGTATTTCGATACCGACTATATTTTGATTTTTTATTATAAAAATCGATTGAACGACTATTTATATCGATTTAATTTTAACTAAGCAGAATACTATGCCAATATGATTCATATCGAATTGAAACTATACCGACTTGACTACGGTCAGTCGAAGAATATTCGGCTTGTCACTGTTTATCAAATAACTAGACATACTAACCGGACTACGGTCGATCGAAGGATATTTGACTTATCACTATTTATCAAAATACCTAAAAGGTAAAGTATGTCAATTAATATTCGAGTAACAGATGAATCTTATGATTATTACCAAATGTTTGACTTGCCGATAGATATTCAGCTATACAACTATAATTCTACGATAATGAAAGTATACATAAGGAAAGAAAAGTCTGTACTTACAAAAATATTGCTTTTATTCTTTGAAAAGAACATTACAAAATTGGATGAAAGTCTGATTATAAAAATTTTTGATTACAAAAAGAAAGTGAAAACATTGCACCGATCACCAATCATTATCTTTGTCTCCTTGCTCCAGTACAGCTTCGACGACTAGAACAGCTTCTGGTACAGTCGATGTTTCACCTTCTATCGACGTAGCCCCTTCTTCGGGAGCTTCATCTTCTGGGGCAGATGAGATGATGCTGCTCAAATCCAGATCTAGGTATAACTTTTCAACCGTATCTCGACTGTCCTCGTATCCGACATAGTAAAAGACGAACCTGTTGGGAAAGTGTCTCAAAGCCAATCGTTAGATGATTGTGCTCATCTTGTAAACTGTATATAAATTTTTATTAATAAAAATTATTTAATATTTTTATTATAAATTGATCATCTTTAAACTTTTGTGTTGTAATGAAGTCCTTTAGACTATATATATTAGTCGACAAAGGAAGATTTATCGTTAGGTCCTTAAAATTATTCGTGATCAAATGATACGCTATTACTAGGACAATAGCGATATCAAGTGTAGGTCATTGTGTGCCATATGAGTTAGTTGTCCTCTTAATCAAGGAGTGTGGAGATACTATTATGGCATGTAGATGGAATATATAAATACATTCGCATCGAATATGACCATGTGCCGAGTACTCTGCTGTCAAGAGTAGCTTGTAAAAGATATGGATATAAATGTCCATCCGATCTGAGATCACCATGATGACTTGTAAGCAACTCATTATAGTTTAGTACTAGACTATCTGAATTTCTAACTTAGTGACGGAAGGATACTAGCTACAGTCATATATTTATCAAGTCGGTGTGTGAGTCAAGATGGAATTGATCCCTCTGAATTGGTAGGAGATATGTATTAACATATTTTAATTTAGCAAAAACTTGATTAGGATAATCCATGAGATGGATTTGAAAGATTGAAATACAATATGGTCGACTTAATTAGGGTTGACAGTTAAACCCTATGTCATCTTGAGTGTTTGGGTCAAAAGGATGAATTATACGGTAACCATCCGCTAGTAGATTCTAGAAGGTTGATTTGCAACACTTCGACCCATCCGATCGTTGGGTCATCATTGCTGGATGATTACATCAATTGGTATAAAAAATTATTTCTATGTTATCAGCTTAGATTCGAATCTATGGGATCACATGCATTAGAAGATTTGATCAGATCTGATTGCTGAAGAGTCTAATTAGATTGTGACTCTGGTGAAGAGTCCTACTTGGACTAAGACTCTGTGGGAGAGTCCCACTGAGACTGAAACTCTATCATTTATGAAAAATTAATTAATAATTAGATTACTAATTGACTCAATTTGATTGAGTAAAGAGCTTTGAAAAAAATCTAATTGAATTAGATTAGTTCGACTCAGATTGAGATTGATATGATCAAATCCGATTACAAGAAAAATTTGATCCTAATTCGATCAGGGTTTGGACTCGATTAATTTTTGATTGGATTAAAAATTTGGTAAGATATTTAGATTTTTAATTAGATTGGATTCATTTTTATCAGTGATTTCAATATAAATTTAATTTAAATTAGAATTGAATCAGAAATGAAGAATCCAAGTCAGACTAGGACTCTATCCTTATCTTTTGCACCATATCTGGATCCATGCCAATTTCTCTATGCCTAATTGGATTTGGATTGTGATTTTTGACATCATGAGAGAGGATCCAATAAGGGTGGTCGGCTATAGCTGATGAGTCATAATATTATCTCTTGCCTAATTCGAATGCGATCCGAATTAGAGATAAGATGCAGACTAGGAAAAGAATTTTTCATATATGGTATATTATTGGAATCATATTTTTTCTTTATTTTTCTTGAGGAATCCTTTAGTGTGTGAGAATTTAAATTTTTTCTCTACATCTTAATGATTTTTTTAGAATTTTTGGGGATACTAAAAAGGGATTTTGGCATTGATTCATGGCATCCTTTCTTGGAGAGTCTTAATTTCTAGTCTATAAAGGGGACCCCTTTCTTGGACATCCCATGATCAATTCTCTTGTAGATTTTTTATTTTCAGAGTCTCTTCTCCTCCTCCTCTCTTCCTCCTCCAGATTTTCTATCACTTTGGAGTATCCAAGATGCTTGTAGAAGAAGAAAGAGGTCAGCTGTCGAAGTTGTTCGTAGACTAGCATCTCCGAGCCCCTGATCTATGTCAGTCTTCACGTGAATTTTTCTATGGAGGCCAGACGACTTCATGTGGCTGTAAGTGACTTGATAAACACCCTCTCCAATCGTTGGATTAAAAGAGATCAAAATCAAAATTTATTTGCTAATAATTTTTAACTTATTTTGATTCCTATAATAGATCTAATAGTTAAATCTAGAATTTCAGCATCAATGAGATCGATGTGATTTCTATTTTTAGATATAAAGCACATATTTTTCATATCAAAGATCCTGATGTGGTAGTTTAAGATTAGATCTTATACATATGATTAAGATTAAATTATTTAATCTATTATTTTTGTTGCATAAAATTTTTTAATTGCATGTACTGCACTATCGAAAATTTTCTTCAGAACCCACCTTCGAGGATTTCTTCCTTGAACCCTTTCGAGTTCTTGAAGTTCTCAACGGCTTGGTTCAAAGCTTCCCTTGCTGACTTTGCTTTAGATTTTGCCAACTCCGCATCAGCTCTTATGGAGGCCGACTCAGCATTGGCCAGTGCCAACCTTTTCAAGGTGGCCGGATGCCTTCCACATTCGGCTTCAAGTTCATCAATGCACCCATCCCTCTCTTTTCACAGTCGGTGGATGGAGTACTTCTTGCTCCTAATCCGCGACTTAAGGGATGAGATGCTTTGATGAGCTGACTCAACTTCGGGAGAAGAGCAGCTTCGATGAGCCGCCTGGCCAATGCCGGATTGGCCAGAGCTGACTCACCCTTGGAGATCTAGATGTCTACAAGGTTTGGAAGGCCAACAGATGACCCATCATTGGCCGAGATCATTGGCGCCTTCCCCCGATCTTTGGTCGGCAATCCCACGCTTGAGAATGCTGGAAAGTCAAAACTTGACTGCGCTTGAGAACATTCCACCATTGGAACGACTGGTGCAGCCTCAAATTGCTCAGATTCGATTGTGACTCCCGTCTCGATTCGAACCTCAGCTGATGGAGCCATCGATGGTACTGTTGCAGCTCCATCTTCTCCCACCATCCTATCTTCTGCAAATGGCACCTAAAGAAGTATTGTCGGGGCCGACAATGCCAAGACTGGTTCAAGAATCATTTCCGATGGAATGTCAGATTCTTTCGCCAATGGAGTAGTGACCTGACCTTTCTTCGATGGTCGGAAAGGTCCGGCTTCAGTTGCTGCCTTCTTCTTGGTAGTGTGCGAGCAAATTTCAGTAGCCGACACTTGTGCCCTCAACTGCATAGCTGCAATCAGAATAAAAAAATCAGTGCAGTTCAGAAATAAATAAAAACAAAAAATAAACAGCCGACTATGTTATACCTAAAGAAATGACCGAACTAAGCCCGACGTCATAGAGAGCTTGTTCAGTCATCAGCTCTCGCTGTGGTGGTACTGTCATTCTTCCAATCGGATTAAGTCTTCTCGATGATCGACCTCCACCCGACTGTTCTTGTTGGGATCAGTCCTTGGGTCACCCCAGCACGAGGAAAAGCCCCAAGGAGAAGAAGAAGAAATGAAGAAAAATTGATTCTTTCATCTATGAATGGACGATGAAAGATCGATGATAAAAAAAATATATTTCCTCAAGTTGAAGAACCACCAACCTTTGACCTTCGAATGAAGACGACGGATGAAGAAAGATCGAAAAAGAGAAAGATGAGGAACAGTCAGTATAAGATGACACAATAAAGCAAAGCTAATGATCAGCCAGATATAGTTCAGAGCCAGCTGAGCAGGCAAAGGCCGTAAAAATCAAAAAAATTTCGGACAAACTACAGAATCGAAAATCAAAGACCAGTCTGAAGGTCCTCAGCATAGAATACAACCTGATCCGGAGGAGGAGAGTTCACCCGACCAATAGAGCCAAGAGCAAAAAGCTGATACTACTTCAGGATACGATACTGTTCCTGAAGCCGTTCGATATTGAGTTTAGATAAGAAAGAAGCTTTCATTTTTAGATCTGAAGGAGAGTCATCAGTCGGATTCCCCGATCGATTATCTCGAGAAGAAGAAGCCCTAGCCATAAAGATGGAAAACTAGTGAAGAAAATCCTAAAATGAAAACCCAAAGAGTAGAAGGACCCAAGGAGAAGGACGAGAAAACTTGACTTGAAAGCCAAAGAAGGTGCGAAGAAGAAGATCCGAAAAACTCCCGATACTGGGGCAGCAGAAGCTTCCGTTGCAGAGGATGCTGACAAATGCAAAAGTAAAGTCTGGCTGAAAGTGACTCCATATATATAGGATCCCTCAACGGTCCAGATAAAATCGATCAAATCTGAATCTCATCAAATAACGACATGCAGTAATATCCAGGCCGACCATTGATCGGACAGTTTGACGCATCTGCTCTCGATTGTGCCACCTCACCGTTATCCACGTGAACAGCTTTGACCTAATGATGTTTGTGTTGGAAAATATGTCCCAAAAGTCAATCGTCAAGCTGTTAACGGTTGAGCAACTAAATATTGTAATTGATTTGTTAATAAATAAAATATATTTTTAGTATTTTCATCATAAACTTTCATCTTCTAATGAACTCCATTGTTATGATGAAGTCCTTAGGATTATTTAAGTTCGATAAAGAGAGAATTTATCGATTAGTCCTTAAAACTGTTCACGATCAAATGATAGGCTGTTAATAAGGACGACAGCTTCTATCGAGCATAGGTCACTGTAGGCCATATGGGTTGGTTGTCCTCTTAATCAAAGAGTGTGGAGACACTAGTATAGCATACAGGTGAGATATAAAGGTACATCATCATTGAACTTGATTAACTCCAGAGCATTCTGCTGTCGAGAATGTCTCTGTTGGGATATAGGTATAAGTGTCCCTTAGATCTGAGATCACCTCAGTGACTTGCAAGCAACTCACTGTGCTTTGGTACTGGACTAACTGAATTTTTAATTCAGTGATGGAAGGCTTCTGGGCATAGTCAAGTACTTGCGAAGTCAGAGTGTGATCGAGATGGGATTGACCACTCTAAGAGTTGGAGAAGAATGAGTCACTGTATTTAAATTTAGCAAAATCTTGACCAGGATAATCCATCAGATGGATTTGATATTTTGAAATATAATGTAGACAATCTGATCAAAGTTGACAGTTGAACTCTGAGGTATCTTATGATCATTTTGATCAAAGGGATGAATTATATGAAAACTATATCCGCATGGGTTCTAAGGATGTTGTTCTACACATTCGACCTATCCAATCGTCGGGTACTATTGCTAGATGGTCACTTCGATTGGTACAAAAATTTATTTTTGTGCTACTGACTTAGGTTCAGACCTATGAGGTCACATACATTAGAGTTCATGATCCGATCGGATGGTTGATCAACGATTAAGAATCGTTTTAGGATTAAATGATCAATACGATTGATATTTAACCTAGTGCAAGTGTTGCAGGAGGATCGATTAGTAATTTGATTGCTAATTGACTTAATTTGATTAAGCCAATGGACTGAGATTAAGTCTAATTGAATATGATTTAATTAGATTTGATTTGAACTTGATTGGATCAAGTTCAATTGGTTTATTGGATAAGTCAAGTGCAAGAAAAAAACTAGTCCTAGTTCAATTAGAACTTGGATCAACCTAAATTCTAATTTGATTAAAAAATTAAATCAGATTTAAATTTAATTTAATCTGATTAAATTAGATTCTTAATTGGGTTAAGACCTATTTTAATTGGGTTGATCTAATTTTAGTTTGATTTGGTTTGAGAAATCAAATTAAAACAAGTCATAAGATAGAATCCTAGTAAGACTAGGATTCCACCTTGCGCTACATAAGCCTCCCCACACCCTCTCTTATTCCATGCCAATCTCCTCTTATTTTGTGCGACAAAAGCCCTGTCCTAGGTCTTTCCTATGTGCAAAAGGTTTCCTCTCTTCTTTCATACATGGAAAGTGGTTGTGGATCAAATCAAAGTAGGAATAAGTTTGGATTTCAAATTCTATAAGATAGAGTTTTAGAAATCCAAAACTCTTTTCTTTTTGCACCAAATTTACCTAGATTTTTTTTAAAATTTTTGTAGCTTTTAGGAGACACATTGTGCACCCTTTGCTATTGGTCCATGCACAAAAATAAGGAGGAGGTACCCAAGAGTTGGGTGCCCCTTATCTTGCCATGTTTGGATAAGCCTTGACTAGGTATTTGACCTAGACAAAGACTCTATCATATCTCTCTTTATAAAATGAGTTTCTTCATAAAATTTTTGAAGAACACAGAGATTTGAGAGACCTTTGGGGTATCCAAAAATCAGAGAGAAAGATCTTTGGATCGTGGAGATATAATAGACACAAGATAGGATGTCTAGGAGAGAGAAAAGAGAAGAAGAAGAGGGTCTTCTTCTAGGGTTGTTAGTTTCATCTCTTTTCTTTCTCCATCTTGAGTTTTCTGAGAGTGTCTCAAATCTAAAACTCCTCCTCCTACTTCTCATCTTTGGAAGAGCCCAAATCAAGAAGAAGGAAGCACCTGATCAACTATCGAAGAAGGATCAGCATAGTACTAGCATACTGTGCTGATTTTTTGAAGCAGAACTTCTGATCGAGATTCGTGGGCTCGTGTGGACGACTCTTAAAGATCGGACGCATGTGCGGTTTGCAACATCATCCTCAAGCTCGGATCAGAAAAGTTAGAACGTCTAACTTGCAAGGTAATAGATCTGATCTATTGTTTAATACATACATTAGATGTAGTATAGAAACATGTTGATATGATCAACATGTAGCTCATGCTCTATATATTTTAATTTCTGATTTAATGCTATGTAATAATCATGTAATAGGATCTTAGATCTAGAGATTTTCTGATTTTAAAAAATAAATTTTATTTTATTTTAGTCTTTCGCTGTCTGATCTTGAAAAAATTTCAAGATCTAACCTTGAAACCCTAGATCTGGTTCCTTCAATTTGGATACGTGGCCAAGATCTATTAGTCAGAATCAAATCGTCCGACATCAAATTATCTTATCAAAATGATAGCCCAATAATAATTTCACAGCTATCGAAATAGCAAAACAGCCAGAGATCTCTCGTATTCCAAAAACTCATAAAGACCAGTAGCTGAGTCGGGGCTCGAGGCAACAAGTGACGACTCCCTTCATCCAACGTGACAGACCACGTGATAATATACACGTCAGACCATCTTGGACTTGAGAGTGGGGGCAACTGTTAGAACAATTCAACTGACCTTCGACTTTGACTCTACATTGACCTTACGAACACTACTCTGACTCACAATCAGTTGACCAACTGACAGTCGGCTATTATCAACTAGCAACGGATAACTTGGTGAACCTCCAACCGAAGATCATCGACATATTAGAGTTACCGATCGATGTTTATTCGGATCTCTAAGACTACCAACTTACCACTATTACCGACATATTGTCGGCCTATCTTCTCAACATACCCTAACCATTGTGAACGGTTATCTACTACATGTCACGGTCATTAGTGAGCATAAACAACCCATTAACTCTATGATTATGGCCTGATAATTTAGGACCATAAAAAATGAGACTACGTGCTCGACGATTATATCAGAATCATTTATAAAAGAGAGATAAATAAACAGCATGGGTAAGATAATTTTGAGCTGAGATTCTGCCATTTCAAATACTTTTATCTGTTGTTCACCATTCTCCGTTGATTTAAGCATCGGAGGGTCTCCATCGGATAGAATTTTGGCCTGTGAGGATTTTGTTTTGCAAGTGCTTTTCACCAGCGACAGACGATAGGGGATTGCCTACAACAAGTTTCAATAACCAAATTGATACTCATAACTGAATAAGAGTTTAAGTCATAACACCAAGGGCCTGGATCATCAATCAATGGTCCAATTGCCATATCAATTAGTTAAAGTGAATTTGTATTAAAATATATTAAAAATAATAATTATTTAAAATATAATATATATATATATATATATATATATTTGCATCAATACCATCTTTTAAATCATATGAATTTACATTTGATGTTACTCTTTAATTATCACATAAATAGAAAATAATCACAAATTATTTATTATTTAGAACACTTGTAAATATATAAATATAATACAAGAGTATGTAGAAGTTTTGATATATTTAGTTATTTCAAATTATAAGGTTTTGAAAATATTATAAAATCTCTTTTATCAAAAAAATTTCATTATATTTCTAAATTTATGCTAGACTTTCTCTGATTATCCCAACTTAATTTTGTTATACCTCATTTTGAGCCGTGCAACCTATATTTTTCTTTAAAACATGAATTGTTGCCACTTGCTGGACCATATAAACTCTTACGACCTATATATATATATATATATATATATATAGATGGATTTGGATTAGTCGATAAGATGGATTAAATTTAAATTTAATTAAATCAGATTAAAATTAGATAATAAAATACTATATCCATGATCCAAATTATTGGACGTGATCTACCAACTCAAAACTACTTGCACCTTAAAAATCATATGATTTAAAAACCTCTAGCTTATGTATCAAGTGATTAAAAGATACATCTAATTTATTTTTAGTTCAATTTTTAATTACTTGATGTATGGATTAGAAATTTTCAAATCATATAATTTTTTATATGTAATCAGTCTTGAAGTAGTAGATCACATTCAATAATTTAGATCATTGATATAAGATTTTTATTATAAAATTTTGATTTAATTAAATTTAAATTTAAATTTAAATGATTATAGATAAAAAATAAAAAAAAATCTGGACCCATGAGGTTGGACGAGACCTCTCGCATCATCACATGTATGGCACCACGGAACGGTCGATTTTCTCTGCAATGTGGCACCGTTAGATCACGTAACATTCACTATAAATCTGTGCCGACTGATGAGAGAGAGAGTTTTAGGTGCTTTGAGCTGCGTAAGATATGATCCAACGGTCGGTGTAAAAAAAAAAAAAAAAAAAATCACTCTTTCGCGCGTAAGATACGACCCGGATCCGTATGGAATACATAGAGGCATTTAATAATTGTTCGTACCAAGTGGGTCCCACGCATTCCATGTGTCCCCTTCTCCACCCACAATAATTTATGAGGCGCGGCGAAAGCGCAACCACCACCGCAGGATTCTCGCGCAAAACTCACCTGCATGATTGTTTGACATGACACGCTCTAACTTTTCGAAGTCACGTTTTAAGCTCAAAAAAGAACTCATCACCATCGCTTGTAGTGTGTGGCTCTCTTTCGTTTGTATCATCCATGGCCTACGGTAATGCATTGATTGCATATGGATCTTGGTTTCATGAATTATTTGATATTTCCACGGGTGATGAGTACCAACATAAATCGAAATTTCAGCTTAATTTGAGCAAAATAAAAATTAAAAAAATAGAGCTTCTAAAAATATTTAATTAAATTATTAGATTTTGCTAACCAATATCCTTAGAGCACTGGTTAAAAAATATTTAATGTTTTTTGAAAATCAGTAAAATTTTTATTTAAGATATTCAAAATGAAGATTAGCAAATAGCATTTATTGCATTTTCAAGATATCAGAAAGATAAATATTTTTTTATAAAGATAATTATACCCTTCATAAAGAATATAAAAATTGCTTGAAAAGACTTGATAGAAAGTTAATATCTTCCTGAAGATGAAGTTTTTAATTTTAATTGGTATCTTGAACATATTTTATTTATGTTCATTTTGTTTAAAAATTTTTAAATTATTATTTTTAAAAAAATATTTTTATTTTAAAAAAAATAAAATTAGTATTAAATAGAAACGAGATGTTGATTCATGTGGTAGATATAATCTCTATTTTTGACATTTTAAATAAAAATTTTATTAATTTTTAAAAAATATTAAATGTTTCTTGATCAGTGCCCTTGGGGCACTGGTTAGCAAAATAATTTAATTAAATGAAGGGGTCAGGGGCACTGGTTAGCAAAATAATTTAATTAAATGAAGAGGTTGGCCTTTCAAAACGAGGCGGGAACGGTTGACCGTCGCCGTCACGCGCCCTCTTCAAAACGTTGCAGAGGGTTGGCTTCTCGGCACTTCCATCGCACCAGCATTCCCCTCTCTCTATCTCTCACCGAATGTGTGGGTGGTAGGCAATGGCCAGAAATATTAAATGTTTCTTGACCCGTGCCCCAGGGCACGGGTAAGCAAAATAATTTAATTAAATGAGGAAGTTAGCCTTTGAAAACGTGGCAGAAACGATTGACCATTGCTGTCACGCACCCTCTTTTAAACGTTGTAGAGGGTTGGGTTCTCGGCGCTTCCGTCTCACTAGCATTCCTCTCTCTCTCTCTATCTCTCCTTGAGTGTGTTTGTAGTAGGCAATGGCCAGATCCAAGGCTCTTCCTCTGCTATTCTTTCTTGGCCTCCTATCGTTCTCTTTCAGTCCGGCAATAGCAACCATCAAATTCAACTTCTTTTACCTGACCCTCATGGTACCCATTGTTATCATGCTGGTTCAAAGAACATCAACATAGCTACCACATAATTTACTTCAATATTAGTTGTCGGGTTGTTTTGTATATATATATATATATTTTTTTTTTTTCTTGACGAATAGGGAGGTCAAGCCACCCAATTTTATTAAGATAGATATATGTATATGATATTAACTACAAAGAATTGACAATGAACCAAGCTGAGAATGTTCATATATTTATTTTTCTTGACGCAACATATATATATATATATATATATATATATATATATATATATATATATATATATATATATATATAACAGCAATTTTGTACTCTTTCTTTTATCTGTCTTAAACATGTATGGCTAGTTTCAAATTTGTATATATATATATATATATATATATATAAAACAGCAATTGTGCACTCTTTCTTTTGTCTGTCTTAAACATGTATGGCTAGTTTCAAATTTGTTGTAGTGCTGCTAGCTAGAACAGAAATTGTGTTATACTAGAATTAAATTTTTGTATTGGAATGAGTAACATAAAGGCCAGCCTGGTCATCCATGTGATTCCTCTTAGAGGGCTATGGAGTTGCTCTTTAGGTGGTGCAAAAGGAGGGAGATGGTAATACAAAAAACAGTATCTTCCAGAAAATTTCTCTACAATGGTACTTCTTGGTATATCACTAAAATCTGCATGCAAACATGCTGAGAGATACATACCACCAAGATTAGATTATAACTTGCAGACAGAAAGATACATTATGAACAATTGCTAGCATTGTCACCTCTCCGGTGGGGACTTGTCTTTAAATCCTGAGCATTGCTTAGAAAAACAAAACTACACTATCAATCATGCACCATGTAGACATATCTTCCACTGGGTTACACAAAATGAACTGTAACACTCGTTCTTTGCACATTATTTTTAACTTGAAAATCATGATTGAATCCTTTCAAGTGTTTAAATATGGAAAAATGGGGAATTACATATAAAGAAAAGATTATGATTTTAATAATTTTTCTTTTAACTTCAAAGATTGACACCACCAAGTTTGATAGAATTGTAACTGAAGTTTGAACTTGTAAAATCATGAAAGTTGCTAGCACAATGATAGTGATTCTGAAGCACATCCAATTTCACCAAGCCTAGTGTTCCAAGATTAAACTTCAAAAGGCAAATGTTGGTTGTTTTTAACAGTGGCCGGGCACTTACTGCAACGGTATTCCCTTCAACAAATGTTGCCGCCCAACTGCAGGCACGCCGGCACCGGACTTCTTTGTGCAGGCCCTCAAGCCGTATAATATCACCACTGGTGAAACTGTGACTGAATGCGCCATCGAGTGCTGCTTCTCCCTCAAGTTGGTTAGTCTCTCTCTCAAGCTCTCATAATTATATGACTAGTATTGTTAGGGACACTTGAACAAATTCAACATCTTTAGGGAAGTGTTTTTTTTTTTTCTCTTCTCGTGTGGATTGAGAATAGATGTTATTATGTAATTAATGTTGATTCTCTTTTGTGAATTTGGGCATCATAGTTTGAACTAAGTGAAGTAAGATTGGTTACTCAAAAAAAAGAAAAAAAAAAAGGTTCTGTTAACTACAGTAATGTTTTCTTCGGTCTCTCTGAAATGATATTTTTAAATTTTCCAAATTTCATTGCTCAACTGGGTATATATTCAGCTCTTTATGATAACTAGTAAAACCGGAAAAGTTTGGTATAGTTTTTTACGCGTTGGGAGTTTTGATGTAGGCTACAAGCTTGACATGTCTTCTGGTCACCTTTTGGAGGAATTAGTTTTTGAAAGAACCTTTCGGATCAAGGAATTTTGAAATTCAGGGTGACAATATGCCATGATGAACTATGTCAGTATCATTTTAAGGAGTTTGATTCTTAAACAAATTAAATTCCATTTGATATTACGATATTACGTTCGAAATTAATTCTTCATTTGTTAGATCTGAAATTATCATATTAGCATGCAGGCCTAGTTTGAAGGATGCAGCTACCACAAAATCTTCAACCCCTATTTTATTAATTATGCTTTGGAATTTGGGAGGAGGACAAAAAGCAGCAATTGGAAGTCATCTAGGAAAATTCTTATGCAGGATTTTGATTATCTTGTGCCCAGTTTCCTTGTCTTTTAAGCATTCCATTAAACAATAGACAGCATATTATTTAACATTTATTAATTTTCACTTATAAAAGAAAGGATTTAGACAGAAAATCTACTTTATTTTTATTTTCACAAAAAAGTTATACTTACTATTTTACTAAAACAATAATTCAATGTAAACTTCATTGGACCATGCATTATGCCTGTACCCTCAGATGAAAGCACATATATGGTTCTTGCACCTTATAAAAAGATCGATCGGATGCATACATGCATATTAGTAGCAGATGCATATTTAATGTGCGTATATATATGCGCTGATGCACTAATGAAATGGTTCTTACACTGGCTGGGTTATATACTAATTAATGGCAAATGCAGTATATACATAGAAATTTCGACGCCACAATCTTAGAGATAGTACTGTATGGCAGCCTAACTACCAAGTTACCCTACCTTTAGCCCTGCAGAAATTCTAATTAGCCACATCTTGTTGTTATCATGGTGCAACAAATCATCGAACATACCACCAGGTCAAGAAGCTCATAGATGACTTAAATCATTACTGGAGCGACGTATCCTGCCCCAGCAACAACGGGCACAGACTATGGGAGGACGTCTGGTGCACCTACGGCACTTGCTCCAACCTCACCGAATCAGTATACTTCCAACGGGCTCTCGCCCTCAGAGCCCAGGTGAACCTGCTCTCCATCTTCAAACGCAACGGTAATTAACCACCTCTCTCTCTCTCTCTCTCTCTCTATATATATATATATAGATACACACACGTACACCTGATCATATATATATATATTTCCAGTAGAACCAGTAGTACTTAATTAATTGGCCCAATATATTGTTAATTTCCTAAATTAACTGCATGCATGCGTGAGCTTTAAATGTTGCTACATATGAAGGCATTGTGCCATCTAGCACCAAATACTACAGCCTCAAGGGCATCCAGAAAGCGCTCAAAGGCATCCCTGGGTCGTCGACTGTGGTGGAATGCAACCGGCAGTGGTTGTTCTTCGGGGACTACTACCTCTACAAGATCCACATTTGTATCTCCAGCGATGCGAAGTCGATCATCAGCTGTCCTATCAAGAAGAGCACCATCAACTGTGGCAGCGAAGTTAAGTTCCTTCCTTTTGACCCTCGTGAGCTGCCCGTCAGTACTGGTGCCCACAACATGCCGGCGGCCAACCCCATCAAGATGCCTGCAGCTGCCATAGATATGGACATGTAACTTAGCAGCTTGATCTAGCTCTGATCAGTTCTTTTTCTTCTGCTAGCTGCTTGCTTCCATGATATATATATATATATATATATATATGATGAACTATGACAAGGGTATATGCATGGTTGGAGATGTATCTGATATGAATCATCAATAGACAAAAGTATGTAATTACATGAGCACTAAATAAAAGGATTGTATCCAACCTTTAATAATAGATGTTTGCTTTTTATCACTAAATAAAAGTTTGTATCCAATCCTCATGAGTAGAAGAATTCTGCTTTTTCTCTGGCAGAAAATCGATGTACCATGCATGTACTCCAGTTGAGCTAGATATTCTTCTCATTTTAAAATCAGATAACTTTTGAAGCTATACAACACGTTGCGCCCATTAAAATATGGCATGCTAAGCAATCAAAATTAAATTTTATCATTTAGATACTGAAACACGCGGATTGGTTAATTTAATCTTTTTTTTTTTAAAGAAAGACTTTGATGATTAGACATTATCTCCAAATTTGGAAGGAATTGGGTGAAGTTTTACAAACAAAATAGATATAGAAATCTAGATCTATCTTCTATATATAGGATTTTAGTATTTTATAATTATTTTTATTAGTCATATTTATTTTAGAAAAATTATATATTTTTTTAATTAGAAGATAATTCCAACTCAAATTGTATAAGAGCAAACTCACTATTATATATGTAAGCTTTGTAACTGAATTTTATTATTCATTAATGAAAGAAAGGGGAACTTTAACCCTACTTTTGTCAATTCTTTTCTTAGCTCTTTTAGAGATTCAAATTGAACATATTGAAGGAATTATTTCCTTCTCAATGATCAAATCATTTACTTACTTTATATAAAATTTAGTTAATTTTATGGCAATATAAAGCTTTAGAAACAAGATTTCAAAGTCTGATTTCTAAAATATTGATCACAAATTAAATTTTATTGTTATTTTAATTATTTCTTATACATATACTATATGTGCCTAATTGTCGGTATTGCTAAAATTTAGATATTTTGTTTCAATCGAAAGATACCACTAATTGACAGCCATAATGAAAATTAACCCATTTATCTAAGTAGTCCAAGCTAGATATGGTTCGATAATGTAACCTTTTCATTTATTTTCATTTTTGAACCTAATTCTTGTTACATCCCAGACCCGCTATCCATATTGACTACATGACATGATCGCATGAACCCTAGAGCGATGCTCTAGAGATCATGCAAGACCTACAAAATAAACAAAATTTTGATCAAAAGCACCAGAATAATTAAATTAGGCATAAAATTTAGCCATAATAGTCTACTAGAATAGTTTTACTCAATTTCATAGTTCAAATATTCATCTACTATCAAAAAGAAAAATAAACTCTTTAACTAATAGCTTCATCTCACTCTAACTCCATGCTCAGCCCATCCGAGATTAAGTATCCTACAACTTTGAAAGAAAAAGAAGAGGGTAGTCTGAGCTTTTCAGCTCAATAAGAATCCCCATTGATACTAATATAGATAAAATAAATTTAAAAAATAAAGATTAACTATAAACCATATCAAAATGCAAGCAAAAATCATAAAATCTTGTATCAATCATTCAACTCGACTCAAATAAATCCGTACAAATAGGCACACACAAAATATATGTCATCAAATCTACACCTCATTCAAGAAAATATATCAAATATATCATCAATATAAAAGTTTTATTCAGCAGCAGTTTCATATATCTTATCTTTCATTATTATCCAGATTTTCAATCAATGATTATCTTTCCAATTTAGACTATCCATGGTTATGCTTCAACTCATGTCTGGTAATCCATAATCCCATACTTCGATCTAAGGCGGCAAACTATAATATCCATGCTTCGGTCTGTAATGGCAAACCAAAATATCACGATTCAACTGGCAATCCATAACATCTATGCTTCAGCCCATGATGGCAAATCAAAATATCATGATTCAACTGGCAATCCATAACATCTATGCTTCAACCCATGATGGCAAATCAAAATATCATGATTCAACTGGCAATTCATAATATCCATGTTTCGGCCCATGATGGCAAATCAAAATGTCATGATTTGGCTTGTAAGTAGTAATCTATAATATGACCAGTCCAATCCTTTTACTCAAAATCAAATTATTTAATTTTATCCATACCAGAGAAAATAAAATTTCATATTATATGTTTTACCAAATTCCAAAATAACCAGTATCATATTCCAAACGAACAGAATCACTAATACTTGATACATCTATAGATGAAGAAATGTATATTTATATATTCATATCAAATATCAATCAGCATGGCAAATGATACAAAATCCAAAATCATCGACACATATTACAAAAGATATATCGATATCGGTGATTGTGTGCATGAATTCTTATCTCTATTGGCGACTAACTTAATTACAGTGAATGCCAATCAACTCCTCGATCTACAAACATGAGGGCAAAGTATTCTGTTCACCACTTTTTTATCTAAATAGTTGCTCATCTACGGAGCCAATCCTTATCATTAGAACAATTGTAAACATCCAAAATCAATAATGAAAAATTGCAAAAGAATAGGTTAAATGATTGCACAATACTAGCTCGAGATCCTTAGTCACATAACACTGGTCAAAGACTCCTCCTAGGATCAATCAAATTAACCCAAGTAACTAAGTCCCTCCGTTGATCCATGAGGTATCTAGATAGAGAAAGAGAAAAATAGCGAGATAAAGTGAAGAAGGGAGAGAACAAGAGGAAAGAGAAAGAGAGAGAAAGCAAGAGGGGAAAGAGAAAGACCTATGGGTGCTCAAAAGAGAGGAAGAAGAGAACTTTAGAGCCAGTCACACCCATGATAGTGACCTTCAGTGGTGGTGGCAGCGACAATGGCCTTTGGCGATTAGAACATGGCTACATTTGGGGATGGTGGTTGGCCTAGCAGAAGAAGAAAAGAGAAATAAGGAAGAGAAAATAGGGCATTTGGCTTTCAACCACATCTAGCAACTTGTCAGCGGCAATCAAAATGACGATGATAGTTCGGAGCTTCTAAGATAGGTCTGGAAGATGGGTTGCAGTGGATTAATTAACTTGTTTCAGCAACAATTTGATAGTGGCTCGTAGACCACGCTCAACAGAAAATCAAAGAAACTTGATAGATTCCACCAATGATTGATCGAGGATTAAGAGTGAGATGCCCAGAAGGAATAGGGGAGAGCCCTTTATAGGCCAAGTCTTGGGCTTTGGCAAGCCCTATACTTCCTAATGCCTGACAAAATTAGGGAAGAAGACAAACTCCTTCTAAAAGTCCACTTCCTTCGTCTCATGTACAAGCCACATGAGATGGAGTTTTATGGTCTCGCACTAAGATTCCTGTGTGTTAAGATTCATAGTGGCTCATGGATCGGTCAATAGACCCGTCCCTTACAATTGTGGAATATTATCTTGTTATAACATCAGTATAACAATCAATATTTCAATATTTATGTTAATAAACCAAATATAAAAATTACTTTTTGAGATACATGGTGATAGTTATAATCATTATATTGGTGATCAATAATACTTTTGATGGGCAAGAACATGTTGTTTAAAACCTTGAACTGCATCTCTAAATCAAATTAACACACAAAAAAGGAACAACAAATGATAACTCAACAAACAAGTCCCGTCTCCCTCTTCATTTTATTTTACTGGGTGCATGGTAATTATTGGTCTTTATGATTTGTTATCATCGCATATACCAATAGAAAATGACCATGTCACAAGCTCCTTTATTCTCAGTTGGCACATTTGTTAAAATTTTGTCCAAAGGATAGTTAAAAATTCTCTTCCTTTAAGGTTACCCATGGGATATCTACACTCACCCATTGATGAAATGCTGAGCCTTTTTCTTTGTAAATCTAACATCAACTTTGCACCAACCTTCTTTTTCTTCTCAGTTTTACTTTAGACCAACTTTAGCCCATGCCTCACATGCCGGGCTATGAGCCCTTAGCCGCAACATTGGTGGCCCATCTAGGTCCCGAACATGTGACTGTGATACATCTTCCATCTATACACAGACTCCTTTTTGACTGAGAGGGTACGGTGATAGTGAGAAGGGCACCTCCAATCCATATACGAATTTTCTCTTGATGGGGGGAGGGGGGCTATGGTGATAATAAGAAAAGAGAGCGTCATTAGTTTTAGATTTATAATGACTCAAGGAAGACTCTAGCTTATATAGGAATGAACTATCCTTCTCACATGAGGGGCCTTTTGGATTGGAAGCCAGAAGAATAAAATCATAAGGCCCACCAGCTTGAGCAGATGATACATCATGTGCCAGGCTATGGGAAGGCAATAAGTTCAGAAAATTTGGAGCTAATTTGGAATGTTATCATTCAATTTTTTGAAAGATGAACGTAGTAGAGAAAGTAAGAATTATCTTGTATTTGGCTTTGAAGAGAAAAGTGCATATTGCTACCAACTTGAAGAAGAGAGCTTGAACTCACCCTTCCTCGTGTGTGCTGTGTTATGAGTCTCAGGAGACAGATTCTCATATGTCTTGTAGATATTCTAAGCAGCTAGTAGAATTCTTTAGAAACGAGATTAAATTGAGAGAAGAGCTCCATCCTTTTTCATGTTTTGGGGTTTCTAGAAAATGATGTAGGTCTGAAAGCAGATCAAATATGAATGGGATATTGATTATCCATATTCTATGCTTTCTTTTTTCAGTAGATATGTATACGGATACAAATATTAAATGGATAAACAAAAATAATATCTACTTTTGTTCTAAACAAATGTGAGTATAAATAGAATATTAGGTATATCGATATCCATTTTATATAAACATAGATGTAACCCAGATATTAATTATTTGTATATTTATTTTATTCAAATAAGGATAAAAGTAAGATATCATTTTTAGATATAAATCAGATTCTTGGCAATATTCAATAATAAGCATTCAATAACATAATTATAAAGGATGGAAATAGGATCTACTATCCAAATTGATTGTTAGGGATGGCAATGAGTCGGATATGGATTGGGTTGATCAATACCTTTGTCTTGTAACTAAAAACTCCATATCCATACCAATCCCAATGCATCTCGTGTCGGATCAGGTCAGATCAAATAGTGATGCAGATTGGATCAAGTTGGATAGGTAAGATAGATTGGATCAAATAAGGATCTCATCATACAAATATTATAAAATAACTATAACTTTGATCGGAATTTAGATTAAGATTATGTTGTTTCGGACTCGGGGCAGGGCATATCAATACTCATATCCGATCCAAACTTATTTCGGATATTTTATCTAGAACCTATACCCATCTTGGATTTTAATCAGGTTAGATAAAATCTACCCCAATCGGATTAAATTGAGTCGGCTATCTAGTGGGTTGGCTACAATTACCATTCCTATTGATTGCATGTAATATTCAAATAACTAGGTAAGAGTTTAAGTCATAATTATTAAATCTAGTTATATCAGAGATAACATGACCAAAAGTTTGGGTCACCCAACCACTGGTTCGATTGTCGGGTCTGTTATTACACTTAGTCAATTTTGGACCATGTGGCACACCAGGAAGAATGGGCATGCTGTTGATTTGATGATGAAGTTGGAAGATTGGTTTTGTGCCGGTCTGAACAAACATGAGGTATCTATCAATCTTGTATTATGGTTGATCAAGTCATCAATTGATTTGTTATCAGAGATATCAGCTTCATACCGATCTGCAAGTCAAATATCTTTTGCCGGCACTATATTAAACCAGATCGGTTCATTACCAACTCGATGGTATAATAGTTGACCTGCTCAGTTTATAGAAACGGGACATTCGTTTTACCCAACCTCTTATTTAGCCAGTAAGGCTTCGAGTTAGTAATCTTCTAGCTATATCACAGTTGTATTACAGCTACGACATAGCTGTTTTCTAACTCAGGATAATTCACAACCACTCTATGGTTGGCTATTCTATTATAAAAAATTTCATATGGTTATCCATAACCATCTAACAAACTCATAACAGCTTAACAAACTTTTCAAATAGTCTTAGCAGACTCCCTTTATATAAAGAGGAACAGGATACTCTCTGAAAGATAAGTCATAACTCTCAGAGTCCAGACTCTATTAGACTCTTCTCCCACTGAAGAAAATCTAAGTTCTCTCCATCCCAATTTATACTCTTTGATATTTACTTTTCTATTTTTCACTATTTGTTCTCATGACTCCAGCTGACTTAAGCATCGGAGGATCCTAAACCGAAAGGTACCCTATTAGTTTTAGGACTTCTTTTGTAGAATCATTTATAGATTTCATTAATCGATTCTCTTTACCACTCCATATCAGTCCAGGACCAACTTCGCTGTCTTTCCTCTCGCGCGTTGCAACAACATAGTCAATCAAGATGCAGCAAATTTTTTAAAAATATATCTAAAAGTAAAAAATATTTTAAATAAAAATATAATATAAAAATATTAATTTTCAATATCAATAACACCTTTTAAATCACATGGATTTCATGTTATTCTTTAATCATAGCGTAAATAGAAAATAAAAATGAATTATTTATTTTTTTAAAAAAGTTGTAATATATAAATATAATACAGGAATATGTAGAAGTTATTATATTTATTTATTTCAAATAGTAAATTTTTGAAAATATCATAAAGTATCTTTTACCAAAGAAATCCAATCGCATCTCCAAGTGTTTGCTAGGCTTAAAATTCTTAGTTAAGCCTAGTAAGCTTATGAGCCCCAACAAAGGCCGTCTTTCCGCTGGGATTTGAATTTAATTTATTACACCTTATTTTTAGCTCTAACGTATATTTTTTTAGAACATGAACTGATGCTACTTGCTAGACCATATAAAATCTTACAAGCAATCCATATAACCAATTTGCACATCATAAATTTTGGATGGTCGTGCAACCATGTGATGGTATCTCATTCAATAGTTTTACCAATCCTTCAATCAAAAAACAAAAAAAGGTTTAGCAACCTGGAAGGTTGGTATGTCACCCAATAGCGTTTGCCCCTAAAAAAAACAAAAGTCTCCGGACCTACGGGGTTGGACCAGGCCCCCCACATGTCTCACACTATGTACGGTACAGAGAGAGACGTTTAATGATTTATGGGCGCACCTACCACCGCAGGTTTTTCCCGTGCTCACGTGCATGCATGATTGTTTCACGCGACGGACGTCACCCCTTGGATTAATCTAAATTAAAGAATTCACCTTATAGGCGTAAAAAAAAACAACTCATCACTCCTAGTGCGTGGCTCTCTTTTGTTTATATATATATATATATATATATATGCAATCTATTGATTGTCTATGGATTTAGGTTTCATGAATTAAACCTAAGTCAAATATTTCGATCATCTCCACAGATGATGAATACTAGAGCTTTAAATCCAGCAATATGAAAATCAAAAAGAGTTGTAAGGTGAATGATATATTTCGGGATAACATGCATGGATTTCGGTAAATAGCATTAATTGAAGGTGACGTTTGATAAATTTTTGTAAAAATTGGAATAACAAAACTGGTCCATGCTGCATTATTGTGCTTGATTTTGATCAAATTTTACCACCTTAATGAGTATATATATATAAAGAGCAAAAAATACAGCATCCCTTCGGAGAAAGCGGCAATTATCATAAGATAACTAATAAACTTTAAAAATTATATATAAGAAGCTAGAGCGTAAATTGCGCTTATTATTCCGTACAAACTAATATTGATAGTTACTCCTTGTTCTACTTATTTACTTTCATACGACCACATAATATAAATTCGGTGGGTTAAATTGCCATCATAACTCACAAGGTATCCTCGCTAGGTGGTATTCCATTTAAATTACTATTAATTACTCATTAATCTACTCATTTAGGAAGGCTAAACAAATGGGTGCAAATTTCCGAAGTGCTAAACATTGGAAAAGCACATGCCAGCTGTAATATCACAGAGATCGATGTAGATACTGATAAGCTGTAAACCATGTAAGTATCTATATGGGTAGCTGGGAGGGCAAGCAATTCCTTGAAGTCCTGTAGATGAAAAGCTCTCCAAACACTTGCTAAAACGTAGTCGAGTAATTTAAACACCCCAGCAAAACATCATTAATCTACTCATTGTTGACACAAACACAGAAAGGAAAGAAATAAAGGACGAGCCCACGAACGCCAATAATTGTGGACCTCCGGGCTACCCACTTCACATCATCAATTATTTTGATTGTCGAAACGTGGGATAAAAGATGTAAACGGATATCTTAATGGAGATATGCGAAAAGAAAATTTTGTCATACACCACTGGACCTAAACTAATTAATATAGAATAGCAGAAAACTTTCATGGTGGGGCCGGCAAGGGAATCAGATTGCAAACCTTATCCTTTAATGTTATCTGTGGGAATTTCTTCGTTTTTTCCTAGAAAAATTATTCGTGAGAATCGTTTGTGAGTTTAGCATTCCTCAGCATAGCTGTGTGCATGTTGGATAACTGTCTTGTATAAATTCCAAAAAGTTATGCAACTGATGTGAGCTTTCTATTTTTTTTTTTTCTATTTTTTTTTTTCTTTTTTGATTGAGAATCCTCACAAACTATCCTAAAGATCGGAGCAGGAGCACAGTTACACATCAAAAATGTTGATTGTGAATGAGCTTCAATTATATGGAAGTATTTCACATCTTTTGTGCAAGGTGGAGACAACCACCAACTATCAATAGACTTCTATCATTCTCATATAACAAGGGACAGATTTGGATAAGACCGATCGGATTTGGGTTCAAATCCGATTTGATCAAAATTTAATAATGAAAGTCCTACATCAGAGATCCAACTTATGGATTGTGATCTACTATCTGAAAATTACTTGTATATCAAAAATCATATAATTTGAAGATTATTATCTTATACATCAAACGATCAAAAAATACATATAATTCAATTTTATTTAGGCTATATCCAAATTTTGATTACTTGATGCATAGACTAGGAGTCTTCAAATCATATGATTTTTTATGTGTAAGTAGTTTTGAGATAGTAGATCATATTCAACGGCTTAAATCATTGATATAGGATTTTTATTTTAGTTTTGAATTGACTAGATTTGAGTCCAAATACAGTCGACCTGATTTTAGCTTATTCCTATAAATGTGCTATCTTTTTATATTCTAGATGGTTGATATTTTAGAAAAGATCTGAACCATAACTACTAATACTAGTCTACTAGCTCGCACATGCAATGCTTGCAAAGGAGGAGGGCTCTAAATGAGTTCAAGAAAAAATAAAAAATTTAAAAAATTTTGTATGGCAGAATAAAAAAAATTTTCAAATTCTAGATGAGTTAAAAAAATGAATTTGCTTGGATAATGGATTCCGGATAAATTTGAAGGAAAAAAAAAAAAAAAAGGTGGAAATGCATCGATGGATTCTGGATGAATTTGAAAAAAGAAAAGAAAAGAAAAGAAGTGGAAATACTGTGGAGTTGCATGGAAAAATATGAGTAGGCCAGGGAAATAAATTAGTGAAACTCCGTACTCTGCTGATACCAAGAAAAAGTTCCATGCTTTGAATGTCCCACCCATGTGCAGGGCATGTGCAATACTCCATACCTAACAAGCTAATTTAATTAATCAAGTGAAATGAAGAGGTTGGTCCGAAGACATCGGTGTGTTTGAAAACGTGACAGAAAGAGGCTTATCGGGACTTCGTTATGCTCCCTCCCTCTCTCTCTCTCTCTCTCTCTCTCTCTCTGTGGTAAAGAAATATTTCCTCTCTTTAAAATGGATAAAATTTTTATACATAAAAAAAATTTTGATCGGACATATTTTGAAAATATCTATCAAAAGATGGGTAGCAAACACACGTATTAAAATATTAAGAAAAAAGAAATAAATAAATTCTAAAAATATTCGAACAGTTTAGATAAATATCATATAATTATTTTTTTTATATATACACGTGGCACGATGACAGCGATGAAATACTCCCTCCCTCTCTCTCTCTCTCTCTCTTTTTTTTTTGGAAAGAAATACTCCCTCTCTTTAAAACGTGGTAGGGAGTTGGCTTCATGGCACTTCATCTCTCTCTCTCTCTCTCTCTCTCTCTCTTTCTGTATGGTTGGTAGGCAATGGCTACATCCAAGGCTCTTCCTCTGCTATTCTTGCTTGGCCTCCTATCTCTGGCTTCCTCCCCAACAACAGCGGCCTCTGAATTCGACTTCTTTTACTTGTCCCTTATGGTAGCCTTTCTTTTTTTAAGTTATTTTTCTTTTTCTCATAACAAAGGCTACTCATGGTAGCCTTTGTTATAATGCTGGTTCAAAGAACATCAACCTAGACACGGAAAAAAAAAAAAAGGCATTTGAGCATATGCAGCTTTCACTGTTATAAAGTTCTACAGCAGACTGCAATTTTTGAATTTTTCTTTTATTTGTCTTAAACTTACATGACTAGTTTCAAATTGGTCACAGTGCTACCAGTCAGGACAGAAATTATGTTATAGTACTAGAATTTAATTTTTATGTTGGAACAAGTAATATAGAGGGCTATATATGGACTTGTTCTTTAGGTGGTGCAAAAGGAAGGAGAAGCCTGAGTGGAGGGCTATTTATGGAGTTGCTCTTTAGGTGGTGGAAAAGGAGGTCAGGTAGAACCTGGTGATCCAAAAAACAATATCCTCATGAAAATCTATCTTACAAACATCACCAACATAAAGAGAGATATCACCAAGATGTAGATTCTAACTTGCAAACGGAACCATACATCATTAACAACTGCTAACTTAGTTGGTTGTCACCTCTGCCATTAGGACTCGGCCTACTTCAAAAAAAAAAAAGACAAGACTATATTTCCAATTATACATGCAGCATATAGACATACCTTCTACAAGGTTACACAAGACGAACTGTGACACCCTTGTTCTCTCCAAATTGTTTTTACCTTCAAAATTCCATACTTTGAGACATTTAAGAGATGCTCGATTGTTTAAACATGTAAAAATAAGAAATTATCTATAAGAAAAGCTTATAATTTTAATAATATTTATTTTAACTGCATAATTGACACCACCAAGTACAATAGAACTGTAACTGATATGTTTCAGCTTGAAAAATCACAAAAGTAGTACCATGATAATGATTCTGAAGTATATCCAATTTCACAGAGCCTAGTGTTCCAAGATTTTTTTTTTTTTTTTTAAATTATTATTTTTTGATGGAAGTTCCAAGATTAAAGACTAAAAGGATGGATGTTGGTCATTTTTAACAGTGGCCAGGCGCTTACTGCAGTTCTAGCTTCTGGAGCAAGTGCTGTCGCCCAACTACAGGCAAACCAGCACTGGACTTCTTTGTGCAGGCCCTGGAGACATATAATAGCATCACTGATGAACCTGTGACTAAGTGCAGCACCCAGTGCCGCTTCTCCGTCAATGCGGTTAGTCTTTGTTTCTCTTTCATACACACACATTAAGAGTACAAATACATCTTTAGGGAAGTGCTTTTTTAAGTTTCCCTCCTCTTTTTCTTTCTTGTGGAGAATAGATGTTATTATGTAATGTTGTTGATACTCTGTAGTGAATTCGGGCATCATAGTCAAAATAATGATATGATTTGGACTATGTGAAGCAAGATTCCTTTTTCCAAACGATTTGTTCTGTTAACCTCAGTTAAGTTTTCTTAGTTTCTCTCTGAAATAATATTCAAATTTTCCAATGTGCAATACTCAACTTGGTTTTCATCTCTTTCAGATAACTAGTAATACTGGAAAATTTGGTATAAATATACATATTGGAGTTTTGATGCAGGTTACAAGCTTTACATGGCTTCTCACCTTGTAGACGAATTGTTTTTTTTTTTTTTTGAAAGAACCTTTCCGATTGAGGAATTTTGAAATACAGGGTACTAAGATACCATGATGAACTATGCCAGTATCATTTTAAGGAGTTTGATTCTTAAAACAGAATTCCATTTGTTTTTACGATATTATATATGTTCAAAATTCTTCATTTGTTAGATCTGAAATCATGGAATTAGCAAGCCTATTTTGAAGGATGCAGCTACCACAAAATCTTCATCCCCTGTTTTATTAAGTATTGATTTGGAATTTTGGTGGAAATTAAAAAAGTAGCTATTAGAAGTCATCTAGGAAAATTCTTACGCAGGACTTAGATTATCTTATGCAACGGATTATCCTTGGTTCCAAGGCCTAGAACTTCTCTGTCAAGCTTTCCGTTCCTTTTAAGCATTTCATTAAGCAATAGACAGCATTGGGGAGTTTTCTTTCATGTCAGGAAGGAGGTGGGCTTCAAGAAGATATGATTGAGAGCAGTGTTTGCAGTGGAAAATGAAGGGGATCTTGGGAAGGCTCGGTCTCAGTGAGGCCAAGAAGACCTGAGGGTGGCTAACTCCATTTTTTTTCTTTTTATTTTTTTTTTTTGTGTAGGGTTGGTGGGCTCTCTCTCTCTCTCTCTCTCTCTCTCTCTCTCTCTGTGTGTGTGTAGGGTTTTGGGGTTGGGGGTGATGTGGAGTGGGGAGGGGGGAGATGAAGTATTCATGCATACATATTGGTAGCAGATGCATACATAGCGCATCAAATCATTCTTAGAGTAGTCATGGGAGAAAGGGTCCAATGAAGTCTAAAACACATCCATCCTGCAGAAATAAATAAATACAATCTATTTAGCGAAAAGAAAAATAAGGTGTTTTTTTTTTTTTTTGCTTTGTGGTATTCTCATGAAATGATGATGATGACTTATTGAACTGTTCTTGTTTTTCCTATTGATTAGCAGTATTCTCCTATGCTTATTTTCACATGCATAAAGATATTTATTCATGAATAACCTTAGTCTTCATTTTACTTAATTATTTTATATTTAGTTTATATGAATATTTTCCAAACTTCTGGCATGTTCGCAAGTTTGTAGGGATAATATTTGTTGAAGAAAGAAACTGCATTTGGTGAAAAATTTATTTAAGAGAAAACCAATTGTGGTTGGTGAAATTTTGTTAATTTGAGAATAGTGGATCTTAGTTCATAAGCAGTTGCATAAATATTTCTAGATAAACCCTCTTTTTAGAGCTGGCAATGTACTCTATCCGATTGACTACCTAATTTAACTTGATCCAATTTGCAATAGATGTAGGATAGATTCAAGTGATAGTACAGTCATCTTGAATTTGACATGAATATATACAACTTTTTATAAATTTCTCTTCGAGATTAAAAAAAATTGTACGCATAAAATTTTGATTTTTATAAATTTACCTGATCTAATCTATCCAACCCACTGTCTAACTTTACCCACCCCTTCTTGCCTTGAGGCTTTACCCACCCATCCTGCCCTATGACAAGTACGAGATGAGAATAGATATTGACCTATTCGATCCATATCTGATCTATTATTATTTTTATTTATTTTTAAATTTAAATAATATTTAGGATTTTCTTTCGAGGATAAGCTTTAAAAAGGAAAGTTGCCAAAACTAAGGGAGCATTTGTTAGCTGCATTTGCTAGTTATTTCCAAGCAAATTAATGCCTCTTCTCAGCATTGGTGCCTCATTGGTGGATTAATGATTAGCGTGGCCATATCTTTTCGATGCTTGGATAGATTTTTCTTTTCTTTTTTGTTTTTTAAACATTAATGAACCTCACGAGAAATCCCATCAGCTCCTCTATGGTGTCACTCCCAATGAACTCTTAAAACTATCATAAATGACCAAGCTGTGTTTGAGTAATGCTAATGGCAACTCTACCGCATGCATAGAAATTTCCGAACTACAAATTCTTAAAACTTCTAGCTTCAGCCTTAACAGTCCACATTCTCTTGTTATCATGGTGCAAAAAAAAAAAAAAAATGGAACACACCACCAGCTGAGGGACCTCATAGATGACTTATATGCTTACTGGACCAACGTGTCCTGCCCTAGCAACAACGGACGCCAACAATGGGAGCGCGTCTGGTGCACCTACGGCACTTGCTCCGGCTTTAACCAGACATACTACTTCCAACGGGCTCTCGCCCTCCGGGCCAAGGTGGACCTGCTCTGCATCCTCAAAAACAACGGTAACCATGCACCTCTCTCTCTCTCTCTCTATATATATATATATACACACACACACACACCCCTCACATTCCAGTACAACGATTAGTTGGTGCCTTAATTAATTTGTGGCTAAACTGCACGAGCTTTGCTTTATATGAAGGCATTGTGCCATCTAGCACAAAGTCCTACACGCTAGAGGACATCCAGAATGCATTCATCCCCACCCTTGGGTTCTCCACTGTGGTGGAATGCAACCAGAAGTGGTGGTTTGGGGACTACCAGCTCTACAAGATCCACATCTGTGTCTCCAGCGATGCAAAGTCGATCATCAGCTGTCCTATCCAGAAGAGCAGCAACTGTGGCAGCAAGGTTAAGTTCCTTCCCTTCGACCCTAACGCCCTGCCCATCAGCAACCTGGCTGACCTCATGATCAAGATGCCTGCTGCCATAGATATTGATGTGTAACTCAGCAGCTCTAGCTTTAACTTCTTTTTTCTTCGATCTGTATGCTTCTGCGATGACGAACTATGAGAAGGATGGTAGACAATGTATCTGATCTGAATCATCACTACGTAAAAGTTTGTATCCAATCTTCAGTAGTGGATGTAGAAATTTTCATTTCTGCGAATCGAAAAGTCTGCGTGTGTCTACGATGGATGTTTTGGAGATTCTAAGAACCCAGAATGCGTTAGACTATTATTTAGCACAGCTTTCATGGAGCCAGGCTGGATAGAAGGATTAGTGATAATAGCCGCAGCTTAAAGAACTTATGGTGGTGATATAGGAGGAGGATTCATGGCCAGTTTCTGATAATTAAGGATTTAACAATGAAAGCTTGGAAAATGGAGTGCATAGTAATTACTCATTCAATGGAAAAATGATCAGTAATTGCAAGAAGGTTAACCAGATAGCTTCCTCAAAGCATAACCACCCCTTGTTGATCTACCGGGATGGAAGACTGAAGCTTGTGGTCTTCAATAGAGATGATCATGGGCCGGAGTTGGGCACAGAAAATATCAAATTTTAAATAAGCTCAGACCAAAGCCGACTAAAATGAATATATATATAGTTTAGCCCCAAGCTCCGGCCTATGATCATCTCTAGTCTCCACCTAATGGAAGGTATTCGAGATCAACGACCATGATAGATTGATAGCATACATGTTGTATGACCTGTTCTATCACATCTTTTATGGTCTATCTATTTTCCAAATGAGTAGAAAGTGCAACTAAAGTGTGGACCTCGAACAGCAGATCTAAAAAAAATATTCCTATGGGCTACTAAGATTCTTATGAGCCATAAACAGCAGTGATATAAGCCAATCTGAGATCAGCCAGACCTATACCTCTCAAGGAATACAAGTAGCCTTGACACTTTCTTCAGAATTTTGCAATAATAATAGGCAAATGTGATGAAGCTTACTCCTTAAGGCTGATAAACAAAAGAAGAGTTTTGTCTTCCTATGGGTCCAATGCATAAAGTAAAGAAGAAATTGTTTAATCTATGAGCATAACCAGTAATTATAACTATCCTTGGAGCCACAACAAAGAGGAAGAAAAAAAGATGATGAGTTTAAATTGAACAGAGAAGTTTCATAGAAACATGTCCTGTGATTAACATTTAGCTCTCCTTCAATTTACTGTCATTTTTATCTATTTCAATGCCAAGAATTTATTAGGTTTTATAACAAAACATTTACCTGTATTATCTCTGAAAAATTTGCAAGAAAATCGCTTTCCCAATCCTTGAACTTATTGCTTTTTGCAAGAAAAGCAATAAGTTCAGTTGGCACTCTGATATTTCTGATATTTGGGGCATATAAGATGTTTGTTCACTGCTAACTTCACTCAGATAGAGCTTAGCCACTATCACTTCCGGAATTTGTGCAGCTTCCCACCTATTTAGGCGACCTAAAACATGAGTAGAAATATATAATATTAGTTTACACCAGCAATTTTCCTAACTCTAAAACATAGTACAGCCCATGTCATCCATCTGGAATGATCATATTTTCTTGCTGCTTTGTGTTTGAACTATATAGTAATTTCATTGATCCATGAGGATCAGACAAAAGTGGGTTAATTTGGCCATTAAAGAAGGGACTAGATTGGGTCCAGGAGCGAAGTTGCCATATCGAAAAAAAAATCAAATCATACATCAAGCTTTTGAAGACCCTAATTTGTCTGTACAATGTCTGATTGAGATTCTCAATTTTTTGAAAATCGAATAACTTGAAGAGCTATATGACATATCACTTTCTTTTAAAGGCATAGCAGACTAAGCTATCCGGACTAAACTCTATCACTCAAACTCCGAAACAGACTGGTCAATGCAAATATTTTCTTTTTGAAAAAAAATTTAATCGAGAATATCCTCCAATCTAAAAAGAATGTGCTGAAATATCTTGATAAGTCGATGTAGAAATCGCGATCTATTTTTTATAGGATTTTAATTTTTTTATGATTATTTTTATTAGTTATATCTATTTAAAGAAAATTATATTTTTATTTTAAGTAGAAGAGAATTTCCACCCGAATTATGTTACGACGGACTTCCTAATATATGTAGAGGCTTTATAATTCAATTTTATTATTCATTTTCTAAATAAAAGGAAACATAAGCTCTACTTTTATCAAAATTTTTCTTAATTTTTTAAAAAGTTTCAAGTTGAACGGATTAAAGAAATTGCTTCCTTCTCAACGGTCGGAATATTTAATTATTGTACCTAAAATTTAGTTAGTTATATCATAACATTCAGCTCTAAATGCAAGATCTCAAAGTTTGATTTTTAAAATGTCGATCTCAAACTCAAGTTTTGTTTTTGTCCCCTTAAACATGCACTGTACTCGGCTGATTGGTGGTATTGCTAAAACTCAGATATTTCCTTTCCAACCAAAGGTACCAACAATTGAAAGCCATAAAAAAGAACAACCCTTCATCCAAGCAGTCCAAGCCAGGCTTGATTTAATAATGTAACCTTTGCATCCATTTTCATGGTTGAACCTGATTCTGGTATATTATTTCTAGTCATATCCACCTCAACCATAGTTGATATAGAAATAATGGATACCCAACTTTTGGGATATGTTATATATATTCAAAAGTTTGATCTGGCAAATCAAAGGAATACTAGATTACTGACCTCGACTGGACCGCTCTAATTCATAGCTCATACATCCTAAATCTATTGTCATTAAGGTGTCAAATTCCCATTACGTTGGATTGTCCTTATGCATGCAAATTGATTCCCATGCCATGTATTCCTTTATTTTAATCAAATCATATTTAAATTTAATAGACCAGCTATCGCCACCTACATAGGGCTTAGACAATGATGAGCTTAGCCCTACCTTTCAAGGATAATCTTATCTTTAAAATAATGAAGGGGATTAGTGATGACTACACACAACATTCATGTTTGGTCTTTTTTCCTTCTCTTCCAATATGAGCAAAATTTCTCTTCATCGATCAAACAACAAATTTTAGGAGAACCATCTATTAGGTGCTGAAACTCCATTGCTGATTTTGGTATTGGATGAGAAACATTATCGATTTCGTGAAGCATGAAGCCTTCACTCCCTAAATACATCAAAACATCATCATTCTCCAAACAAGGGTCTTCTTTATTCATTTACAAACCTGGTTTTGTAATTCGTCCCTAATAGATTGGTGATGCCAAGTTAAAATAATTACGCAATATAAAGCAATTTTAACCAAGATGGCAATGCACTACTTGTGAGGTCTAGGGGTCTAGATTATCTTAATTATGCCCCTTAAATCACTAAATCCTGCAAGTAAAAAATAAAATCTCTCTTCTGAGGCAGAGTCAGACCTAATGTCTAATTTTAGACCTCAAAAGAAAACTATTTGCATCCTCTTTTTTTCATTGATGGCTTCATTCATATGAGAAAAGTGATAGATACACCTGCAGAACAGCAGGCTATTAACAACTATCTAGGCTTAATGCTATTTGCGTTGCACAACATGGAAATCTTTGGTGGCATTTGATTAAAGGCAGATATGATTGGCCCTCAACTTGTAGGTGGAATGGGCCTAGTTATGGTTCATGTAGGGGGATTAAGACCTGGCTGTAGCCTGCCTTAGATTAAACTATTAAATTCCTTCGATTTGTGCAATTATTATGGTCTTTTTTTTTTTTTGGCTTAATGGCATTGTACGGATGATCTCGATAAATTTTATATAAAGGGTTGATCCATTCATGACACCTTGATGAGTATGATTGAGGTAGCTTTGTTAGCATTGGAATATATTGTGGCATAGAAGCACCTACTCCCTTAGGTTCCCCTAGCTCAGGTATCTTTTCTCTTTGCAAATTAAATATAGAGGAGCATTACATCTATACATCGACGTAGACCGAAAGCACCTATACGATATATATCGATAACCTCTCTAATGTATCCCCTATCCATTTTCTGCAAAATATGAGAGGTGGGGAAGGGTGCGATTCGCATCATATGATGATCGAATTCGCCTATCATATGCCTATGGATTTAGATCAACATTCGAAATAATATAAAGGTGAGCCTACAAGTCCTAGAAGATAAAAATGGATGCTTATAGCTCTATTCTTATAGAATTTGTTTATAGATGGGAGACAATGATTATGACTAAACTGATGCAAACATTTGAGGAAGAAACAGAAGCAAGCATCAGAGGTTGAGATATAGGTGCAATTAAGGAAGCATGCCCAATATAAAATCTTTAAAGTTTTAAATCTTTTAAAAGAGTCTGATTGCCATTTTAAAATAAATAAAAAATTAAATAATTCAGATTCTAGCATAAGGTTATTGAAAATATAATGCAGCTACATAATTGCATGGAACCTGTTATAATCCTTGCAGAATTTACAACTTATTAATAAATATATTGCAACACGCCATCCGTGTGATATAAATGAAGTCAGCCACCACGTTACCTCATTGAGATAAATAACATTGAAGATGTAATAGTCATTATTTTTCCGTAAATAATGATCATTCTTTTGCTTGTATCTTCTTTAAATAAAATAAATATTTTTAATATATCGAATATTTATCTAATATTACCCTGGAAAGTGATTGTACAATTTAAAATATATTATTTTATTTAATATAAAATGAAGAATGGATAACAGCATTATTTTTTTTTTTTTTTGTTGCCTTCTATTTCTTGTTATGACATCACTACATCAATCATTATTTCAATATTTATATTGATATACAGAATATAAAAATTACCTTTGAGATAAATGATGATAGCTAAAATCATTATATCGATCAATAATAATTCTGGCAGACGAGAACATGTTATTTAGAATCTTGATCTGCATCTAAATCAAATTAACAAAATATGTTATTAAAAACCCCGATCCATCCAAATCAAATTAACAAAAAAATAAAAAAGAAAAAATATGCACAACTCCCCAAACCACTTTCTTCCTTTTTGTTCTCTCTTTACTGGGTGGGTGGTAGCACATGCCAATAAAAGATGACCATGTCACAAGCTCCTTTATTCTTGGCCGGCACAGTTATTAAGATTTTATTCAAAGGGTAGCTATGGATTCTCTTCCTTTTAAATTTATCCATGGAATATCTTTTTTCACCCTACAACAAAATGCTTGCACCCAATTACATGCCTGCTTAGCCTCTTCTTGGTAACCTACAATCAACCTTTGACCAACTTCTTTTTCCCCTCGGCTTCACTTTCTCTCGATCAAATCTTTTTAGAGCTTGCTAGCAGCTAATTTCATTCTTACATGTTCTTTAATTAAAAAGGCCGATGGAATAACTTTGTTCAGGTTGGTTAGGATTCTTTCGAACTATGATCTAGATTAATATCCCAACTTGGTCCCTCTTTGAAAGAATGTAACTTCGTATCCTCCTAATGAATTCGGGTCATTCCCATTTCCTTTCACAAAATGTAGTTTGATATCATTTAAGAAACAATTGAAGTGTCTTAATTGCATTTTTAAGTTTACGAAGCAATTTAGCCAAAATTTGCAGCAACCATGCATTGTTTAGCCGAGTTGGATATAAGAAAGCCAGATCTAATGTCTATCGATACACTTGTATGTCATTTTATTTGACATTTGCTTCCAAGAATTAAATCTGCCTTTCAAGTAAATTATTTTAGGATTAAGACCATGCGGTCGACAAACCAAGACTATAATGTAGAAGTCGCACCCTCCTTTATCCGGAGAAAGTTATATCAAGTATCTGGAAATGAAGATTTCTTTTAGGTGCTAACCCCACTACCACACTTTAAAAAATTAAAAATAAAGAGAGGAAAGGGTCAATTAACAAAGTGAGCTCAAATTAGGCCGCCCTAACTTAACAAAACAATCCCTTTAGTGTGCATGCTTCTTAGAGCATCTCTTGATTAAAGCATTGTGCGAAAGTTCTTAATAAATTTTATACGAAGAATTAATCTTTAAGTTTCATTTGGTTAAGTATGGTGGAGGTACTTTTATGCTTGGATAGAAAAGTCTTTTGAGAATATATTGTTTCTAGAAGGCCTACGTTGCCTACTAATTAAGGTTGTGGTTGCTACTTCACCCACGGTAGAGTGCAACAATTTTTTTCTCAGGAAAACAATGCACTGTAATTATAAAATGGGGAGAAGATTAGGAGAATCTACGGCTCTTCAAAGCTGACACCGTGGCTCATTCAGAGCACCCACATTACTCCTTTTTTTTTTTTTTTCTCTCTCTCTTTTTTTCCCCCTTATTTTTTGGTAGAATGGATAGGATATACTAGACGCATCGTGTGTTGGCTTCTTTGGTTAGAACCTTGCTTCCCTTTTTTTTGGGATGTGCATAAGTGTCTCTTCTTTGATTAGAAGAAATTTGAAGAGATATGGATCAATCATCAATGTCATTGTTGCTGCCAAATTATGGCACCAAGAAAGCCTTATCCATGTTGCTACAATCATCCAATCCTAGCAGTCCACTTAATAGTTCATGTGATAATCTTAGGTCTAGAATATGACATCCTTGTAGATAAAGAGACAAAGTAGTTAGAGTAGGTACTATTAGGCAACTATTTTAATATAAGAGGAATTCCTGTAAAATTTCTCTTATAATGATCTTACAAAGGTAAGGTGATGTCAAACTTCATTTCTTAAGAAAAATATTATACTCAATTGTTTCAAGTGGTTCATAAATATGTTATAATTAGTTCATAAATAATTTATCAAACCTATTGGAATTTTGGTAGTTTACGAATAATTTGAACATCAAACAATGCACAGATGGCCATTCGGCTGGTGAAAATAGATCCATAATTTTTTAAAAAAAACAATAATAACAGAACAATGAGCATCTATTTAAACAAGGCATAATGCAGTACCCCTTTGCGAATACCAAAAGACCTCGAGAGGTATTTCTTCATGTATTTGGATAGAAATTTTTCGATCATAGGTCACGCTTGTGTCATTGTTTCATGGAGAAAAAGAAGATAAGAAGAAGAAAAGGCACTCAATTGTGCACATGGCATATCCAAAGGTTTATGTAGACCCTTTGAAATGACTAAATCTCTTTTAGGGAGTCCCATATGATTAAATAATACAATTTTCTCATTCAAAATTCATGGAATAATTGAATGCTGACATATGGTTCTACCTGTGCTTTCAACTTCGAGAATGCCATGTTCAAAACATAGCTTTGCTCTTTCCGTAAAGCACTTGACTAGCCTAGCCGCATCACAGGCCAAAGACTAACCGATACTAGTGCTCCAACTTAGATTTCGCAACTGTGATTTGACATAACTTGGTAGGAGAGACCTTATGCTCGAGCGCAAAGTAGGTGACCAAACTATCCTCCAATGTCTATAAGAATTTGAACAAATGTTCCCCCATGTGCACAAAGACAATTACCCTGGAAGCTGTCCGTCAATTGGCAAATATTCTCTTCTAGACATTCGAACTACAAATGTTCATGGAGCGATATTCTCGATTTTTCTTTCCGAATAAAAAGATATATGATATGTTGAAACTTAAAACATTGGGATCAGGATGGTAGAGGATTGGCAGCTTAAATAGATAAAAGGGAGAAACAATGACATAATTTAGAATAAAGCATGACATGACAAAGATAGCTTGTCTCCGATTATGCTTGACAGTTGTGGATAGCCTTGATCATGGGCTCCCACAGATGTCTTGGCCGAAAACAAAAACTTGGAGTGAAGCATCTCCTACCACATGCACCAGTTGAGAAAGGAGAGACCATTGTATCATGTGACAAGAATATTAGCAAACCCAATCAGCATCAAATTACCACCTAAACAAACATTTAACCCCATCATGATATCACTTTTTTAGGCACATACCACACTATACCGACCAATCTTCATGCATCAAACCTCTTTTACATTCGCATTAAGCGTGCGAAGATTCACCCTCTCCGCGACACCATCTCACAATCACTTTACACTCCCCCTACCTTCCCTCCTAACAAAGCCAGGCATCCTGTACCCCCACTTCATATCGAAAAGCAAAGAGCAAGAACCAATATATCATGCTTGAACCAAAGTCATGTATGTGATGTCACACTCCAAAAATTTTTTAAGCTTGGAGAATCTCCTTATAGCCGCTATGTGCTTAACTTGCCCCAGGAGCTTTAAAACTCCCACCAGTGAAGCCGTCCTCGTGCTGGAGGTTCCTTCCAGGGAATGCAGGTCAAAAAGGCAATCCACTTTTCACTGCTACGAATCACTCATTCAAGAGGTTCCAAGATTTAGAGAATATGTGGGCAAGGACACAGATTTTATTCACTATAGGTGGCATGGCAGTCTCACTAGCCATTGTGGAGAGCCAGAGGGGAAGGGCTTCAAATATGTTCGCTGATAGCAACTCAAATCATACTCTATGGAGAAAAGGTAGATTCCAAGACCCTCTGCAAATCGAAGCTTGATATTGGACTAGATGCCCTCATCATTTAGCTTCTATATATATAGGAGCCTCTCCTCTACCACTTCATCAAGCCAATAGCAAGGCCCATTTGAGTTTCTTACCTTAAAGAGCGTTGTTGTGTGGTAGTTTACAGACTAGCATTCTTGTCGATCATGTCGAGGGATCCCCTTGTCGTAGGTCGTGTTGTTGGTGATGTGTTGGACCCATTCATCAGGTCCGCATTTCTTAGGGTGATCTACAACAACAGGGAGGTGACGAATGGGTCTGAGCTCAAGCCATCGGCGGTGGTGCATCAGCCGAGGGTCGAGATCCCAGGACGTGACATGAGGACCCTTTACACACTTGTAAGTATCAATTGCTTGGCAACGTTGTTTTTGAATGAAGTGGGTCAACTCCAAGTTAACCATTTGTGGGCCAATCTTAAGGCTAAATCACTGTAGCCCAATCCAATTCCATCATCCCCAAGAGTTTGACACAAGTGTTGACTTAAGCAAAGAACGCTAAAGCTCAGCTCATACAATTACCTTTTAGCCTTTTGAGACGTGATAATTGTTACCACATAACTCTCTTGTGGCTCTCATTTGATGGATTATAAGACCCAGATAAAGCACACGTGTGTGGTACATGACATATGTCTAAGTGTTGTGTGAGTATGCGTGGATATAAAGCACGCATCCTTTTATGCAATGGAAGAATCTAAATCCATCTTTGCAAGCACCAGTTGTTGCACTTTTAGAACAGTGACAGCAGCCAGAGTTTTCAAAAGTCATTTTCCTAAGAATCTTGACTACGTGGTCCATTCTATAGTGTGATACCGATAAGATTCTTTGACTTACCCATTTTGGGTTATTTCTCTTATTCTACCATTTATTTGAAGAGAGAAATTTAAAACTTTTCAACTTGCTAAAATACAAAACTAGGGAATTAGTAAAATCCAACATGCAAGTCAAAGCTCCTGTAGTCAAGCACTAGTGTACTAATAGTAGCATATAATGGATGTGATTACCTATCATAAATAAATAATCAAATAAATAAAAACCATTCAAGGAGTATTACCTGCCAAAAAAAATTTCTTGATTTTGTTGACAAAAATAAGGCTGGAAAACCTCAGGTTGACATAATTTATAATTTTAGACATCAATCTAAAAAAAGGTCATGCTTAATTCTCATATGTGAAAGTGCCCATGTGTGTTTTGGTCATCACTTGGACCCTGGATGCCAGCAAAAAAAAAAAAAGCATCACATGTAATTTGTTGAAACCGATGTTTCACAGTAAAATCACAGGGCATTCCATAGAGTTTATGACTTTATTGTGGACCTAGGATTCATTTAGTGTTTCATTTACCATGGAGTTGGAGTAGGTTTTCTTTTTCCTCACCGGTAACAAAGAGTGATTTGTTTACCTTTTCACAAGGTGATGGTGGACCCTGATGCACCAAGCCCAAGCAATCCAACCAAAAGAGAGCACCTGCATTGGTAAGCCCAAAATATTTACTTATCACTGCTGATGGCAATACATAAATTTCCTTCTACTTAAAAGGATCAACTGCTCATGAATAAAGGATAAAGGAACATTTAGATCGACTAACGATCCTTCAATGTCTTTCAGGTTAGTGACGGACATCCCTGAAACAACTAATTCTGGTTTTGGTGAGTGATTGGAGTACCATTATTTTTCTGCAGAAAAATTTATTCCAATAGCATGTACAAATCACTACTCCTGGCATATACAAATGCTTGTGGTTCTCAAATTGTATCAAATAGAAGTTATTAGTAACTACATGGACTGATGGTTGGGATGATGTTGCCATACTTCAAATCAATAATTAATGTATCCTAGAATAACGCCTCCATCCATATGCATACATTAAAACACACAACCACACTGGGCACAAAAAAAAAAAAAAAAAAAAAAAAGAAAGAAAAAAGAAGAAGAAGAAAAGGTTTTCTGCTTTGAGAGTTAATAATTAGCCAAGCCCATTATGTGATGGAAATAACACAAACATTCTTGTATGAGCATACAAGAATGTTTTTGAAAGCAAATTATAAAGTTTTAGAGTCATCAGACAATTCTGAACCAAAGGTAAGTATTATATACATGTTCATGTGTCCTCCGTTCAGCCTTGATTATATGGAAAAATCGGTCCTAGATAGAGAACCAGAAAACCAACCTTATGGTGCTGTTCTGAGGAAACAGTTGCCCCCCTCTCACCTTCTCTAATCTCTCCATTGTTCTCTTTTTCTTCTTTCTTTTTCTTCTCTGTAATCCTTTTTCCATTATTAACTTGTGCGGCACTGCCCTCCCCTTACCTCAATTATATGCTTGTTAATGAAAGATAATTTGTGGTGTACAACCAGCCACGAGCATAATAAGATGAGCATAGCCAGTGAAAAGGGTTTTAAAGTAGGCACATGTACAAGCACTAGGATGATTCATGGGAGTCTTGAGTAGAAACCTAATATTTCATGATTTGAAAATAAAATGAATAAAAGATCTTGCAGAAGACCTATACAAACCAAAATTGATTTGCATGAGGCACGTTCTTTAGATTTATGGACAGTTGTGATATGCATAATGATTTTTGATATGTAACATGCTTCTAGTATGTACCACTTTTATTTACTACTAAGCAAACTGTTGAGAGAAATCTGGCTACAGAAATAGAAAATTTTCTCCTTTTTTCTTAGGAAATAGAAAAAAAGAAGAAACTTTCTCATAAACTTGCCAGGTCGCCCCAAGTGTGTGATGAAGGTTAGTTCAAGCAGCCCCAGCTCTCTGTGTGTGCACGTGCGTGCACATGTGTGTGCATGGGTGTGCGCGTGCGTGTGTGTACATGCGCATGCATGCGTGCAACCCCGCACATGGCTATATGAAATCCCTTGATAACTTTCTGACCCCATGCATTAGATCAGAGGCAGGAATCTTAGTGAAGTTAAAATATATCCACATGGTTGCCCATAGCCTTAAATTAACTAGGTTGCTATCTGGCTAATTCCCCGTAACAGTGGAGGCCTGACTGGTGCTTTATTTTGTTTGTTGGGTCCCACATGAAATTTATGCAGATATGTCTTATAATATATTCCTGTCTTTTCCTGGGATTCTTCCAGGGACATATATTATAGTGTGGGTCTTACAGTCATAAATTTAAACTGTATTCTTTTCCTCATGTAGGCCACAGCCAAAAGCTTATTGAACTTATTGAACCTATAAGAATTACTGTTATGTTCTTTTCTATATTCTGCATCCACGCATCAGATGCACCAGATATATTTTCCTTTTTTTTCTTTGATCTAACTTTTCCAAACCTAGTCACAGGGCTCATTAGAATAGATTCTTTTCTTTCTAGAACAATAAAAAGCCCCTTAAACTATGAGACTTTGTTTTGATTGTGCTGTTCTAGGAAATGAAATTGTTGGCTATGAGAGTCCACGACCAACAGCTGGCATTCATCGTTTTGTGTTCGTGTTGTTCCGACAAGAGGTCCGACAGACTATTGATAAACCTGGATGGCGACAAAACTTCAACACCAGGGACTTTGCAGCACTTTATAACCTTGGACCACCGGTTGCTGCAATGTACTTCAATTGCCAAAGGGAGAATGGTTGTGGTGGAAGAAGGTATATCAGATTAACAGGGTCAAAATAATCAATTCATATTTTCTCCTTATAATAGTAATGCAAGCATAAAAATATGAACACATGCAAGCACATAATATCATGACAAGAAACCCTACACCCCAAGCACTATTCAACTAATTCACTGGTTAGATTGAATCAAAAACTTGATCATATCTGAAAAATCAAATAGAAGTCCAATTCTGCCATATGGTATACACACTCTGTTCTCAGTTTATACTTTATACTATACATCTTTTCTGGGCAGCTTCTCTACATTTTGCCTTTTCAACAATTGATAATTTGAGTTTTACTTCTATAAGAGACTATGATCAATATTACCATGATGTTGAGAAGCATAGTTATCATACTTAGAGAATATGAGTCTAGTTTCAAATCATCTAATTGTTGATCAATCCTCTACCACATGAAAACTTATTTTATAAATGTTCAGAAGGCCACGTAAACTAAATGATGATACATGAAGCTTAGGTTATTTTGTAATAAAGCTTTTATATCATGTTGATGTTGGAATCCCCTAGCATGTTGGTTTTGTAGGTTTTTTCTGTGCTCCATGGGGTACGTGACCAATTAGGCCCTCATAAAGTAAAATAAAGACTTCAAAAATCAAAAAGATGTTTCAGACTTCCATTGTGATAGTTATGAGCATCCTCGAGTTTATGTTGGTAAAAGATCATTTTAAAGATTTTGTCTAGATATTATGTAATTATGACGTACGTTGGCATGTATCATCAAGAGTTTTCATTAAGGCTCTGTTCATTTTTTATGGTGATATAAAAGCTATTCGACTGGTCATTCCTTATATCAAACATCCTAAAATAACCTGGTCGTGTTCTAGTACCAGCATGTTGCTATATTATATCTAAATTAGATCTCAAATTTCTTCTTTGGATTGAAATAGCAATTTTAAAGCTTGAATAATAGAGGTGCAATATAATTCCATCTATATGTCCAGGCTTTTGTCAATATTAGAGAGAAAAAAATCTTCAAATGGATATCAATTCTATTGATTCAAGAGACTAAAGAGTGAAACTGGCAATAACTGTCCCCATGCAGGTGTAAAATGCATTCTTTTTCTAGTGCAAAAGGTATAAAATGTGTTAGAGACAACAGCTGCTTAATAAATTTGACAAAGAAAATTAAATAATATTTTGCTGCATGTCAGGTACCATGCTGTCAGTGGATGGACATGATGACCTGTTCTGAAGTGTCAACCATTTGAGAGGTTGGCATACTAATCCAGGAATATAGAGTGCAGCCTGGAAATAAGAGTTGGGCTCTCAGGATTACTTGTAATACAATATGAAGTGCTTATGCTTAACACTTTCCAGAGTGGTTTTTCCCCTTTTTTCGTTTTCCCCTTGTGTGTGCTAGTTGGACTTGCTTCCATAAGCCAATGAAGTGAAAAGAATTGTGTCACCGTTCCAGAATATATCCTCTATTTTGTTGCATGATGTAAATGAAAGTCATGATGGAAAATGACATTGAAAGTGCTGGCTGTGACATCAGTCCAGTTGCCAAGATTGCAAAATGGAACATGGGGAGAAAAAGGAACATTGCATATCAACAGGAAAGTTATCATAGTGATAGCAGAAAGCCCAATTTCTATCCCAAGAAGATGCAGTCTAATATAGAGTAGGCTGTTTGAAAATGAAGCAAGCATAATGATAGCCAGAATCAAAAAGCACATATATAAACTATCATTTTACCATTCATTTTGTGTAATATAATTTTGTAACCACATCTTTTTAAGTTCTTTCAGATACTAGATAACAAGTATAGTTTACATGTTGTGTGGGTAATGGGCTTAAAGGTTGCCCAGGGAGTTAAAGATCTAAGCTATTGAACCAAGGCAGTAAGCTCACCAGATAAAAAGATAAAATTGGATATAACTCTGGAATTCAGCACCATGAAGGAGGTTGGAACATCCCTAAGGCAAAATGGACTCCAATAGATGAGTCCCCAAATGCTGACTTCAAACTCTATAAGGTACACAAGATTGTATGTAATGGTAGATCGCCTTTGACAGATGATCTTGGGGTCATATGAGAAAGTTCTGCACCTAATTCAAGAAGATAAGCAATGAGCATAAAGCTTTTATTTATAACAAGGCAAAAATACAAAAAGACCTCAAAAATATTACTTTACCAATTCACCAAATGAAGGATCATGCAGTCTCACCTTGCACTTTTGAGGAAAGAATTCACCTTGAAACATGTTTACTGTGCCTTTAATCATTCTAATGATAACAGCTAGAATGACCTTGGGAGTCGAAGCAAGGTACTGATGATTTTTATAGGAATGATGTCTATGAACAGCTGGCCTCTACACATTTTTGGTTAGGAGAGGTATGCATTTGAACTTATCATCCATCTTTTAATGCTTAGTTTGGCCAAATCCCATGTTAGAAGCAAACTTGGGTTGTTCATAAACAAATCTACATGCCAAATGCTTACCTCCTTATTCTATTCTTTTTCTGCCATAGTTAATTGATAAATAAATAAATGAGATATATTGGATAGCCTTCATTACCTTACCACCATAACTGAACAATAACCCACATGATTAGAGACCATCACGTTGCCCTTGTTTTGCTGGACTGTATAATACCACACAAATCTCATCATTTTTGGGGTGGTAATTCTCACCGATTACAAATTCATGAGCTTTACCATTCACATCTACGACACTGGCTCCCAGTTCCTTTTCTAATGATCTTCTCTCTCATCAACTTCCTCACACTTGTCACATCTCCACACCTATCACTCATGGCATATATGTTGGAGAGGAGCACGTGCACCCCACTGTCAGAAGGATCCAGCTCAAGAAGATGGCCTAGGATATGTTGGGAGAGCTCACATGTCCATGGGCTTTGCAGGAACTCAACATTAATGCACCCATATAAGCACATCAGCTTTCATCGGCACAGATTTAATGTGTTCATGCTTCTGAAAAGAGCCCAGCTATGCAGAGCAGATCGACCGCGCATCCATGGTGCTAATCTTGGTGCGAGATTGTAGAATTCCATCATGGAGTTGAAGTGACAACAGCCTCATTCCACTATGCCAGAGTGAGAACATGCACCGAGGATATCTACAATGGTCACCTCACTGGAACTAACCCCATCTCTAACCATCTGATCAAAGTGCTGGAGGGCTTTTTCATCATGGCTGTGCATCGCCTGGCCACAAAGCAATGCATTCCACAAGGAGGCATTCCTATGAGGCATCGTGTGGAAGGTGACCATTGTCATCTCGAGGCTCCCACACTTGGCATACATGTCAACCTTGGCAGTCCCTGTATGAACATCCCACTCAATTCCTCTGTGCTCAATGTACTTATGGACCCATCCCCCCGAACCCAGTGTTCCCAAGCTCGCACAAGCTGAAAGAGCACTGGATAAAGTTACCTTGTCTGGCTCCAACCCAGAGGCATTCATCTCATGAAACATTTCTATAACATCGTTGGGTTGTTTTCATTGCACCAGCCCACTTTTGATGATTGTCCAGAAGTTCTGTCTCTTTCTAGGCGCTGCTCGAAGGTCCGCTTTGCTTCATCCAAAACATTCCCACTTTACATACAGATCTAAAAGAGCATTTCCTACAAACCACTCCAAACTCCCCTTCATGCTTGAAGATCAACCCATGAATTCCTCTACCAATGTTTACATCCCCCAGTCTTCCACCAGCGACAAGCCCACTCACTAGAGTCACCATGTTTGGCTCCACATCAATCAAAATCCCGATAAAGAACCCACCTTTCATCTATGTGGAAATCAAGGCAGTTCACCTGACCACATCTCTAACAGTCATTTCATCAAACAAAACACCTGCGTCAACATAGTCATCGCACGTAACATACACATCAGCACATGAAATCAAATAAAAATCCCATGATGACTGCAACACCGTGAAACTGCCTGGATTCTTCAATGCCCGAGAATTTGGTGGAAAATTTCAGCACACCCGGTAGGTGTGCTTGGCGAGGGAAGCTCCATTGCCAACCAAACGTTTGCGTACTAAAAGGGCTGATTGGGGAGTCTTGATTCGGGCGTATCCGGGATCAATTAGTTGAAGACGAGTGGAACTGGGTGGTTAGTGGATTTGATGAAGAGTTTTGTAGGCAGAGGGATGGGTGGAGAGGGCTAAGAGCTCGGCGAACTTGGCCCGGGTCCAAGACGAAGGAGCCTTTGTAGAAGCTGGATGTGAGAATGAGAGAGTGAATTTGGTTGAAGGATTTGATGGCTACTGGTTCATGGAGGAGGCTCACAAGGGTGGATTTCAAAGGACGTGTGGAGGCCACTCCCATGGTCCCCGACCGTTGGAGCCGTTACGAGACGCAAAAAAGATTATGGCAATAATAAATACGATATATCGGTGATGCAGTGGCCTTTCCATACAAATCGCATGGACCCTTCCATTTTAGGGGTGGTAATGGATCCGGGGATTGAGTTCATGTCAGGTCCAGACACAAGTAGCTTTAGAAAAATTATCAATCCAAACTTAATATTTTTAATAAATATATTTGTTGCCATTCAAAACACGAACATATGGGAGACAAGCTGACATACGTGCTTTTGCTCGATGCAGTTAGAGGAGTGTGTGTGGTGCGGAGTTATACTACGACCACACAAAATTATTAGAGGACGTCAAAGTTTATCCGACTAGTTATCCTCCGATGTCTGACATGTTTTCGAAAGAAATAGCAGAATGAAAGAGGGATACAAATTTGAGAGTATAATGTTGGAGATTTCCATCGTACTTGGGGGTTCGTGTTTGGCATTGATAAAAGAGATGGTATGAATCTTCATGGTCAAGATTGTGAGATTCATGGACAATCAATTGAGCTTTTTCCATACCTACTAATTTGGAGTGGTATGATTTTTTTTTTTTTCGAATGCATTACGAATAAGTACTTTCCTTATCCGACAATTGATTATGACATTTTTTTTCAAGTGAACTAAAATAGCGCTAGCTGTAACTAATCATGCTAATTATTTAAGATTTGATTGGCTGTTAATTTCATTGGACCCATGTCATCATTTGATTGGCTAGCTGAGCACACGAGATTTTAAGGATGGCACATCCAAGCCATATTAGTATCAAAAATTAAAATCCAAATCTTTACTAAAATAAGTAGGCCAATCTGACTTGCATAACCTGTTTAATAAATGGAGTCTAATCAAATCTAGTCGATTAGACTTAATGTCAAGGGTTGCTTGAATGTGTGGTCATAAAATTTTATGGGATTCATGGGTTGGATCAATATAACCAATTAAATTAGATTGGGCTAGTCTATTTTATGAATACCCAAAGAACCATTAGAATGGCCGGTCTAAATCCCATGCAAGAAAAAAACTGCTGAGATTCAGACCGGCCTACTCCAATGGTCCTCCGGGCTCTTATAAATATAAGCCTAGTTTAATTAATTATATTGGTCTAACTCACGAATTCATAAAATTTTAGGTCCAGACATCTGAATGTGTCCAAATGGATTTGTTACATGTTATAATAATCCTTGTTGTAATTGTATTACTCCAGTGGACCAAGATTTTAAACCCAAACACGACCCAAAGTAGGGTCAAACTGTTCACAGCAAGAACCAAATACAGCAAATCCAAACCCCTAAATACAGTGACAGGTTGACATTGATGGATGGATCAAGGATTGGCAACCCTTCTTAACAGGTCCTTTGGCCAATGAAATTTAATCCAAAGGAGTTACTCTCATGTACATGTAATTTGTTCAACCGTATGACCATATCTCTGTAAATATGCATATGTATCGATTTTTTTGATGAAATATGTATATGTATTCATTGCATGCCCAAGGCTAGGTCTAGGAGAGAAGGTGTAGCATTTAACTATATAGGTGCATTTACAATCTGAAATGAAATTTAAAGAGACTTAACCTGGAAATTACAAGCACAATGCTAGCCGAAAAAAAATAGGCACGGTTCCTTTTATTTCTTGGATGCAAACACCAATGGCAAGGAACAGCTAGGGGTATCCAACTTGTTCTCTTCAATTAATGTGTTTATCTTGCCATTGTTAGCAATGCTGATAAAGCTTGTTGAATCCAAGCTAATTGGAGAAGCATCTGAAGAAAATTATATGAACATAAGCCTGGGAAATATGAGTAGAAACTGATTCCAGCCAATCCATCTTGAATATATGATAGCAAAAGATTTGGCATGCCTTAAATTTTTCAAAATACTAGAGGGGTACAATTCGATGAAGACATTCGTATTTATGAATGGGTCCTGTTCATTAACTTTCTAGACAAGATGAATTGGAGAATTTAATGGGTATTAGGGACGAGAACCAACAAAGCTATAATGGTTAGTACTTTATGATGTGGATGTAATTTTTCTGAGAAAGAGTTGGTAGAACTTAATATATAGGTATTAGTAATGACTCTGGAGCACAAATTACAATGGAGATTTGTAGCTTAATTTAAATCATCTCCATAAGAATGTTATAGCCAGTGTACAAGTCAAGAAAACAAGGAAACCTAATATTTAAGAGGTAGACTGAGATATAAGTTTCAATGATACAGCAGCACCTGAAATATATGTAACCTTAAAAGGGAAAAAAGATAAAGGGAAAAGGCTAAAAAAACAAAAAAAAAAAAGGAAAAGCTCTTCTGATTTCCAAACTTAATTTGCATATCTCTGACAAAGTGGGTGAAACAGGGGCCTTGGCTTGGCCGTATTTAGAAGGCACCATGCCACAAGTCCAAGGGTCGGGCCTCACCCAGAGTGCTCCAGGCCAGTCAATGGATCAAGGCAAAAGACTGATCCTCAAAATTTAATTTTTGTACTTTTGTATATGTCTATAATATATAATGATATAAAAAGAAAATTTTAAAATATTGAAGCCTAACTTCGCACCGGAGATGCTCCATATAATTGTTCTGCCTCGCAAAATCTATACTATGAAGGAGATTATAATAATTTGGCATCCTTGCTAGATTAAGGATCTAAATTCACCCTAAATCTAATGTACATACATCAAAAGCTATGTTCAATCTAAAATAATCGTAACAATCCAAGATCTCACCTCAACGATTAGCTAAAATATATTATTTAGATATCTACAAACAATAAAATTACTTTTTGTTTGGAGTCTAACCCACAGTTTTGAAATTACTTTTTATGATTTAGATGGTATTTGGAGTCTAACCCACAGTTTTTAAACTCAAGCATGAATCCAATTCAAGTCAATATGTCCAAAGATAATAATTGAAAATTTTATAATTTTATAAAATTTTAAAATTTCTAACAAATTTTAGTCTAATTTTTTTTTTTTTTTTTTTTGAATAAGATTCATAACAATAACTAAAATAGATTAAGCAGTATCTAATCCTCTAATATCATTCTTATTGCGATCAAAATCTCATGGTTCAATATGTGAGATATTATCCGCTCTAGCTTATGGGTCTTATGATTTTTCCTTAAAAAAGATGGTTTACATAAAAAAAAGATTCCTCCCTATATAAGCCAAGGTCCTTCTTAACTCACAATCAATGTGAGACTAATGATGCCTCCTTTTTATACCACAATATAGCCTCCTAATTAAGAGGGAGCCTGTGTATAGAGAAAAGTGCTCTCTTCCTTATTTTTACTATAGATTGGTGTACGGATGGAAAGAACTATAGTTGTAGGGGTGGTCTCTTATTTGACACGTCATTGTTACGGTCAAAAGCCGATGACTTAATATGTGAGATATTATCTATTTGATTATTGATCTTATAATTTTATTTTTCAAAAGATATCTCATGTCAAAAAAATATCTCTTTTATGTAAATTAGATTTCTCTTAAATAAAATTGAAACTACGATTTAGTCAATGAAAGGATCAGCATCCGGCAAAAGTTGATTATTTTTTAACATGGTTGCTCGGTTGTATCATAACCTCTCCATTTGGTCTTCTCTGTCCAAAGTGCTCGTACAATTGCTTTGGACAAGCTAGAACATATTCCAACGCTTCACGCTGGTCTAATTTGGTCAAAATATCAATGTTCCCCACCCCCCACATAAAAAAAAGAAAGGAAAGAAAGAAGGAAAAGCCAAAGCCGCCAAAAGAGGAACATGGCTCGCACCTGCGGCATTCCCCGATCGTTTACGCACTTTCCAAATTCAACGGTCACTTTTCTTCAACGGCTCATATTAAAGCATTCCTTTCCAAGGGTCAAACTCTAACCTCAGCCATCCGATCCACCTCCGACCTAATCATTACGCTGGCGGGGTTGCATCTTTGGCGCAAAAAAACTATTCACATTCCTTCGGGAGAATCTACCGTTGGATTGCGGATCGTATGCTTCGGGATATGTGCAGGAAAGATCCAACGGTCCTAGTTGCTAAAGAACATAAATCTTCCTTTGGGCGAAAGATATAACCCGACACCTATTACGCCAGCCGTCTCTGTGATTCGCCGCTCGACCTTCATCTCCGTGCAGTATAAATGGGAACAGAACAAGCCGGAGAGAGACAGAGAGAGAGCAATCTAGGGTTTGGACTTCTGATCGTGGTTTTTGTGCGACAATGGTGAACTTTGATGAGTTCTGGTCGAAGAAGACGCTGATCGGCCTTGGATTAGGGCAGTTCGTATCGCTTCTGATCACTTCCACCGGTTTCACCTCGTCAGAGCTCTCCAGACGAGGTCCTGTATCGCTTTTCGATTCCAAATCACAACTTCTGCTTTTGTTTTAGCTGATGGGTGCTGTTTTTTTTTTTTTGTTTTTTTTTTAAATATCAATGACATGTGAAGATGGGATCTTTTGCATGTTGTTGAGTAATTTCGGAGTTTGTGGATTGCTTCTTGATTGGTTATGAGTTTATGGAGTTTGGTTTGGGTTTTGTTGGATTCAGGGATTGATGCTCCGACGTCGCAGTCGTTGTTCAATTATGTATTATTGGCGATAGTCTATGGGGGTTACATGATCCACCGGAAGAGGCCGCTCCAGGTTTCATGATCTATCCTCTGCTTGTTTGTGAATTTTCTTTTTTTTTTTTTTCAAGAGTTCCAATCTTTTTGTGATGGCAACATTGTTTTATTAGTTGTTGGAAGCATATTTTATTGGTTCTCTCTCATTTAGCTTGAACATTTCTTTTTTCTGCTTTTTTTTTTTTTTGGTGGCCCTTTGTTTGGTGGGGGCGGGGGGTGGGTCATTGCTCTGCTATGATTTCTCAGTCTGCTAGGAAGTCCCACTTATAGACAAGGATAGCATGGCATTGGGATTTCTTTTAATATTTATGAAATTATAATAATCTATAGCTTAAGTTTGATTGGTCTTCTTGCCTGGTCATTAGAATGTACTGGTTTCAGTCTACTTGAATCTAGAACAGGATAGAATAGTATAAATGGTAGTTTAATTGCTCCACACAGCAAAAAAGAAAAAAAAAGGTTTGTTTTCCTTTATTTGTAGTTTATATTTTATTGGTCTTTGTGCTTAATCATTAATATGGTTTTAACTAACTAGTAATATCCACATCCCTCTCTCTCTCTCTCTCTCTTCTCTCTCTCTCTCCCCCTTCTCATGTGTTGAATGTTTGGATTTGTAAGTCTCTCCAAGTGCTGGCTTTGGCTATTGATATTAATCAAGATATATCTGTAGTTAGAACCGAGTGGTTTCATGTTCCTATGCACTTAAGTTGTGTGCAGTAAACATCAATATCTACAGGGATGAAAAGTGTGGTGTTTGGCAGTATACAATCACCCTGTAGAAGGTTTGGTTACTCTTTAATGCTAATGAGATAGTATCAGTTGAACGGTGTAAACTGATTTCCTGCCAATTAGTTTAATCTCCTTTCTGTTTGGCTTAGTCTGTTTTTTTATGATTGAAGAGCCACCCAAAGGTGGAGTGTTTGGGTTTTTTTTTGTTTGCAGCAACTTTTTGGTGGTTGTTTACAGGTGAAAATTCTGAACTGTATTTCTTTGATTAGATGGTAGAATGGCAGGGTGAATCTTTTCCTCTTTACAATAATATAAATCATTATCCAGAGAGCCAAGGGAGATGCATCATTATTTGTATGGCTTCAGTATTAAAGTCTCTCACTTTTTAAATGTCGACATCTTATCTTAGTAAATCTTGATGTTGCAGGAAAAACTCGTCCACTGCCAATTACATGAATTATCTATTGAGATTCTACTTTTAATTTATTGAGAACAGTTATTGGATGTTACTGATTTTTCTTTTCAGAAAAAAAACACCTTTTACTTTCTGACTTCTGAATAAAACCAAATAGTTCTTTAACATCCAGGGGTTTTATGTGAAAAGTAGCTCTAGTTCTTGGTCAAGTTAAATCCAGAATAGCTGGTCCTTCTCATGCACTCACACATATACCCATTTCCTGGGTTTTGTTTATGCAGATGAAATGGTATTACTATCTATTACTAGGATTTCTTGATGTGGAAGCCAATTTTCTTGGTAAGTGATGATTTTATGGCGAATTACTCAAATTCTTTTACAGCTTTTTAACAATGAAATACATATTTCTTTTGGGGAGTTAGTTGGATTGACCATCATATTACTAAATGAGCTCTACTCTATGTTATAACAGCACCACCATTTCCCCTTCTCTTGTCTGATTTATATGGTATTTGTAGGTAAACAAATATTTGAGCTAGATCATCAGGAGTTGTCATCTTTAATTATGACCATTAAGTTCCAAACCAACAATTTGGGCTCTCTATGCGATGTTGCACCAACATTTTGATTGCTACCCATTATTATTTTTTCTTTTGTATTCTGGTACCTATTTCAAGTATCAGTTCACCTTTTCTCACTTAAATCCTTGTGTTCCTTTTTTTCACTATATGACTGAAAAACAAAATTCTTTCTGTTAACTTATAACTATGGGCTGCATTATATAGACACTGCTAACTTTGCGTTTTATATGTAGTGGTGAAGGCTTATCAATACACTTCTTTGACAAGTGTCATGCTTCTGGATTGTTGGGCAATTCCATGTGTCATATTCCTTACGTGGATGTTCTTGAAGACAAAATACAGATTAAGGAAGTTTGCTGGTGTATTTATTTGTGTTGCTGGACTTGTCCTAGTCGTATTTTCTGATGTGCATGCAGCTGATAGAGAAGGTAACTAGATGCTTTACAAGTTTATATTAAATAATTCTACAATCTGTTTGCCTTTCTCACTTGTACTCTTGAGTTGAGAGTTGCATATCTCATCAATCATATTGGTGGGTTATCTGCAAAATTATTTTGGTAGAGACCGTAGAGTATGTCTGTGAGTTCCCTACTCTTATTTTAGATGAAGGAATCATAAATAATTGTAAACTGATTAATCAGAATTATTATAGCCACTCAGAAATAAGAAAGCTATTCTCGCCTCACTTGAGCAGGTAGGAGCTAGTTATTCCTGATTGGTTAACCAGAGAAAAGATTGTGGATCAATGTTATTCATGAAAACGAAAGAAAAGATTTTTTGATTTGATGACCAACCATTACCGAGCAATCGCCTTTCCTCTGCAGCTTAAAAAGGAAAAAAAAAAAAGAAGAGAACTGGTAAACATCCAGTGGAGTGTGAGAATGTTATGAACAAAGATTTCGCTTATTGAACTTCAAAATGTTTCTATGACTTTTTGAGATTAGTTTATTTGTAAACATGGAGCATAACAATTATTTTGAATCTTTTGATCCTTATGGTCTTGCTTCATTGTGGTAAAGAAAAACAAACTCTTGGTACATGGACATCATGAAGGTAAAAGAAACAGTTAGGACTTTCATTGACTTGTATAACACTATGACTTGTTTTATTAAGAATCAACCTTAGGTGGTTGAGACAATAATTATCTTTAGCTTTATTCTTAATTTGTGCATTCAGTTATGCATCAGTTTATCTTAGTTTTCATCTCCCTTTCTAATGACATGCAGGAGGAAGCAGCCCTGTAAAAGGAGATATGCTAGTAATTGCTGGTTCCACACTTTATGCAATTAGTAATGTTAGCGAGGTATATTATTCAACATTTACCTTGTGATAAAAGCTAACGTTTTCTCAAACAGTTTTAAGATATGTCAGGATATGTACAGATATATTTATCACAAAATTTTGTGTACATGTTAATGAACTGTAGATGTGCATGAAACATGTAATAAACACCTTATTGTTATATACCTATATTTTAACATAGTTTTGGGGGTAGATGCTTGTATTCTGCCTGGTGTCCATGGAAACTTTTAATCTATCCTTACTAGGTGGTGGCAACTGATTGAACAAAGTTGGGCTCGGGTTGGTCAAATTTTGGGTTGAGTTAGGAAGGCCCATAATCCATATACAATCCATTTGCAATCAGGTTGAAAAGAGTAATCTGATACTCGACCCATCTCTTTTAAATGCAGATATACCCAGTCCACCAACCCAATTTTGTTCTCACTTATTAGTTTTGTACCTTAAAACATGAAAGCAAAATGTGGTTGGGAAAGAGCAGTTTAGGTTAGAGCAGTTTAGGCTAGGTGCCAAATTAAAGTGAGTGAGAGGGAGGAAGGAACTAAGATGGGGAAGAAAACAAAATAAGTTCTAAACATGCTACTGCTTGGCATTTTCTATTAACTGTAGAATCATATGAACCAAGTCTTCATTAGTCTATGGTCCAGCACAGTATAAACATTATCCTAGGGCTCAAATGGCCAGGTGATTAAGGGTTTGTCCAGTCCATAGTGACCTGTTCGTTTTGGAGGCCAAATTCTACACCGATCCATTTTGGTTTCAGAAAATCCAAACTTGACTTGATTGTAAAAACCCTAAAATGAGTTTGGCTGTTCCAGATCAAAAAATGCTAGCTTAACTCTCATAATATATTAATTAAAGTAGTTTAGCAATTACCCATCAATTGTTTGACTTGCTTCCTATATGCTAGCTGTCTTGCTAGAGATGTTTATTGAGATATTTGTTTATCTTTGAAATGTTTTTGGGTTTGATGTTTCTTGTCCATTGCTCTGGTTTTTGCTTTAGCTTTCCTAAGCCTTAGTTCTTTGCACTAAAGTTTAATACCAAGAAAAGAGGGTTATAGTATGTTTTTCATGTGTTAGAAGGTTTAATTGTCTTCTTTTCTGCTTCCACCTGTACCTGTCAGTAGCATTTTCTTTAAATAATTTATAAGCATGAAGACAATATAATGATATGACATGATAATAAGCATCAATATATACTTATAATGATATTTTTAAAACTCTTTTCAGGAGTTTCTTGTGAAGAATGGGGACAGAATTGAGCTGATGGGAATGCTCGGTGCTTTTGGAGCTATAGTGAGTGCTTGTCAAATGTATCCTTAGGCTTAGCAAATGCAAGGTATGATCAAATTTAAAATATATACCATCTTCAAAGACCCATGACAGCATGCTTTTAACAAGCTCTTAGCCATACAATTATCAATATAGGGGTTGTCCATCTTTTGATCTTTCATCATTACATCATGAACTTGTAAAGGACTTAAGTGTACAGTCAACAGTCATACTTGGACTAATTTAAAACTAGTTTTAAAAGCACCAATGCAACTTTTAACAAGCTTTATGGATAAGCTTGATTGGATGCTGAGTCTATATATGTGAAATTGGGCAAGCAGATCTCGGTCAATAACCTGCTTGCTGAGTAGCGAAGTAATATTTCCAAGCAATTGAAAGCCTATTCTAGCAAGTGGTCATATACAATTTTCGAAACTTGTCCCATGGATGATGTGACAATGTAAAGAAATCATACTTTCTTGAAACAATACCTTGCTGTGATCAAGTCAGAAATTGCACCAACAACTCTAAAAGGGGAAAAAAAAAAAGGAACTACTTATGGTTTTCAACATGTCCTTCATCTTAGCAACAACAAACTTCCAGTTTTCTTTTTAATTAATGATTGCTAGAAAAGAATATTAAAGTACTCCAAATTTTTGACTTCTAATTCTGGTTCCAATTCCTTTGCTATAAAAATTTGTAGGTCATTCCAATGGAACATATACTGCACAAAAAATTTTAGCAGATTTAACTGTATTGAAAGATTCATCTAACCACCCTTGATCTATGTAAAAAACGAACCTGGCATATCAAGTAGGTATATTGATTTTACATAAGCTTTGATTTTGCATTTTTGATTTGGCAAAAGCATTGTTTGTATTTTTGATTTGATATCTGATTAGCCTTTGTATTTGTCTAATTGTAGATGTTACTTGGATTCAAATAGGTTGATACTTATCCTAGAAATAAAGAAATAGGACTTTGTATGTCATTTGGAAAACTGAACTCCCTATTCTTCTATACACGTCAACCATATTTTCAAAAGCTGTATTTGGCATGTAAATGCTGGGCTAGGGTCGTCACCCAACACCGGGCTAGTGTCTTACTGAGCTGCTCAGTGTTGAGCCAAAATGGCAATTATGTCCTTTCTTTTTTCCTTTTAAACAATGCCTTAGTAAACACAAATTTAGAGTTTTGAGTCTACTGCATTGTCATGTTGTGGTTTGCCCATGGAGTTGTATGCCTCTTACTTTTGAAAAAGATAATTTTTTGTTCAGTGCTGTAATGTGTTCCTTAAGTATTCTTCCAGAAGCATATTTGAACGAAATGAGCTTAAATCTATCCACTGGACAGCTAGTGCGGTAACTCTCTCTCTCTCCCCCCACCCCCGCCCTTCTCTCTCATTTCTGCATTTCTTTCCTTACTGATATTTATCTATAAGCACACAAAAGTTTAGCATTTGAGGTAACTTTATTGTATTTTAATTTGTGGTAGGGTCTTAGAATCTGAGGCATGATCAAAAACATGTAAATTTTCACTGGTTCCCTTTTTTTTGAGAAATATGGTGGGGTTGCCCACCACTAGGGTTCAAACCCTAGTCAATGCCAACCAGCTGAGATAAGACTCTTTGACAACTTATTTGGCATCGACATCTGCATCAACTTCCAGTTGGTGTCTAGCCATTTCAGGAACCAATTTGAGTTTGATATAGATCTTATTGGACAGGTTTACCGTGACATCACTGTACTAATAATTAGGAGGTAGAAATTTGGCATGGATGCTTTAGACTGCAGAGACCAGAGAGTTTTTATCAATTGGAGTTAGAATGCTGATAATGTTATTCAAAATATTCCATTTTTCCTTTTTTTCTTTGTGCTAATTTGAGTTATCCAATGTCACACTAACATGAAAACTTGTTTGATTTCATTTTGAACATCTTTTCTAATTTCTAATTTATTATGCCTCAGAAAATTTCTTGTTTCAAATTGACAAAGCAAGGTTTTAAAGACACACAAATGGGAATCTTTGTCCACATCCATAAATAGAGATAACCTTCTGATTCTACTCTCTTGTTAGCTATGCTGAGTAGTTGCAGTGTGTTGCTTTTGGCAGAATGATTGAACTTTGAACCCAGATTTTCTTGTACATATATACACGCTGTAGATTCTATTGACAACTTGCCAGATAGAATGAGATAGAAAGCTAGCAAGTAGCAACCACAAGCAATTTGGCATTAGTCTGAGCTGTCTGAAGCTTTCCAATATGTCGATGTACTGCATTTGTTGCATGCTCTGACTAATGTGTTATGTTGATGAAGTATGAGACTGACCTGACTGATAAGGATTCCATTACATTTAAAACTGGGAGAATAAATGGTTTTAAATGTTAAGATATGCTTGTTATATACATTCAGTTGAGGATCCTGAAACAAGAGGTGACATGACACCTGGATATCTACACATCCTTCTGTTTTCTATTTGATAGAGAGAAATGAAATGATGGGATTTATGTGAAGGTCACACCTGAGATATGCTGGCTATGCAAGAATCTAATCTGGCTCCATGGGAGTTGCTAGGAAAATAGATTGAACATTGATGATTGCTGACAAGGTGGTAATTCAATACCCAGAACCAGCACAATTTTGTAGGTTAAATATACATTATAATAGAATTGCCACATACTTTGATTTTATTTATTCCTTAATATGTTGTGGTTGATCGATCATATTTCATTTTTATGTTCTCCAAAAACCCATAAACCTTGCAGTGTAAAGAAAATAAAGACTGCGGTTGTAATCTGACATCGTACGGTTGATTCTCACTTTTTAGTGCTGTTCCATGGTTCATAATTTGAATGAGGTTATTATGGGAAGGTTTCTTGTTTCATAATTCAGTATTATCTTAAATTGTACTTGTTCCATTTTTGTTTGGCCATTACATCACATCCAGCAGAGCTCAGAATTTTCTTGACTGAACTTGGCTGACCTTCTAATTGTAGATTTACCTTTTCATGATTATATGCTGTCAGACAATTTATTATAAAGCATGCTAGTTGTGTATGTTCTGGTATGTAAACCTGACCTGAGTAATCCTCTCATTAACTAGGATAAGTGGATAACTAACATATTATGAAAGTAGTACTTGTTGTATCCAATCATTAAAAGGTTGGAGGAATGAAGATTTAGCTATCTATACAATTAAATTACTGGAATGTGATTACATCTTGTTGATGAGAAAACTCTTGTAGGGGTAAGTTGTGTGATAGCGGGAAAAAGTTCTGTGAATAAACCAGTCGGAATACACGGACTGTATAATTAACAAGGAACACTGTGTTGCTAAGACTGACTTCATTCAAGGATGTAAGGGTTATTAATGATTATTTTTGGTGCTGGAATTTACATAACCCACCATTTACATTTGTCATGGACAGTCTTGGTAAGGATCTTTTGACAGCTTAACAACATGATGAGTGGAATAAATTTAACACAATGGAGTCTTTACAAGCTTCTATTTGTTGTTAGTCAAGACAAAATTATGAGTGATCTGAATTACAAAATTTCCAAGTTAGGAAATTTGAGGGTGTACATTAAGGGCCCATTCTTTAGCAGGTAAATATCATAGAAAAGTTGATCAACTTTTCTATTGACCAACTTACCCATGTTCTTACATTTTTCAAGATGGATAAGTTACTTTCCCATGGATAGCATTTACCTATGAAATGGGAGAAAAATCTTATCTACCTAGAAGGTGGCTAAATCATTTTTGCATCAGTCAGTAAAGTAGACATTTAATTTTATTAGTAAGATGCCCCATCCTTATTTCCAATGCCTCCATCACTTGATGCCTAATAACTTAGTCATCCACTTTCTCCAAATATAAAAAGCATAAAGGGTATTATAGAAAATATGGATAAATTTTAGCAACTTATCCATAAAAGTAGTAACACAAAAGAACATGGGTAACATATTTCGAAGTCACTTTCCCATGCATAAAAGAATATGGGTAAATTATTTTTGTCTAAATGTTATCTAGAAAGTATTTACCTAAGAAAAGATAAATTCTCAGATAAATTTTTTACCCACAAAAGAATGGACCCTAAAGGCAAGGCATCATAGCACTGATAACTGTGTAGGACATAAAAAGCATAATATCAAACCATCAGCAGCTCGAGAACCTTGCCAAGCACATAACAAAGACATGAAGGAGAAAATGGCATCAATTTCAGCATCCAGAAAATTTTCCTAGCATGATATTCAGATCATGAAAAACAACGAGAAGATTAAGATTCAAGATGACAAGAAATGAAAGAAAACTAGAAGAAGGTAATTCTACCATTTGAATAAATTTGGGATGAATCTGCAATCAAAATGCTAACATAAGGGCACCTACAAGATTCTAATATGGTTTTTGAAGATTAAGAAGCCATGGATGACACATCATCGGACTCATTGAAAGTTAAGGAAATTATCACATAAGATGAGAGAAAATTTGTGAAAGTTGTGCAGATAATAAGATTGCTTGTGTTAAGTTTGAAGAATCTGAAGAAATTGTCACATCAAATGAAAAAATACATACTGTGTAATGTTTATGTTGCTCAAGGCAACACCATCATGCACAAAGCAAACTAGGAACCTGATAAAGGGATTATTCAAAGCAATCCAACATTTATTTTATCAAGCAAAATCATGTTTGAAGGGAACGGACAACAACTGGGCGCAAGTTCTTTTCATAGCATAATGCAACATCCAGTGTTGAGCATTCATCAACATTTAACCATAATATAGAAGATTAATTAGTGGAGCTTTGGCATAAAAGAAGATGAGGTGAGTTCCCATGCAGTGGAAGTGAATGATGAAGATTGAGGATCGTAATGTGATGCATCAGAGGGTTGCAGGATTAAGGGACTTTTCCTATATTTATTTCTAGTGGTCAATTTGCTGATTTTCCTTTTATTCTGGTTATCTTTAACTTTTAGTGGGTTATATTGAATCAAGAGCTTAGTTAAGAGATCATGGATCTTATTTGATAACTTGATGGTCCTAATGTATGCAGAAGTACTAATTTGATTAAGGTTTTCCATACTGCTACTGTACCAAGTACATGGTACTGCACTGACACTCGATATGCCAAATCTTACCATACCATACCACGTATTGGCATTTTAATAGGATGGTATCGGTACCGGATCCGATACCCCAACAGCTGACCTTGGTTCTAATACTGTTCACATGGTACTAGTCATGCTATAATAACCATGAATGGTGACCTCACCTTATGGGGTAGGTTTCGGATTTAGGAAAAAATAGTTAGGGTTCCATTTTGTAATAATTTGTGGTTTTAGGGTTTTATGTAACAGAGTTGGATGATTGATTAATGAAGAAATGAAATGAAATCTTTGGTTTATTTCTCTTATGTGATTTTGTGATAGAGGTGTGTGACCATCCGGCACAAGGTGTGATTCTTAGGTCTTAGAGTGAGTCCCATATTTTCATTTCTTTTCCTTACCCTTTTCTCCTTTTTTTTTTTCAACTATTAACCTGTATTTCTTCTAATCATTTTGATAAAAAGCACATTTCAAAATTCCATAGGTGTTTCAGTTCATACAAATATCATAATCATTCCAGAAAATTCTAGTTATTGCTGGATTTTGATTAGTAAACCTAACTGAGGCCCTGGAGTCTCAAACCATAGGTTTGATAATAGTCATATGGTGTCCTGTTCCTTCGAAACCATTAACTTTGTTGGTCATTTCGATTGAAAACTCAAGTTTAAACCTGAAGTTTCAGCAAATATTATTACAGGCCTGCTACCGTAGACCTTACATGTCCCTTTTGTAGACTGTGCTACATCTTATTGTTAATTACATAAATTAGCTTCAAATGTTAAGTGCTGGTTGTCCTCCAGTACTGATAGTGGAAGCTAAGTTGATGCACCTGGAAAGATAGGCCTGAAGTACAAGGAAGGTGGTTTATGACAGTAAACCAATCTAAGAGCAGTTGATGCACTTGGAAAGATAGGCGTGAAGTACAAGGAAGGTGGTTTGTGACAGTAAACCAGCCTAAGCTTGAGCATAAACAAATTAATGGTGTTTCAGAAACTGTTATTTGAGGACTTCCTTTTGTATATGTTTGGAAAATGATTTTGGACCAACAATTATAGATAGTAGATTTAAACTTGATCCCTTACCATACAGTTGGAAGGTGTTGACTACCCATATGAGCCTGATAGTGGAAGTTAAGTTGATGCAGTTGGAAGGATAGGCATGAAGTACAAGGAAGGTGGTTTATGACAGTAAACCAATCTAAGCTTGAGCATAAACAAATTAAAGGTGCTGTTATTTGAGGACTTTCTTTTCTATATGTTGTGAAAATGATTTTGGACCAACAATTCTAGATAGTATATTTAAGCTTAATCCCTTACTACACAGTTGGAGGGTGTTGGAACTGACCTTGTATCCAAATTTCCAACTTTCCATACAAAAGCCTTCTGAAAGTTGTAAAAAAGATCCAGTCGTGTAAGAAGATACTCATCGCAGAGCACTCTTGGGTTGGAAACCAATACATCCACATTGTTGGACGTCACAACAACCGGGTAAATTCAAAGCTAGTCTTTTCAACCCCACTCCTCCTCAGCATTTCCTCCTCTCTTAATATTCTATATTCAATCAAATGAACCTTAGACAAGGATTCCACACATATAGGGACTTAGTTGGAATCTCCAGAGTAAAAAACAAAAACTATAAATTACATATGAGTTCAGTTTTCACATGGTTGTAGCAACTTGGATATTGCCCTAAATATAAATTATTGACAAACATAATTGTAATAATATTGAGCTTTATTTCCAAGTGTTATCATTCTCACAGGCAATAGCAATACTCTGAGTGTCATTTATTGTTGTTATGGTATAGATGATACTTACCTAATTTCCTTCTATTTGCATCAATTGTCTTAGACATGATGTGTTGATAAGCATTAGAAATAAATTTTGCCACTTTGATAGTGTTATAATGATATACAGTGGATTGTCCTTGATTGTGATTAAGTCTGAATTCCTAGAAAGAGTGTGTTGTGCCAATAGTTTTTCAAACATATTAAAATCTCTCTGCCAATACAATATTCTTATACCGAGCTTTAAGGTTTATGTCTTCCTCAAATTTGATTACAGGTGCTACCATTTGTTGGATTTGCATTGGCAATGTTTATGTTTTACTCTACTGTCCCAATCTTACTAAAGGTATGCTCAGAAAGCTGCTTTACTCATCTCATGCTGTTTTTTGTTGCATTGAACACATAATTTAGGGGTCAGCAAGCTATGTGACTGGAGGTTCTGACATATGAAGTCATGAATATATGTAACTTCAAATGGAGACTTGTTAATCTGCCACACTCAACAAACTAACATAGGAACTGAAAACAACATATATTCCACCTTGAACAACATAGTGGCAAAATATGCTTGGTGAGCACTTGTTTGCTTCAAAAGAAGTATTGGAAGATAATTTGATGAAGGGAATCAAATCCAAGTTCATCATTTGTGTGGCATATTACCCTGTTTAATAAAAGATTGACATGCTCCAACTTAAGAAATAGGAACTAATGAACATAAAAAAACTTATAAATTGAAGAAAAAACAACTCCATATTTGACTTATCAAGAATGCACTTTACATTATGACTCTATTGAAACATTTTACATTATGTGCTCCATCTTTTATCACATATACCAGTTGTATAAATTTATTTCAGTTATGATATAAAATTTATTTCAGCTAAGATTTAATTATGAGGGTTGGATGACTGCCAATGGCATGAAACTGATTTATCTGATGTCAAGGAACTTGGACTAGGTCTTGGGTTTAGGTTGATGAATAAGAAGAGAAGGGAAGACCAACAGAGACCAATAACTAGTGAGACAGAATATAATATCACCTATTGGAAATTTCATGGTAAAGTCGGATAAATTAACTTGTCTGATGTTAATGGGACAATAATGTTGTTTATCTTCAAGATTGATTTCAGGTTAGCTTCTTTCTCCCTTTTTCAGTAGAGTTGTGGTGATGCTAGAGCTGCAGATAACTATATTATATAGACTTTCCAGTTAACGATTTATGTAGTTATATTCTAGCCTCATATGAGTGTGACATTTTAGGTGATATAGCTGTATCTTGTTTCATCTTATTGGCTATTGACTGCTTTTGTTTTTAAAGAAAAAGAAATAAGGTGGTATTATCCTGCCACTGGTGATTGAACTTGGGAGTTGGGACCTCTCCCAAGAGGAGAGGATGCCAATCAGTTGGACAAGTCCTGTTGACATCTGTTGGCTGCTATAAATTAAATTACATGTTTGCAACTTTAGGTCTTGATCCTTAAGTTTTACACTGTAGCTGAAAATTTTCTTTTTACATCTTTGCAGTTCCATTAGAGACCCATCACATGGACTGGCTTGATCTTTATAAATTTCCACTGCATGATCAGACCACCTCAACATTTACCCAATATTAGAGTTGGCAACTAGTTAAATTATTTCCGCGAACTGCTCACTTGATTGCTATCAGTTGCCAAACTGTCAGAATAATTTGGCTAATTTATATTCTTCCCTCTAGACAAAGTGTTGGACAATCAAAAAGGCCTGAACTAAGGCTTTTACTGTTTTACCTCATGTCATTGTCCAATGACAAGAAGGACATTTACCTAGAGCAGAACTTTAGTAACTTTTCTCAGGTTTTGAGTTGGACTAGGGTAAACTTTCAATCTCCTCACTTTTCCTAGGGCCGTTAGTCAAAATTCTTGATTATATCAATATCTCCATTCTTCAATCCACAATCAAACCCACTTGAATTTGGGAATCAATTCCTTCTTGTCTCACAGTGTTTCTGACTTAGTATGTTTTTATACTTTTGGGCCTTCGTTGTTGGTATGGTGTTTGGCTATCTTTAGCACATCCTTTTCTCATATATGAGAGGCTTTAAGCATTATTGGAAGTTTGGAACCCTTGTGCTTCTTGAATATAGTACACTTAAGTGTCAAGAGCCTTTTTGTTGATCTCTTTTGGCCAATAACTTGCTCAACTTTTACTATCATTGTTCCTTTAAGCGTTCAAGTGTGAGCAACCCAGTCGATGCTCAAGCTTGGCTCAAAATTCTATTGGCTTGTTTGAGCTCAACTCGATTACAGTTTGTTACCTAACTTCCATGCTTAAGCTTGACTTGATTAATCCTAAGTTTAACACATGCTGTCCTTGAACAAGTAAGTCAAGGGATTGGCAAGAATCGAAAGTTGCTGGTTTGGATATCATTTGAGCTAATCTTATTTTTTGGATCTCAACCCTAACTGTTGAAATATTTAAATGCTATTCTTTGTTTTGGCTGTTAGATTTTGGGATTTCTTAGCTAAGATAAGTTCGTCCTCTTATATACATTTTTGTGTTCTTGTGCATGTCTCTACAAGTTATGCAATTGTCAAGATTTGATCCTAACTACTGAGCTTAGATCTCAAGCTCAAGCTTGGCTTATTTGCTAATTGAGAAAGCCGTTAGAAAGCTAAAACGAAGCTAGTCACAAATGACTTAATTAAAAACCCTAATTGTCTGAACTTGTCGCATATTGATGCGTACTTTTTCCTATATGTCAATTTCCCATCAACATATGATGTTAGCAGATAGTACATCTGAACATAAAAAATTCAAATCTTTGGTTCTTGCAACTAGGTCATGCCCTTAATATTGACATTCATCTGAACTTCAAGATATGTGACTTGTGAGGTCACTTTGATCTTGTGGATGTTGACCTCGCTTTAATGAAAAAAACTTCTATAGTCGGGCCGACCATGGAAGGAATTATGGTCGAACTGTCATCATCTGCCACATGCATATATTGGGACATCCATCGAAAAAGAGACGGTTGTGTGATGTTTATCTAAATTGTTCAAATATCTCTAGGGTTAATCCGTTCATCTTTTCTTAGTATTTTCATGCGGGCGTGCCACCCATCTTTTGATAGACGTTCACGAAGCATGTTCGACTATAATTCTTTCCATGGTCGGTCCGACTATAGAAGTCTTATTCACTTTAATTAAGATATTGGGAAAGGACTTGAAATCGAGCAATGGTACTGAATTGTTGACAATCCATTTGGTATATCTCATAGCATGTACAATATTGACAAAGTGCATTGACCGACTTGCTTTCATATGGCTGATACGCCTCTAGTATAGCTGATTGGCCTCCAACTTTTTTTGCTTTTTTCTTGTATTTTATTATCTTAAAGCTATTTTTCTAACAAAAATATGTTAAGTGTGTTTATTTAATTGCCCTAGTTATATTATATGATGGTGTGTCGAAGTTTTCTAACCGCTTATATATCTCATAATAATATTGACAAAACACCTCGACCAATATACTTTCATATGGCTGATATGCCCCTGCACAGCCTATTGGCCTCCAACTTTTTTTCCCTTATTTTCTTATGTTTTATTATTTTAATGCTATCCTTTTAACAAAAATATGGTAAGTGTGTTGATTTAATTGCCCTAGTTATCCTTTATGATGTGTTTCAAAGTTTTTCTATTGCTTATAAATCTTGTAACATCACATAGCTTGCAATTCAGAATTCAATAAAAATGTATATCCAACAATTGAAATGCAAAGCTTTGAAACCAATAACCCAGACTAAACCCCTATGGTGGCCAGGACATTGCTTCCTAGTTCAACTGCGGTACAGCTATAGGTAAATTGGGCAACATCCTAAAAATCTAGAACCAATTCATTCTTCCTTTGATCCAGAAGCTTCATTACTTATTTCTTTGACCCATTGTTTTATGTTCCTCTCATCTGAAGTGATAACCATCCTGCTCCTCTCTGTGTGCAAATGTTTGGTGGTGGTGGTGGTGGTGGTGGGGGTGGGGGGGGGTGGAGGTTGTGGGGGTGGGGGGCCGAGGAGGGATCCGGTGAAATCCAGCGGTAATTAGATCTACTGGAGCGGGGATGCTTTTGTTGGCCCAAGATTTAAAGATCTGATGGAGCGATAGTGCTTCTATCCACCAACCCAACTCCCTCCAGTGAATCCGGCAGCTCAACCCATGGTCATGGTCATGTCTTCATTGATTATACTCATGATCATTGCCCATATTCATGGCTGGAGTGCTTGGGATCTACAGTACATCCATTATCGTGGCAATGATGAGATCCAGCATCCCCAACCCTAAATCCCTTCTCATATTCTTTTAATTTGTTTTCTTCTTTTTTTTTTTTTAGAAATTGCTTCAGCCCAAGTGGGTGGATAGTGGCTAGACTTGTTCCAGGTTGGACTATTCAACTAATTAATTGGTGGGTCAAACAGGTTTTTTGAAAATCTGAGTTTTTAGGCAACCCAACTTCACAAAGGGTTTGGATGGTGGGTCAGCCTAGTCAACTCGTCTGCATCTCTAAACATGAGTGCAGTTGAGTTAGTAAATCATTGGATAGAATGACATTGAAGATTATCTAGAATAAAGATGAAATAATCTAATATTAGCATTGATTTGACAAGTACAAAAAGAACAACACATTTCTAAACTATCTTCCACACAGAATTGTAGTCCCTTGTCACAATGCCTCATAGAGATGTGCTTAATAATTGAAATGCAATAACCCATCCCATGCTAGAGAAATATATATGTACATGTGCGTGTAACACTTCAATAACAACATTTTGTTGTTGAAGCTTTAAGTAGTGTCATTTTAGGTAAGGTGCTACTACAGGCTATTAATGGGGAACGGCTGATTTTCATACAGTTGCAAACACATAAAGACATACTAGACATCCTCTACTGTCTGGACTCTGGACTGTACCTAGCTGTTTTGTCATTTGTTTACATTTAATGTACATAAATTATTGGCTTACGTATCACATGAATGTGATGAACGAGGGGACTATCACATGACTGTATGTACTTGGCTCTTCTATCTAGTTAATCAATTTAATGCATAATTGCAAGGCATTACTTCAGGTTTTGTGATTAATACTCAAATTACAGGAGAAATAAGATAAACACAGTTGTGGAAGACAAAAACTGCTGAGCAGTTCCTTATTCTTGTTACCTTGCATTTTTTTTGCTGGAACACTAATCTCTCTTTTCCTGATTTTATTATTGTATACTTATAGGTTTCTTGTCACTTGCAACATTTGCTTTTAATTCAATACAGCTACACAGTTATATGTAAATCAATTTAGTGAAGCAAAAATCAAAAAGAGAAAAAAGCTATTCTTACTATTATATTTCTTCAGGAATTTGCTGCATTATCTGTTTTGCCTTATTTTTGGTGCAGATGAGTGGCTCGACAATGCTAAACCTTTCACTGCTAACCTCAGACATGTGGGCAGTTCTCATCCGGATATTTGCTTATCATGAAAAGGTTGTCATTATCCTCATGCAGTATCCATAATTTTTGTGGTGAAAACAAACTTGGAGCATGAAAGTGGTACCTCTTTATGTTTTCTTGCAGGTTGATTGGATGTATTTCATAGCTTTTGCAGCTGTTGCAGTTGGGCTTGTAGTCTATTCAGGGTACGGAGAACTATTCAAAATTTTTTCATTTTTCACTAACTCTTTTTCTATGCAAGCTAAAAAAGATGATTGTCACCCTTGGTTGGCATTGCTAAATTCAGATACTCAGAAGATGATGAAATGCGAGCCCAGGTTGTTGGGGCTGGTGACACACAGGGAACGAAGAGGGATGAAGAGGCTGCAATGGATCATTTGGATCAAGAATCTACCCCGTGTGGGGGCTCAAGGGTTGTAGATGGTAAACATTAATACTCCACTCCTGCTGATCTTTCTACAATAATCGTTGCTAGTTAAGAAGGCTACCAAGAAAACGGAGCCTGAAGAAAGGAGAGCTATGTGATGGAGTTCTATTTTTCAGTAGGGAAGGGTCCATACTACTCTCTTGTCAGTGGGGAGCACTGAAAAGCAGCAAAACTGTCTTTGATGATGAATCAAGAAGAAAGATATCTGGCAGTTCCCTTAAAACTGTTTCAGCAGATTTTGCAGTTGTTGCACATGCTACCGCAAAAATTCTATGTTCCATGAGTGTCTTATCATCTTGTCAGCCATTGTAGGCGCTGTCCTCCAAATATATTGATGAATTTTCTTATTATTCATAAATTTGTTATTGGCTTCATAGGTTTTCAATTTGTTCCCAAATAATTATCATTCACAGATTGTTTAATCTGGCCATGTATCTAATTATTCATGAATTGTTAATGAAATATGTATCAATCATTGATTGCACGATGCTGGGCCTTGTTGCTCCACTTGTCTGGAATCCAGAATTGTTGATGCTTTTTTTTTTTTTTGTTATGTTCATTGACATATAAATATATCAATATTAGACAATATATTGTATCCGCATTTTCTTTCTTTTTCATTTTTATATTCAACTCTTCGACTTTCATTGTCCATCTGATCAGAACTTTCCATTCACCAGACAAGCTTTCCAAATAATGAACATTGTATCATCAATCAGTTTTTTCACTTGTAGTTAAAATAGTATTTTTGGGTGACAGTTAGTTAATATCAAAAGCCTATAGATTTTGAAGGCATAATGGCTTCCAGGTTGTTTGGCCACATTCTTCATGTCTTAGCATATTTTCTGGCTCTCCCACACTAGCAATGGTTGTCCACTGCCTTTGCTTTCAAGTTTCTAGCAAAATTGTTGAAAACCATTTCATGCTAAACTTATAAAGCCAGCCGCCACAAATCCATATTCTCTTGACTCTCTAAAAAATCTTGAGAACTTCACAGGCTTTTCCTCAGCCCCATGCTTCATAATTATATACGGAAAAGTCAATTAATCATGATCTTTTCAATCTCTATTGAAGGATGATTCAGGGTAAAATCATAAAACAAACAGTGGTGATACAGGATGCCACAAACCTTGCTCAACATTGCTGAGCCAATGGTTGTTTTCGCATCAATGAAAAATGTATAAATTGTTACCCACCATATGTAGTTTTGTCTTTTTTTTATGTCCAAGTTCTTTGTGAACTACACTGGTTAGAACTCTGCATTTTTCCCCGAAAGTTCCAATTATTTGTCACAACTTATTCTAGCCAAACCTGTGTCATGCGTGAGAGACTGAAACAAATTATGCGATGCAGAGTGCTAAATGAAACCCCATGCCAGTCTTTGATATTTTACCATTTGAGGTGACACTTCTAAATTCCATGGAACTCCATGAAGTATACAGGTTGGCTGCTTTTATAAGTTCATAACTCAACAAAATGTGGCCATGTGTGAACTACTAGTAAATTCAAAATTTGAATACAAAAACAAAATTCAGTTCTAAACAAGATCAAGGAATAGTTGTATGATGTCTGTAGAATGAATGAAATAATGAACATGTGAATCACAAGCCCTGCAAACTAAGCATCTTGAACCAGAGAGGATACATTAACTGTGTATGTCTCAGCTTGATCATTTATAGTTTTTCCAATCAGCCCTCGTCTACAGCAAAATTGTTCAGCAAGCCTGCCTGCTAAACTCCTAAAATTTACAGTTTAAAAAGGCTCTGATGGAGCATACAACATAAGAGGTATAGCAGAAATTGTATTTAACCTTAATAGCTTGCAAGCGATACATAATTAAAGAAATGGCTAGAGCAATACATTATGAAGATAAATTAGAAACATCTATGATTGAGAGTCAATTGCCAACTGTATGCATTGTTAACAGAGAAGTGGAAAAATGTCCATCTAGGAGCTGTTGCATCATGAATTCCATGTTCTTTTAGAAGTTCCATATATTCTGATTGGCAAGGAAACGTCAGCTAAGAAATTAAGGCACCAAGCCAGATGCTGGAAGGGTCCAAGCAACTTTAATCAGAGCCCACATCAACCCCCTTATTCTTCAAGAATTCCTTGGCCTCTGCAATATCCTGCATGACAAAGATAAGTTTGCATCAGAATGTGACATAGCACCAGTAATAGGAGGTATCACCCTTTCATTCCTGAAATACAACATACAACATATGCATATGTGTTTGCAATGTCCGAGCAAAATTCATCAAGTTTTGAGAACGTTTTACAATCAACTTTTCAAGATTTTGTATGACCGTAAGTAGCTTATTTTCCTAATATGGATGAGGATTTATTTGCCAATCTTCCATCAGGCACTTGTGGATCTCTCCATGCATGCGAAGATGGAAGAGAATGTGCAAGGAAGATTGGATTCATGGTGGTAGAATATCCTTTGTAAGGAGAGTGACTGAAGGGTAATCAAAGCATCACCGGACTAACAAGCCTTGTGTCCATATTGTGTACCCAATTTCATGATTCCAGCTATGGGTGAGAATAAGATTGAAAAGATACAATGAACTTTTCATCCCTGGTTAGGGATTTACCTATAATGCATAAGTTGTTCATTAAAATTTTACATGACATGCAGCAGGTCCTGTCCCAGGGTCTATGTGCCTAATTCAGACTCTATGCAAGGATCAGCAACAAGGTTTTACATCTAGGCAGGATAGGGTGCCTCCTAGTCATCCCGTCCCATTCTTATAAGAAAACGGGATAGGGATGGGTTTAAAACTCCGAAACCCATCCATGTAGGAGAGAAGAAAAAAGAGGAAAGAAAGAAAGGAGGAAAAGGTGAAGAAAAGAAAAAAATGGAAGGAAAGAAGAAAAAAAATGAAAAAAGAAAGAAAGGTAGAAGGAAAGAAAGAAAAAAAGAAAAAAAAAGAAATAAAGGAAAGAAGAAGTGGAGAGAAATGGAGGATATCTATTGAGACCTCTGTTGTTAGAATCGTACGAGTCGCAAGTTGAATGGTACGATTCGCGACGATTCACAGCGTGGCCGAGTTGAACCGGAATGAAGAATCAGGAAAAGAGAAGAATCGCACCTAAATCGCAAGTCCATTAGCTGAATCATGCAACTCGAGGAATCGTCCGATACCGTCGAGTCGGAAAAGGTAGGTCCGATGGTGGTTTCTCGTCGTTTTTGGAAGCAGAAGAGCCAGAGAATCAAAATAGCACAAGCAAATCAAAGAGATTTCTTACCTTTGAACTCTTCTCTGGTTGCTTCAAGCCTTCGAAGACGACGGCGAGAAGAGGAAGAGGTCGCATGGGGAAGAGGAAGCATCACCGCAAGTTCGCTGTAGGTTCGGTAGGTTCCTCTTTCCAGTTGCTTTCTTTATTTCTCTTCCTCGATCTTTCTGTTTCTCTTTCCGAGAAGCTTTTTTTTTTTGATCCAACCGAAGCCTTCCCAATCCCTCTATTGCTCCTCTGTTTCTCTTCCTCGAAGCCACCTGAAACCCTCCCTTGTTTCTCTTCCCCGAAGCCGCCCGAAACCCCCCCTGTTTCTCTTCTCCGAAGCCGTCGGAAACCTTTTGTTTCTCTTCCCCGATGCCGCCGGCAAGTTTTTTTTTTTTTTCCAAACGGACCGAAGCTTTCCCTGGCTGTGGTCCTCGTCCCTTTTTTTTTTAAAGTGGGACTTCTCTTCGAGACCGAGAGGCAAGAGGGGAACTGGGAGAGGTCGGTGACAGTCCCATTCCGTTCCGTTGCCACCAACAGAATGGAACGGTATGTTTCTCTACTTTTTTTTTGACTCGCCTTCTTTAGATAAATACTTATCCACTTAAATCCTCACCCAAAAAAATAAAAACAACAGTAATAGTAAGATTATTTTTTTTGATAATTTTTTTAACAATTTTTATTTTTTTAACAGAAATTAATTTACATACTTGCAGTGGAATTGTGTATTATTATTTTATTGAATAATGGCACCTAGAAAAAAATCTAAAGTTGTGGATCCCACTTAGAATCATTGTAAAAAATTTGTTGATGGCAAAGGAGGCGATGAAAATCGATTACATCTTGTATGCAATTATTGTAACAAGAGTTTTTGGAGAGAAGTGAATAGAATAAAAAATCATCTTGCGGGTACATATAACAATGTTTCTCTCTGTACTCAAGTTTCTGAAGAACTTCAGAATTTTTTTAAAAATTTGTTGGAGGAGAAAGAAATAGAAAAAAAATTGGGTGATGATGTTGAGTGCTTTGAAGTAGATGAGCCAAATGCAAAAATAAGGAAGGAAACTATGGATTCATTTATGATGAAAGGAAAGAAAAATGTATGTAAACAACGGACAATGAATGAAATGATAAAAAAAAGAGAACCAGTGGTTAGAGATATTTGTAGATTTCTATATGGACATGCATTGGCATTCAATTTGGTCAAAAGTCCTTTATTTGCTCAAATGATGAAATCTATTGGGGAGTATGGAAGAGGATTGAAACTCCCTTCTTATCATGAAGCCAAAGTTACTTTCTTGAAGAAAAAGGTGGAAAGTATTAATGAATGTTTGATAAAATATAAAGATGAGTAGAAAAAAATGGGATGTTCAATCATGTCCGATGGTTGGACTGATAGAAAAAATCGATCTATTACTAATTTTCTTGTGAATAGTCCAAGTGGGACGGTGTTCCTCAAATCATTGGATACCTCTGATGTTAGTAAGGATTCAAATAAATTGTTTGAATTGTTTGACAGCTTAGTAGAGGAGATTGGAGAAGAAAATGTAGTTCAAGTGGTGACAGATAGTGCCTCTGCTTATGTTGGCGTGGGTAGACTCTTAGAAGAAAAGAGAAAGCATCTTTTTTGGTCTCTATGTGTAGCCCATTGTTTAGATTTAATATTTAGTGACATTGAAAACATTCCAATTTTTTTTAATACACTTGGCAAGGCAAGGCAAATTACAGTTTATATTTACCGTCATAATTGGGTTCTTAGTTTGTTTAGAAAATATTCTAAGAACAAAGAATTGACAAGACCGGCGGTTACTAGATTTGCAACATCCTATCTCACTTTAAGAAGCATACTAGACAGAAAGATTGCTTTAAGGGCTATGTTTGCTTCAGAAGAATGGGCAAGGAGTATTATGCATGCAAATTTGAGGCTAGAAAAGTTCAAAAAATTATATTGAGTGATAACAGATTTTAGAAAGCTACAAAATATTGTTTGACATGTGTCCTTCCTTTGGTCAAAGTGTTGAGACTTGTTGATGGAGATGTAAAACCGGCTATGGGTTATATTTATGAAGCAATGGATAGAGCAAAGGAACAAATTGAAAAAAATTTCAACAATATTAAGAAGAGGTATGATCGGATTTGGGAAATAATTGATATTCATTGAAATTTGCAACTTCATAGACCACTCCATGCGGTAGCATATTATCTTAATCCCAAGTAAGTCACACTTTTTTTAATTTACATTATTCCATTAGTAAATTTTATTATTTTAAATTTAAATTTATTTTTTGATTTTTGATCTTTACGTTCCAATATGATCCTAATTTTAATGCTGATGCTGAAGTAAAAATTGGATTGTTCAAGACAATTTAGAAGATGTATCCAGATGTTGAGACAAGAGTCATCATTGATTCACAACTTGAAAAATTTAAGAAGGCTGAAGGTTTATTTGGGATGGACATAACGGTGGTATCAACAAGAAATAAAAAACAATCAGATAATTGTAATTTTAATTTTATGAATTCATTTTTATCTGTCAAATTTAAATTTAATTTATCTTATTTTATTTGTCTAGCTCTATGGTGGGAAAGTTTTGGAGAACAGTACAAAGAACTTTAAAAGCTAGCAATTCGAGTACTAAGTCTTACTTGTAGTGCCACTGGATGCGAAAAAAAATGGAGCACATTTGAACATATTTATTCCAAAAAAAGGAACCATTTGGAGCAACAAAGATTGAATGCCTTGGTGTTTGTCAAGTACAATATTCAACTTGAGATGAAACAACAAAAAAAACAAGAAAAGAGGGAGACATATGATCCGATATATTTATCAGATATGGAATCAAATGATGAGTGGATAACTAAGCAAGAAGAGCCATGCTTACCGGATGATGTGTCTTGGTTGGATGTAAATGAATGTTTTGATGTTGATGAGGGACCTAATAACGGAACAAGAAAGAGAGATATGCAAATTATTTTCTAATTCTTTTTTTTTTAGTTCTTAATTTTTAAAACAATTGCATTATTTTCTTATTTGGCTTTGTTGATTCTTAAAATATTTTTATAGGACCAAGAAACTTAAATGTTGATAGTAAAAGTAAAGGGAAAGAAAAGGTTGTTGAGGAAGATATTGAAGTGATAGAAGAAGATGAAGGTAATGAAGAAGAAGAGGAAGAAGAAGAGAATCAAGAGATGATTATACTGGAAGATGATGATGACGACGACGATGGCGGCGGCAGCGGTGATGACGACATTAGCCTTGAGGATGATTGTGATGACTAAAGATTCTATTTAATTTTTTGAGTGAATAGTGAATTAGTGATACTTCATGTTTATTTTAATTTATGTTTTGGACTTAGTATTTTAAACTTATCTATACTTTTTGGACATTTTTTTGAGTATTCGTTGATGAATAGATTGGTATACATTTTGATTGTGCTTTTTGTTACTGAATCTTACGATTCGAATCACGATTCGAGTTAAGGCATGGACAATTCACGAGTCAAATCCCGATTTGACAACATTGATTGAGATTACTATCGGGATGGGATAACGACACGTCCCGCTCAATGAAAAAACTGGGACACCTTTATCCAATGGAATTTAAAATCTTGATCAGCAAGTTTATTATCATTTTAAGTTTGCTCGAAGGAAAGAAAAAGGATGCATAAATTTTGATTAGGCCAAAGTTTGAGCTTTCTGAAGTTATTTAGGATGATCATTAACTGCATATGCTCATTATTTCTGCTAATGGGCTGCTTTATCCAATTACTTAACTACCCATGCACATTGTACAAAAATAGATAAAGGGTATAAAACTTGTCACCAGACCCTGCATATTTTATGTGAAATAAGCCTGATCCCCTGCCCTACCGAGGGCATTAATAATGAAAGTACAACATATACCATTCCAAGTATATTAGAAATAGATCAACCCTTAAAACAAATAACATTCAATGAAAAGACTATTGAAGTACCAAAACATATAAAAAATGGTACAACTGTACAAGGATGCTACAAATGAAAATAATCCTCTGAATCTTTGAGGAAGGATCCCCTTTTATCTCCTTTCCCGGTAGACTAGCATATCCAATTAGTTATTTATTTTTATTTTATTTTTATTTTTATTTTTGTGTGTGTGAGTGTGTGTGTGTGTTAAGGAGGGGCTGGGGTGGCTTAACAAACTAAGCTTCAAAAGTATTATATTCAGAATTAGAAAAATAGTAAGTAATATGACTTGAAACAAGTTATGAACCAAAGAACCTTTTGCAGTAGTACAGCTTCTTGAGGACATGTTGGAAAGAGCATTAAACCAATCCCAACCATGAGAAGACCATAGCATCCCAGTGAAACAATTAAGTAGATTGCAAGCTGGAAGAAAATGGTAACATGTAAGGCAGATTTACTTAAAAAAAAGAAAAGAAGATACAACACTACATTACACCAGACAATTTAAGAACATTTTATTTGAAACTTACCAGCCAAGTATAGCTGCGTGGGACAACTGATGTTTCCAACAGGCCTATCCAAAATGCAGAGATAGCCACCAGCAATGCCATAATCTTTAAAACATGCTTCATTCTTTCACAAGTCAGTTGCTTCCAAACTATTACCTAATGCAGAAGTTCAAATGACGAAGTCAATAAAAATCTAGCGAAAAAGAAAGATTTTTAATCAGAGATATCAAGGAAAAATGAACTTCATAACTACTGCCCACCAATCATTACTGGGAAAGACTCATGATTACAGTCGTAACTTGCACAAATATTTTTTTCTAATCACAATTTGCTTGAATAATTGTTTTTCTTTATCATTGCCAGATGCTCATTTTTGTTTGAATCATATCACAATTTGGTGCATCCGCAGGACAGAGGGTTGAGTATACTAGTTAAGCTTTTAGATTTAAAAAATGGATGACTTAATTAGTGTTCAAAGGGATTAATATATGATGATTATAATTTCAAAGTTCTATAATGTTTTTCTTTCTTTCTTTCTTTCTCTTTGGTGACAGATCTGAGATTTAATTTGAAGTGGGTCATAAAGCAATTTCAACTTGGGCCATTCTGCTCTACACAATGGATTCAAATATACATTGACAATTGAGGCCTTGGCAAGGGGCTAAGAGTTGCTTCAAAGATCAAGAAAGAGGAATGGGTGCCCTACGATACAGAGGTGGAACTTGTGAAAGTTTTTTTTCCCCCCTGTTTAGAAAAAAACTTGGGAACTTTTGGAAAACGGGAAACAATTTGATTTTCCTAGAGGACTTCAATTCACCCTGACACTATGCGCCTTTCAACCACTTAGCCCAACCATGCAAAACAATTATTCAATACTTAAGTCAGCACTAATTGGATCTTTTGTTATATATTTGTCCACAAAACAGTTCATTATTATCTATAATGTTCGAAGCACGCATCGTTTGCTGATTAAAAACACAAACTTTCAAGAAGTGCGTTAATGTTTATAATTTCTTCCTTCCTATTTTCTTTCTTCTACTGCAAAAAGGGCATACTGGAATCAATCAAAATTCCAGTTTCAGATTTCGAAATCCTCCCCCAGATTTCCGAGAATAAGACATCACAAAAATTTCCAGAAACTCACTTAAAATTCAGAGATTATAGGGAAACACGAAGAGCAATTAGTCGTCCAAGTCCAAAAAGTTCACATTTTTATATAAAATCTGCTAAAATATTTGACAAAAATCCTACTGTACCTTTATCCCGAGGCGGAGGCGACGATGGATCACAGGAAGAACAGGGACGAGGACCACGAAGCCGGAATCGAGGAGCAAAACCCTAACCCTAATCCCAGCCCTAATCAACCGTTTCGACCGACGGAGCAGTGAAGCGAGGTGAATCGAACGAAGAAAGGGGACTCGATCGGCTCGACGCGAAGGGAGGGAAGGGGAAAAAAAAAAAAAAACCTGTTTGGGCACCACTACGTGTATCGTGACGTGGAAGGTCTCCGTTGGTTACTTACTATCAGACGGTGTACGTGCTAGCACAGTGGAGCCGTAGTAGGGCCGTCGGGTTGGTCCAATTAACTGCCCCAGTGGCTGTTCCTCTTGGGCACAGGCATTGGTTCGCATCTCTCTTTTCTGATTTCAAGCAAGGTTTCTCTTTGGATGGTTAGAGATGCCTTCCTCATTTTGTTATGTATTCGCATTTGTTTTTGGATTGTTTCTTAATGCTAGAAAACCTTTTGAGGGAAATGATTTTTCTTTCTTTTCTCTGTTTTGAGGTAGATTTATTTTGGGTTTCATTATTTCATTTCATTTCTAATGCTGAATCATTTCAATCATAAATCAGATTACCATTTTAATCTTCTTAACTGTTGTTTGGCTACAATTTTGCTATTTATATTATAAACCATGACTTGAAAATGAGTAAGCTCAGGTACATTACGTTATCGGTGGAGAAATTATTTCCTACACTATGTGAATTATATGGCCAAGCATGCTACCAATCATGACCGCTTGTTCAGATGTGGACTTGATGAATAGGGCCCATAAGAATAAGCGATTGTGGTTGATGGTGTGTATTGTTATGTGGTGCATACAGTATAGTAATTTTTTCTATCAGTGGGAGCTCAATGCAGTTGAAAATCCATTAATGCTGAATATGTCGAGATTGGTTTCCACAAGTACTATTTAGTTGAGATATTATGGACTATGATTCGGTAGGGACTACAAAATAATTTTCTTTTTCAGCATAGTAGAAGCCTTTGTAAAATTGTTTTGAAAGAAAAAAAATCCATTTTTATTGTCTAGACTACAATCAGAAGATGGCTTGTCCATTTTCCTTTAACTTCAGCTTTATCTAGCTTAATAGAGCTAAAAGTCATTGCTCATAAAAATCTAGTTTTGTAGATACAGCTTAATTTGGGTTAAAACCTGTAACTCTCTAGGACATATGATGCATGTGTAGTTTGGCGAGGCGAACTATCTTAACAATAAGTAAAAATGAGAACAAAAAATGGAGGGGCATTCAAGTGGAGCCGTGCTCTCTTAGGAAGTCTTATTATCCAAGAGAACATTAGAGGATGTATTGAGAGTTTAGGGACGATCGACTGGAGTTGATCTTTGATGAGGAGCCATGCCCTTGGGTGCTCAATTTATAAATAATAGGGATAAGCTGATATCATATCCTTAGCACCATTTTCTGAATACTTTAAGCTAATGCATCCTTTCCAAATGATTGTTGTTGTCTAAATAACCATAGCATTTGGTAAGGTAAAACCAATTCATTGGATAATTTCTACTGAAATATAGTGTTCCACATGCTAGTTGCTGCTCTTTATATTGACTAAGCTAATTAACTCGATAGCTTTTAGTCTCTATACTGGTTAAAAGTAATTATGCACGCCAGAATTGGTCCTTTATTTTGTTGGTGCCTTAAGATAATGAGGCAATTCTAATATAGCCAATTCCTAAACATAGGATTGAAAATAGTTAATGCATAGCAACACGCTTACACTGAATATTCTATACATTAATACTAACTTTATTACATTCGCTAGGTTTATGCTCTTTGCTTTCAAGGGGTACATGAGGGACGTGAATATAGTCCAACATCATGATGCAATGAGTGATTAAGATCTGATTGCTCTTTTTTAACAAATCACCATAAAAATATACATATTATATATGTAACAAGATAGATAAATATCTGCAAAGAAAATATGAGAATAACGGACAGGAAATGTTGGAGCAACGCGCACCGGATTGGATCGATCTGGGTTTGTGATCTAATATCTAATTTCTTTGAGACAATTCACCAAACACATTGCAGGCATAAATAAACAAAGACAAAGAACCAAGATTTACGTGGTTCGGCACAAAAGGCCTACATCCACGGGGAGGAGGAGCAATCCACTATATATCCGTCCCGAAATTTAGGTACAATATGAGGTATAAAATATCTTTTTCCGAAACCAACAAGAAGGCAACAAAATATCGAATAGAAGGCAACCAAGATCCAATAGGATCAACCAATCTCAGCCTCGGTAATAGATCAAGATAAAACAATACCTGAGATGAAGATACCTTCCTCAACCCTCGGCAAAAAATCAAGATGATACCTCCTTACCAGCTGTAGCAGCACAAGGTGTCCGTGAAACCGAGAAAGAAGAAGACAGGTAGATCACCAACCGAAGGCCAACAGAAAGAAGCCAGAAAGCAACCCGCACACGAGGCACAGCCGAGAGATCGGCCAGAGAACAGGCCAGCACCGAAGCACAAGCAAGAGAGATCGGCCAGAGAACAGAACCCGCGCACAAGAGATGACACAGGCCAGAGAACAGAACCCGCGCACAAGAGGCACAGGTGAGAGGTCGACCCGAGAACAGAGCCTGCGCACACGAGAAAGCAAGGAAAAATTCCGCACAAGAAGCCCTAGAAATGTCTCCGCCCGCTCTTACCTCTGTTCACCAAGAAAGGATGCCAGTGGCCTCCTTATAAAGGAAGAAAACCTTCTCAAAAATAGAGTTTGAGCCGATGTAGTATTTCCAACTGTCACGGGAGAAGGATATGGAAATATAATTTGGAGCCAAATATAACAATCTTCCTCCTTGCGACAAATATTGTACCTTTTATATATCAGATGAAAGATTTATAACCTCCTCCTCACCACAAGCCCCGCAGGGTATTACCAAATGTTTATTCCAATCAAGTTCAGGAAATTCCTGAACTTAATTGCAGGGATTGGTTTAGTGAACATGTCAGCTGGATTATGGGCAGTGTATATTTTCTGAAGTCTGACATTACCTTTCTCTACTAGATCTCTGATGAAGTGATATCTGACATCTACATGTTTTGTTCGTTCATGATACATCTGGTCTCTGGCAAGGTACAAAGTACTTTGACTGTCACAATGAATGTCTAAATAATCCTGTTTGAGATCCAAATCCTGTACTAACCCTTTTAACCAAATAGCTTCCTTTGCTGCCTCTGTCAATGCCATATATTCTGCTTCAGTGGTAGATAAAGCAACTGTAGACTGCAAAGTAGCCTTCCAACTGACTGCACATCCAGAAAGAGTAAACACATATCCAGTCAAAGATCTTCTCCTGTCCAAGTCACAAGCATAATCTGAATCACAAAATCCTGTAACTATGCAATTACTCTGTGTAGAAAATATCAATCCCAATTTAGAAGTGCCTTTCAGATATCTAAGTATCCATTTCACAGCTGACCAGTGAGCCTTCCCAGGTTTATCCATATATCTGCTTACTACACTTACTGCCTGTGAAATATCAGGTCGAGTGCAGACCATCGCGTACATGATGCTGCCAACTGCGCTCGCATATGGCACTCTAGACATATATCTCTCCTCATCCTCAGTCTGAGGAGAGTCTCTGGCAGAAAGTCTAAAATGACTGGCAAAGGGGGTAGTGATAGGCTTGACTGTAGACATACCAAATCTGTCCAAGACTTTTTCAATATAACTATGCTGAGTAAGAAAAAATCTACCTGACTGCCTGTCACGAATAATCTCCATCCCAAGTATCTTCTTTGCCGGTCCAAGGTCCTTCATGTCAAATGCAGTACTGAGCTCGGCTTTCAGTTTCTGGATGATTGTCATGTCTTTGGCTGCAATTAGCATATCATCCACATATAATAACAAATAACAAAAGGACCCATCTGAAAGCTGCTGGTGATACACACAACTGTCATATGGAGATCTACTGTATCCATGGTCGATCATAAATCTGTCAAATTTGCGGTACCACTGTCTTGGAGACTGCTTGAGACCATATAATGATCTCTTGAGTAAACATACATGATCTTCTTTATTTGGAACCTCAAAACCAGGTGGTTGTTGCATATAGATCTGTTCCTCTAAATCACCGTGAAGAAAGGCTGTCTTAACATCTAGTTGTTCCAGCTCCAGATTTTGAGAAACAACAAAAGCAAGTAACACACAGATAGATGAGTGTTTGACTACAGAAGAAAATACCTCCTTGTAATCAATACCCTCTCGTTGACTGTATCCCTTTGCTACCAACCTGGCCTTATATCTAAAATCTTAAGGAGTAGCTCCTTCTTTTCTTTTGAAGATCCATTTGCAGCCAATTGCCTTCTCTCCTTTTGGTAATTTAACTAACTCCCAAGTTCGATTCTTTTCTAGAGACTGAAGTTCTTCAACCATAGCCATGGTCCATTCATCAACTCGTGAACTACTAATGGCCTCTTGAAATGTGGTCGGCTCATCACCAATGGTGTCTGCAACACTCAGAGCATAATAGACTAACTCAGCACAAGCAGAATCCTCAAAACCATACCTTTGAGGTGCTCTGATCTGACGCTTTGGTCTGTGAGTGGCAATACTCTCAATCTGATCCTGATCTTGTAAAGTCACCTCCTCCTGAGTCTGAATCTGTGCATTTATCTGTTGTTGTTGTGATTTAACAGTCTGATCAATATCTACAACATTCCTCTCCTGCTGTCCCCGATCCTGATCACTTTGAGAAGAATTAGGCTGTAGCTGCCTTGAAGCAGTGGCTGTCTCATGGAATGTCACATCTCTGCTGACTAGAAATCCTTGAGATCCAGGTTCTGTGCACCATAATCTGTAGCCCTTTACCCCATATGCATATCCAATAAATATGCACTTTTTAGCCCGAGGGTTCAACTTTCCATCTTTTACATATGCATAAGCTGGGCACCCAAAGATTCTGAGTATTGAATAATCTGCAGGTCTTCCTGTCCACATCTCTTCGGGAGTCTTCATACTTAATGCTGATGCTGAAGATCGGTTTATAACATAGCAGGCTGTGTGAGCGGCCTCTGCCCAAAAATCTCTACTTAATCCTGAACTAGATAGCATAGATCTGACTCTCTCTAATAGTGTCCGGTTCATACGTTCTGCCACACCATTCTGTTGAGGTGTACCCACTGTTGTTCTATGTTTGACAATGCCTTCTGTCTTGCAAAAGTCATCAAATTCTGTAGAACAAAATTCTAAACCATTATCAGTCCGAAAAGTTTTCACCTTCCTTTCAGTTTGCCTCTCGATCATAGACTTCCACCATTTGAATGTTTCAAATACATCACTCTTATTTTTAATGGTGTATATCCAGACTTTTCGGGAGTAATCATCAATAAAAGTGAGTATATATCTTGATCCACCCTTGGATATAATTGGGGCAGGTCCCCATAGGTCCGAATGAATATAGTCTAATATACCAGTTGTCCTGTGCACGCCTGTAGTGAAGCTGACTCTGTGTTGTTTTCCAAATATGCAGTGCTCACAGAATCCAAGTGCACCAATCTTCTGACCTCTCAGCAGACCACGTCTGCTCAGCTCCTGTAGACTTCTGTCTGAAATGTGTCCTAGTCTCTGGTGCCATAAGTGTGTCAACTGCTCAAGAGAAGATTGTACTGCTGATGCCTGACCAACAATTGTACTGCCATCCAAGTAATAAAGGGTTCCACTTAATTTACCTTTTAATAAAGTTAATACCCCTTTATTGATAGTAATAGATCCTCTACCCCATCTGCCCTCATATCCTGCTCTGTCAAAGGCATGTATTGAGAGAAGGTTCTTTTTTAATTTAGGAACATATCTGACATCATCCAATATCATCATGGTATTTGAATTTGATTTAATTTGAATTGTTCCAATACCTTCTATATTACAGATGCCATCATCTCCAAGAAGAACAGTACCACCTTCACAAGATCTAAAGGAAGAGAACCATTCCTTGTGAGGTGTCATGTGGAAAGATGCTCCAGAATCTACTATCCAAGTGTCAGCATGACTAACACTGCAGGCAGCTGTGAATACTGCATCATCTGATATACTGCTATGACTTCCTGAAGAAACTGCAATTGATGCTGTATCAGAGATTGTTCATTTATCCTTTTGTTCCTTTTCCCTTTTAGATTGTAGAAGTCTACACTCAGATTTCCAGTGACCTGGCTTTTTGCAGTAGTGACAAATACCTGATCTTTTGGGCCTAGACTTTGATCTATTTTTGGACTTACTCCTACCTTGTCCACCCTTTTTCTATTCATCTCTACCTCTAACAACAAGACCTTGAGCTGAAGTCTGAGCCTGATGCTGAAGCTGTACTTTTAATCTAAGTTCATTGGATAACAAAGTAGCTTCTACTTCTTCAAGACTTATTGTTTCTCTTCCATAAAGCATGGTAGTGGTAATATGTTCAAAGGACTTGGGTAAAGAGTAAATTAGAATCAAAGCCTTATCTTCTTCATCTACATCGACACCAACATTTACTAGATCAAGCAGGAGCTTATTATACTCATCCAAGTGATCTTTAAGTGAAGTTCCTTCTGTCATACGAAATGTGTGTAATTTTCCCCTCAAATATAATCTATTAGTCAGAGATTTTGCCATGTATAAACTGTCTAGTTTTTTTCATACACTTTTGGCTGTATCTAGTTCCACAACATTACGAAGGACTTTATCACTTAAACCTGAAAACAAGGTTCCTAGGGCTCTCTCATTAATCTCTTCTTTAACAGCTTCATTATCTCCCAGAATTGAATCCATACCCTTAAGGGCTTTTACAACACCTTCTTTAACTAACAGATATTTCATCCTTACCTTCCATAGTGAAAAATCTCCCGTGCTATCAAAGACGGCCACTTCATGCCTGACGGTGGTGGAGTGTGAGACAGACACCGGATCATTAGCCATTGAGAAACTTGGTTTCTTGTCACCAGCCATCCAAATGCTCTGATACCAATTGTTGAAGCAACGCGCACCGGATTGGATCGATCTGGGCTTGCGATTTAATGTCTAATTTCTTTGAGACAATTCACCAAACACATTGCAGGCATAAATAAACAAAGACAAAGAACCAAGATTTACGTGGTTCGGCACAAAAGGCCTACATCCACGGGGAGGAGGAGCAATCCACTATATATCCGTCCCGAAATTTAGGTACAATATGAGGTATAAAATACCTTTTTTCGAAACCAACAAGAAGGCAACAAAATATCGAATAGAAGGCAACCAAGATCCAATAGGATCAACCAATCTCAGCCTCGGCAATAGATCAAGATAAAACAATACTTGAGATGAAGATACCTTCCTCAACCCTCGGCAAAAAATCAAGATGATACCTCCTTACCAGCTGTAGCAGCACAAGGTGTCCGTGAAACCGAGAAAGAAGAAGACAGGTAGATCACCAACCGAAGGCCAACAGAAAGAAGCCAGAAAGCAACCCGCACACGAGGCACAGCCGAGAGATCGGCCAGAGAACAGGCCAGCACCGAAGCACAAGCAAGAGAGATCGGCCAGAGAACAGAACCCGTGCACAAGAGATGACACAGGCCAGAGAACAGAACCCGCGCACAAGAGGCACAGGTGAGAGGTCGACTCACAGGTGAGAGGTCGATCCGAGAACAGAGCCTGCGCACACGAGAAAGCAAGGAAAAATCCCGCACAAGAAGCCCTAGAAATGTCTCCGCCCGCTCTTACCTCTGTTCACCAAGAAAGGATGCCAGTGGCCTCCTTATAAAGGAAGAAAACCTTCTCAAAAATAGAGTTTGAGCCGATGTAGTATTCTCAACTGTCACGGAAGAAGGATATGAAAGTATGATTTGGGGCCAAATATAACAGGAAAAAGATGAATACTTCTTGAGGTACTATATGAAGTACTTGCACTCAGCAGGCTCTCCAAGAACCATTCAGAAGTCACTTCCTCAATTATTTCTTCCTTGTCTCTTTCTTTCTTTTTATAGGCAGCACTAAAAGGTCCAGATGTCTAGGGTTTATTGGTGTTATTGTACCACTACTTCAACCAACCTCCATGCTCCACTGTCCGATCTATAGTTTTTTGAGGGGCAGCATGCATGGAAATCTCTAGTGTACCGCACAGCCACCTTGGGTGAGCCCTCCGGATCCGCTATCTATATATAAATCCTAATCCATGGTGTGGGTCTGATCGATGAGACCACCCTATTTGATTCTTGCAAGTCCAAGAAACAATTTTTGTACCAAATAATACTTACACCGGGGGGGGGCATAAAATTTTTATGACCGAACCGATTATAAAAAAAATTATTATCGGACCATCGTGATCTATATATTGAGATATTCATCAAAAAAATAAATAATTATATAATATTTATTTAAATTATTTAAATATTTTTAAAATTTATTTTTTAAATATTTTAATATATTTATGTGCGTATGATTTTTTTTTTATTTTTATCATAGATATTTTTTAAACATAGCCGATCATAATTTCTTTTATATGATCCGTCGTATTATAGAAATTTTATCCGGGAGAAAGGGGAAGGACAAGTAAATTGATGCAGAGTACGTACTTTATTGTCCAAATAGTGCAACAGCACGGCCTCTTAAAACAAATGTCCCTAGAAGTAATAGGCCCAACACGTACAAGCATACAGCAAATACCAATGTACCGAGGAAACAAATAGTATAAAATAAACCACCCAACCGAGCTAGATCTTTCTTTGATACCAGAAGGCCTCTCTTTGGCATCTCTTCCACCCTTCCTTTATTCCACCAGCCCTACAACCTGCAAGGAAATCATTTTATGAGCATCAAATGGAAAGCAACTCGAGAGCATGAGAGGTGATAAGCTCACAAAACTAACAAGTACTATACATGAAGAGTAACTTACATGATTACGAAGGAGGGAAAGAGTCCATCCATGGGTTTATGCTTAGTAGTAGGTGGGAGGTGGTGGTGGGGAGGTGTAGTGGTAGGGAGGAGGTGGGGACTTTATTGGTGGTGGAGGGGACTTGTAGACATAGGGAGGAGGAGGAGATGGTGAAGGTGGTGGTGGAGACTTGTATACATAGGGAGGAGGGGGAGATGGTGAGGGTGGTGGTGGGGACTTGTACACATAGGGAGGAGGAGGAGATGGTGAGGGTGGTGGTGGTGACTTGTATACATAGGGAGGAGGAGGAGACTTCATCGGCGGTGGAGGGGACTTATAGTAGTAAGGGGGCATGAACTTGTTGCACTCCTCGGAGGGCTTTTCCGGGGCAAAGGCGAGGGGCTTGGCCATGAGGACCACCTCCTCGTGGGACTTGGACTCAACCTCGAGCTTGGCCCCCTTGTTGAGCTCGGTGGGGATGTTGCATGTCGACCCCTTGGGCGCGGCGTCGAGCTCGACCTTGCAAGCCTCAGTGCCATACTTGGAGTAGGGGAAGCCTTCGACGACGACGCTGTATTTGCCGTAGCTCTTGGTCTCGCCGTAGGCCACGTAGGCCTTGGAGCCGGCCATGCACGTCACCTTAACGATGGCACCTGAAACCATACGACGATAATAGAATCGGCCGGTGATCTAACTAATGAGTCATGAACAACGTCAGTGGACTTGGGCTTCAAACTTAGTCTTTTATTTATTACAGTTATGTCTGCCCATATGATGTTTTGTGTGTGTGTGTGTGTGTGTGAGAGAGAGAGAGAGATGACTTGAGTTTAGTTAGTTTTTTTTTTTTTTTGGATCATGATAACTTTAGTTAGTAATCAAGATTTTTCAAGAAAGTTGGCGATTGTTTAGTTAGTTTCTTACTTGTTCTGGGTTGTTGGGATACTGTCAAGGGTTTAGCTAATCCCATCACAACATATCATAACCCAACAGCCCTATATATGACTATAGCATTTATGCCGGAATTTTCAATACCTTCTCCAATATTTGACTTTTCTATGTAATGGAAATTTGATAGGGAGGGAACAGAAGAAACTGATAACACCAGTCTGCAATGTTCCTCCAAGTCAAAATAGGAACCAACATATTTTGGACATCACTCGGGAAGCACATCGCCTATGAACACCATGGTTTCTGCAATAGAAGTTGACTGTCACTTGAGGATTGGGAATATTAGCAGGCTTTCTGTATTAGTATTTTGTAATTGGGGGAAACAGCATCGTTTCCTTCTATGCAATCTTTTTCTTATTCAACTTTCTTCTGGTTCCATAACCAAGTTGTTACGTTTCTGATGTAACCTACCTATATTATTAATAAATAACGGAGGTTATACCTTCTTTTCATCAAAAAAAAAAAAAGAAAGATAGGGAGGGAATCAGAAATGTCAATGATATTTAAATGAAAAGAAGGAAGGCAGATATAGATGCATTCATAGCTAGTAAGAAATGCAAGATTTTTTTCACCAAAAAAATGAAATTCAAAAGTAATCCAATTTAATATATATAATGGAAACTTGCCATTGTATACACACTATGCATCACAAATGGAATAGTAATATATCACTTATTTGACTCAAAATTTTATCCTTTTTTAACTCAAAATTTCCTACCTTCAAGGAGTTTCTTGATGTGGGAATCCACTGTGTCTTTCCAATCATAGCACTCGTAACAGTAGACCTGTCCAACTACCTTGACAACAGGCTCATCGTAGTATGGAGGAGGTGGAGATTTGTAGTAGTATGGTGGAGGTGATTTTGATGGTGGAGGTGGGGACTTGTAATAATAGGGTGGTGGAGGGGACTTCTTTGGTGGTGGTGGAGATGCATAATGGTAAGGTGGCGGAGGAGATGGCGAAGGTGGTGGAGGAGACTTGTAGACATATGGTGGAGGTGGTGACTTCTCTGGAGGTGGAGGGGACACATATTTGTATGGTGGTGGAGGTGAAGGAGAAGGTGGTGGAGGAGACTTGTAAACATATGGTGGAGGAGGAGATGGTGATGGTGGAGGAGGGGACTTGTAGACATATGGTGGAGGAGGTGAAGGCGAGGGCGGTGGCGGCGACTTATAGTCGTACGAATCACCGGAGACGGTGGCTACATTGCTAGTGAAGAGAATGGCTAAGGCCACGGCAAGAGCCGGCAATAGACGACCCCTTGGAGGGTCGCCAACTTGAGCCTTCATGGCCCGCTAGTGAGGGGAGGGAAGGGGGAGGAATCAAGGGTGGATAGGGGAATTGGTTTGGATGCCAAAACCTGTCTCACAACAGGGTATTTATAGGGGAAATTCATTAGAACAAAGCTGTCAAAAGGTTATTATTGTATTGGTTTTAGTCTTTGAGCATTTCTCGTCCCCCCCACCCATATCTCTTATCTCTTCTCAGTTTGAAGTTGGCCATGAACGAGTCATATGTGCACATTAATAGCGTGTGCTAGCTGTCTGCCACTCCTTGGATATACGTGTTAAAGATCAGTGATCTAAGATTACCCAAAAAAATAAAAAGAAAAATCATGAGTCTACTTTCTTCAAGAGGTACAAAAAGTACTACTAAAGTCTAAATGTACACATAGTCTTGGTGATCATTTTTCAAATTGATACTTCTTACGCATGCTAAAGTATATGTTGACAAAGTATAATAGTAGTTGTGAGTTCGAGTTAGACTTCTTCCCTGCATCATAATAATAATAATACAAGAGCAGCAAATTTCTGAGGGGACTCCAACAAATGGCAGCAGCTTCCATGTCCTCAAGGCTTCTATTAATTTCTTTTACAGACCTGGTCGCTTTTCTCTGGGAAAAAAAAAGGAAAAAAAAAAAAAAAAAAAAAAAGGAACTTAATGTTATGTGTGAATGGTCCTTAATGCTATTGACCTATTCCGTCGTTGCATTTCTGCTTGTCTGAAAGGTCATAATCCCCAATATGGCCTTGCTCTGCTTACCATTTCAAAGACTTTTCTCTTCTTCTTTTTCCTGAGCAAGAACATTTCAAAGAGATTAAGACTAACTCTTGGTTATCATCAAATATATATCAATACTGGAAAGCTAGAAGAGATTAATAACCTCTACTTTGTGGATGGTACAGTACTAGCTAGTGCAATTTGGATGAGGCTATGGAACATTTAAACTAATTTTAGACGGATTTGAAAGTGTCTTCTCGTTGAAAACTAACCATCTAAAAGTTGAAAATTAGCTATGAGAAAGTTGATAAAGAGGCTACAAGAAGACTTCTTGCGTCCGTCTTAATTACCTTCTTATTACGGGCCCAACAACTCCAGCTAACCAATGTATCTGGGTTTATATTGGGAAAAAGGGCTAAGCTTTTCTTCCCTCCCCCAAAGAAGCTAAGCTTAATTTGACCTCCATTTATTACAGTGTCATGATTTACTCCCATAAAACAATATTGCCATAGCGTTGGCTCAAGTAATAGGCCCATAAATATATAAGGTTACACCAAATTCCATGTTTGCAGGTTGGTGAACTACTACTATTTCCGCATTAAGATTACGAATCGAAATAGGATGAATTATAGCACAAACTTTGTAATAGCACCAAATAAATTTTCAAAGAATGGTGTATTCTATGCAATAAAAAAAAAGCTGTCAGCTTTTGAGTTCAAATTGTCTGATTTTTCATTTGAGTTCAAATTTTCTCTCCCATTGCTTTCCAACCAATGTCGTTCTCTCTTCCAAGTTATAATTTCTTTATCTATTTTAATAAAGGTGGTTGGCTCCTTGTAGATCCCTTTATCATTAAAAAAAAAAGACACATATAACTAGATTTAGATTTCCCACCTTTATATTGTTTATTCTTACCATAAAAACAAATTAAAAAAAAAAAGATAACGACGTATCTTACCATAAAACGGATAAAAAATAACAAGATAATCAAAACAACAACTAATAAAAAGGTTGCAGAAGTTGTGAAGGTATAGAATAGTTGGCACGTGCCGGTGGAAATGGGCGGGACGGTGCCTCATGTTGACTCGTCCAGAGAGCTTTACCTAATTAATTTTAAAAAAAAATTATTTACAAAAATAATTTAATTTTTAATTTATTTACTAAATTAATGCAAACAGGATAAAACGCCATTTTGAATGGCATTTTATCATCACCATGTCACCCACTTTTTTTCCTATTTTCTGCGTAGATGATAAAAAAAATAAAATCATCAAATCAAATGGCATTTTTTAAAACACCATATTATTTGGCGATTTTAATTTTTCTCCAAAAAAAAAGAGAAAAAACGAAAAAAATGAAAAAAAATAAAAATTATAATTTTAAATTTATAAAAAAATAAAAATTATAATTTTGATAAAAATAAAAATTATTATTTCAAATTAGTATCCCCATTTCAAATTATCTTTTTAAAAAAATATCTGAAAAAAAATTATTGTAAAAAAAAATTAAAAATATCATAAAAAATTTAAAAAAAATAAAAATTTTAATTTTAATTCAAATAAAAATCATCATTTCAAATTACAATCTCCTTTTCAAATTAATTTTTTTTAAAATATCATAGAAGAAGAAAAAAATGAGAAAAAAATAAAAATTATAATTTTGAATAAATTTTAAAAAATAAAAATTCTAATTTTAATTCAAATAAAAAATATAATTTTAAATTATTTTTTCCATTTTAAATTAATTTTTTTAAAAAAATATCTCAAAAAAAATCTTAAAAAATTTAAAAAATAAAAAATACCATAAAAAAATGAGAAAGAAAGATTTCATAAAAATGATAATTTTGAATTTAAAAAAATTTTAATTTTAATTTTAATTTAAATAAAAAATATTATTTCAAATTACTTTTCCCATTTCAAATTAATTTTTTTAAAAAAAAGATGACCAAAAAATTAAAAAATTAAAAAAATAAAAAGGACCATAAAAAAGCCAAAAATTTAAAAAAAATAAAAAAAATAAAATTTATAATTTTAAATTAAAAAAATAAAATTTTTAATTTTAATTAAAATAAAAAAACATCATTTCAAATTACTTTCCCTATTTCAAATTAATTTATTTAAAAAATATTTCAAACAAATGAAAAAATACCTAAAAAAATTTCATAAAAATAAAAAAATGGTAAAAAGGGAAAAAATTATAATTTTAAATTATAAAAAAATTAAAATTTTAATTTGAATTCAAAAAAATAAAAGAAATAAAAAATGCCATAAAAAGTGAAAAAAGAGAAAAAATGTGAAAAAAAATAAAAATTATAAATTGAAATAAAATTGAAATAAAAATTATAATTATAATTTTTTTTAAAAAAATTAACTTTAATTAAAATAAAAAATTATCATTTCAAATTACTATCTCCATTTTAAATTAATTTTTTTATTAAAAAATCACATAAAAATAACTAAAAAAATTTAAAAAAAATAAAAATACCATAAAAAAGAGAGAAAAAAATTGAAAGCAAACACCAAAGGGAATGACATTTTTGAAAATGCCACTCCTTTTGGCATTTTTGAAGCATAAAACTCAAAAAAAAAAATCCTCTCTCCCTCTTCTCCCTCTTCTCTGGTGTTTCTCCGATATTTTCTCCTCTCCGACGGCACGGCGGCGAGCTCCCAGCGACGGTGAGCTCCCTCCTCTCTCTTTCCTCTTTCTCTCTCTCTCCCTCTTCCTCTCTCTCTCCCTCTTTTTCCTTGGCCTGTCGGCGACAGACAGCTGGCGGCGGGCCCATGCGCCCCCGTCGGTTGGTCCGCTAGTGGGCCGCTGGTGGCCGCCCCACCCCTCTCCTTCCCTTGGTCGGCCCCCTCTCTTTTTCCTTTTCTCTCTCTCTCCCTCTTCTCTCCCTCTTCCTCTCTCTCTCCCTCTTTGTCCTTGGCCCGTCGGCGACAGACGGCCAATGATGGGCCCGCGCACCCCCTCGGTTGGTCCACCGGTGGGCCGCCGACGGCCGTCCCGCCCCTCCCTTTCCCTTGGCCGGCCCCCTCTCTTTTTCCTCTTCCTCTCTCTCTCCCTCTTTTTCCTTGGCCCGTCGGTGACAGACGGCCAGCGGTGGGCCCGCGCGCCCCCACCGATTGGTCCGTCGGTGGGCCGCCAACGGCCGCCCCTCCCCTTCCCTTGGCCGACCCCCTCTCTTTTTCCTCTTCCTCTCTCTCTCCCTCTTCTCTCCCTCTTCCTCTCTCTCTCTCCCCTCTTTTTCCTTGGCCCGCCAACGGTGGCCCCGTGGCGGCCCCCCACGACGGGCCCCGACGGCGGCCCCCTCGTGGCGGCCCCTCGCGATGGGCTACGGCGGGCCCCGGCGGCGGCCCCCCGACGATGGGCTGCGGCGGGCCCCGACGACGGGCCGCGGTGGGCCCTGGTGGCGAGCCCTGGTGACGACTGTAAGTTATGGATGAGGAGACGACTGCAAGTTGGAGTTGGTTTCTTTTCCAACTCAGAACACATATCGTCAAAGATAGAAATGGAATATACTTAATTTCTGATAGGCATCCAGATATATTAAATGCCATCGCAGATGAGTCTATTGGATGGAGTCCACCACGTGCCTATCATCGATACTACTTAAGACATATCTGCAGTAATTTCAACACTCATTTTAAAAATGTGCAGCTGAAAAGAGCAGTATGGCAAGCAGGAAGCACTCATCAAGTTCGCAAGTTCAACTTTATTATGGGTAGGATTAGAACAGTGAATGAAGAGGCTTGGAGCTGGTTGTTCGAGATAGAAAAGGAGAAATGGATGTTGGCACATGATGATGGCCTGTGCTATGGTGTCTTAACTACAAATTTGTCGAAAGTTTTTAACAGTGTTTTACGAGGAGCTAGAAATGTGCCAATTACAGCTTGTGTTCAAATGACATTTTATCGTCTTGTGAAATACTTCAATACGAGGCATGCCCAAGCCTTGAGATATGTAGAGGAGAATCCAAATAATCTTTTTACTCCTCATGTTGCAATTAAGATTGCTGAAGATCAAGTTAAAGCTAACCAGCACTGAGTAACAGCATTCAACCTTCAAAGAGGCATATATGAAGTGCTTACGAGGAGAGCAAGCGCAGGACTATGAGGTAGAAGAAATTTTCATACTGTTACTTTAGTTGAAAAAAATATTCTTGTGGAAAGTAGAGCATGTACAAATATCCATGTTCACACGTTTTAGCTGTGTGTCAAAAAATTACTGTACATTTTAGTGATTTTGTGGATGATGCATATACAATTACAGCATATATGAATGTTTAGAGTGGTGACTTTAATCCATTACCACATGAAGATTATTGGATGCATATATGTATGTTCAAATGTATTCCTGATCAACATCGTTTGAGACCCAAGCAGAAAGGTAGACCAAAGTCGACAACACTACGAAATGAGATGGATGATAGACAAATAAGAAATAAGAACCACTGTGGCATTTATAAAGAACAGGGTCATGACCGCCGCCGCTGTCCTAGGATACTTCAACACACTTCAACTTCAAGCAGTAGAAGAAATTAAAGGCTCTGAAGATATATTTTCGTCATTGTTTTATGTATTTCTGTGAGATTATATTTGAATATACGTGTTTAATATTCAGAGATGAACTGAATTTTGTGTTTAAGTTGTATTGTGTGACAATATTGTGTTTAAAATATATTTTTTATAAAATAAATAGCTATCATATTTTTTATTTTTTAATACACTTATGATAATATCATTATTTTAGATTCATTAGCGTATTATGACTTACGATCCGCGGCATCCCGATCCTCGAGACAACAGTATTCTTACATTGCAGGAGCACTATCGATCACAGACTATTTTAGATGGCGGCGTAAGCATTCCAATCCTATTTACTATTTAATTTTTTTTAAAAAAGTCATATACATTATCTAATTATTATATTTTATTGCAGAAGCCCAGACACCTTCGTCTACGACGATCCGATGCTGACTTCTGGAGAACAGAGAACATCCCACATAGAGTGCTGGATTATTTACGATATCTTGGATTTTATGGAGTATATCGAATTGGTCGTATACAGATGAACGTTGGTCTTATTACTGCTTTGCTTGAGAGATGGTGTCCAGAGACACACACATTTTATCTTCCATTTGGTGAGGCAACCATCACTTTACAGGATGTCAGTATCCTTACTGGACTACCGGTTGATGGCGATCCAGTTACCGAAGTTGATCCCACACTTACTATTCCGGAGTGGCAGGCATTGTGCTTGCGATTGCTAGGGTTTGAGCCCAACGTCCACTTTTTCGATCATTCACGACTCAGGATTGAGTGTTTGGATGATCGTTATTGATATTTTCATATTGCGGATGATGCACCAAAGGAGATGGTGCAGCAGTATGTTAGGGGTTAGATCCTGCGGTTGTTAGGTGATGTCCTGTTATTCGATACTTCATCGAATAAGATGAAGTTGATGTTTTTGCCATTATTAGATGATTTAGACTTCGCTCGTAGACTCAGTTGGGGCAGTGCAGTACTAGCTTGCCTGTACAGAGCTATGTGTCGGGGTTCTTATACTGATCAGAGCGAGATTGGTGGTTATCTTGTATTATTACAGGTATGTGAATTAAAAATTTTTATTTTTAATATTCAATTATATTTCACATTGGGTATATCATGTATGATTTTTTTGAAATTTACAGATTTGAGTATGGGAGCGTATGCCGACTATCAGTCCATTACGATGATAGTTGCTCGAGATGCCATCAGAGCAGCATGATCCTGATGTTCCATTCAGACTAGACGGACCATTGGGATATAAGTATGAAAATATTATTTTTTTTATTTGTAACTTACTATTTTAAATTCGATAAAATTTATTTAACATGAGTAGATTGTGAAACAGATGGAACGTTGTATTCAACGTTCATCACGTATCGATGAGAGTGACACAGATTTATAGGTGTCAGTTGGATACATTAGTTGATACATATAAATGGATAAATTTAATTTTTTTATAAATATCATTTTACAGTATTCATAATCTATTAAAATTTTAGCTTACTAATTTTTTTTATTTTAACTCTATCAGTTTTTGTGGGAGCCATATACAGATGAGATATTGGCTATATTGCTGCAAATGTATACAGTTGGACATGACATATGGACTGTTAGGGTGCCACTTATTTATTTTGATATGGTAGAGTGGTATCTTTCTGATCGTGTCCTGCGACAGTTTGATCAGATTCAGGGCATCCCAGAGCAGTTTGATACCAGTCAGGAACTTCATCGTATTGATCGACGAGGTAGAGCTCGTATTGACTGGCGTATCAGACATGCAGAGTACATCGATATTTGAAATGCACGTCGAGATCACATTGTTCATAGTGATCCCATTTTGAGAGGCCATTCATATACCAAGGACTACATGGCTTGATTTTTTAACATTACGGTGCGAGTCATTGGACAGCCTCGGTATGCAGTTTTCGGATACGTGGGCGAGAGTTCTGCTGTGCGTCTTTTGGTAAGACTACGAAAATTAGTTTATGTTGTTTGTGTTATATTTTTGTTTTATATTTTACTGTATATTGACTGTTTTATTTTTATTTTGTAGATTGATTCTATGTCGGGTCTTGTGTTGGACGCTCGTCGTGCTTTATCTACGACTGATGAGGACGAATAGATCGGATACTGCATGAGATAGAGAGAACAAGTTTCGGAATATTGGTCGCGATTAGTGTTGATCCATATAGCTGTGCACCTTAGTATGGAGCAGCCGATGCGCCATATATGAGATATATGCCGTCACCATATGTTCCACATATGCCATCACCGCATATTCCACAGATGTCATCACTAGATGCTGCACAGATGCCACCGCCTTTTGATCCACAAATGACAGCGCCTTCTTCTTCCTACATCCCCCAGATGACATCACCGGGTACCAGTTGGCCACATGAGTATGATACTTTCTTTTCAGGTCCATCCGTGTATCCAGATGAGAGGGTTGAGCAGGTTGCTCAGTCCGTAGATGATCCGACAGTATCAGTTATTCCTGAGCAGCATGACTAGCAGACCTCTTTCATTGATATAGGGGAGGAGCCATCACAACAGGAGCAGGAGCAGCCGTTGAGGACCTTCCCGAGAAGGTCCAAGCGACCACAGACACCACGACGTCCTTGTGGGACTTAGTCTTTTTTAGATTTATACTTAGTATTTTTAAAATTTTTATTTAACTATTTTTTGTACACTTGATATTTTTATTTTATTTAATATTATTAATTATTAATTTTATTTTATATTATTTAATTTTAAGTGATCGGATATTATGCTTTGTAGATATGGATATACATACTCTAATGTGTCTCAGAACATTAGGAGAGAAAAAGTTACGCTAAAAGGGCTATAAAAATTATAACGTAAATAATAATAATATATCAGATAATTTAATTATGAGATGAATCAGACTGCACTGGTACATCTCGACCTGGTACGGATACGAACAGCTACGTATGGTGCGGTATGAAAAAAAAATTAATTAATTTGAAATGAAAAAAAAATTTAAAATGATATTTTTTATTTAGATTAAAATTAAAATTTTATTTTTTTAAATTTCAAATTATAATTTTTATTTTTTTATCATTTCTTTCTCATTTTTCTTTTTTTATGGTATTTTTATTTTTTTAATTTTTTAAGTTTTTTTGGGATATTTTAAAAAAAATTAATTTTAAATGGATAAAATAATTTGAAATTATGTTTTTTATTTTAATTAAAATTTGAATTTTTATTTTTTAAAATTTAAAATTATACTTTTTTTCATTTTTTTCTTTGTTTAGAATATTTTTTTTAAAAAATAATTTGAAATGGAGAAAGTAATTTGAAATAATATTTTTTTAATTAAAATTAAAAATTTTATTTTTTTAAATTTAAAATTATAATTTTATTTTTTTTCATTTTTTTAAATTTTTTGCTTCTTTATGGCACTTTTTATTTTTTTTATTTTTTTGACATATTTTTAAAAAAAAAATTAATTTTAAATGAAGAAAGTAATTTGAAATGATATTTTTTATTTGAATTAAAATTTTTATTTTTATTTTTAAAATTTAAAATTATAATTTTTATTTTTTTCTCATTTCTTTCTCATTTTTCTTTTTTATGGTATTTTTTATTCTTTTAATTTTTTAAGATTTTCTTTGGAATATTTTTTTAAAAAATTAATTTTAAATGGGGAAAATAATTTAAAATTATATTTTTTATTTAAATTAAAATTAAAATTTTATTTTTCAAAATTTAAAATTATAATTTTTATTTTTTTCTCAATTTTTTTTTCTTTGTTTGAAATATTTTTTAAAAAAATAATTTGAAATGAGAAAAGTAATTTGAAATGATATTTTTTATTTTAATTAAAATTAAAAAATTTATTTTTTTTAAATTTAAAATTATAATTTTTTTTTATTTTTTTTAAATTTTTTTACTTTTTTATGACACTTTTTATTTTTTTCTTTTTTTGACATATTTTTCAAAAAATTAATTTGAAATGGGAAAAGTATTTTGAAATGATATTTTTTATTTGAATTAAAATTAAAATTTTTATTTTTTAAATTTAAAAAAAATAATTTTTATTTTTTTTCTTATTTTTTATTTTTTTATGGTATTTTTTATTTTTTTAAATTTTTAAGATTTTTTTGAGATATTTTTTTAAAAAAATTAATTTTAAATGGAGAAAATAATTTAAAATTATATTTTTTATTTAAATTAAAATTAGAATTTTTATTCTTTAAAATTTATTCAAAATTATAATTTTTATTTTTTCTCATTTTTCTTCTTTCATGATATTTTTTAAAAAAAGTAATTTGAAAAAAAGATTGTACTTTGAAATGATGATTTTTATTTGAATTAAAATTAAAATTAAATTTTTTTTAAAATTTAAAATTATAATTTTTATTTTTTTAGTTCTTTTTGTGATTTTTTTAATTTTTTTTACATCAATTTTTTTTAAATATTTTTTTAAAAAGATAATTTGAAATGGAGATGCTAATTTGAAATGATAATTTTTATTTTTATGAAAATTATAATTTTTTTCTAAATCTAAAATTATAATTTTTATAATTTTTATTTTTTTTATTTTTTATTTTTCGAGAGAAAAATTAAAATTATCAAATAATATGGTATTTTTAAAAATATCATATTATTTGATGATTTTTTTTTTTGACGTCGTCGACGTGGAAATGAGAGGAAAAAGTGAGTGACATGGTAATGATAAAATATCATTCAAAATGATGTTTTATCATTTTTGCATCAATCTAATAAATAAATTTAAAATTATATTATTTTTATAATAATTTTTTTAAAAATTAATTAGATAAAGCCCCCGACTCGTCCAACCCTGTTTACCGGCCAGAGCTGGCAGCCACGTACCTCATACGACAAAGATTTGTACATAGCACACCATACTATATAATATAATAGCATGTGTTCCTTTCAGTACGGCTGTGACCTTTAACTTTGAAATAATCCAACAGGAAATACTGGGATCAAAAGAAATGTCTTGGTGGGTTCTCAATGGATAAGAAACTTTCAAGAAAAATTTTTTTGTTTTTATTTTTTTCGAAAAATATGTCACTAATTATTTTAGATGCGAATTTTATTAATTAGGATTTCACAGAACAATTATAACTTAATCTTGTAACTATGATAAGAATATTTTGAATTTAACTTGTATTATATTATATGTGGGTTACTGATATATGAATTAATGTGAATAAGACATGCAGTTTGGCTCGGGAGCAAAGGCATAATAAAATGTATCAAGTTGAAAATGGATAATTTTTTTACAAAAAATTAAGAATCATTTTTTACGAAAACAAAAATAAGGTCACTATGTTTGGAAAATCCTGTTAATTGAAGGATTAAATTATGGATGTTTAACACAGTATGTAGGAAACTAACAAATTATATATCATACCTTAATTGCTTTGCCATTGTGAACTCTTCTTGATCCTTTTCTTTTCTCTTCTTGTTTTTTTTTTCTCATTCTATTGTGTGTTTTGGGGGGGTCGGGATGCTCTAAAAAATAAAACAACTATTAACATCGAATAAGAAACTTTTCCCTCTTTCATCTTACATTATATTGTTTTTGACAACAATTAATCCACTAATTGGTTTACATAAGAGCATTCCTAATATGATTATGACGATGTGATGTATTGGTGAAGATCATTTTCTTCATCCATTGTTATCATTGAATTGTATGCTTACTGTATCAATTAGATGGTAAATAGATGACTTTTCTCAATGCTTTCAGCATAAAGGTGCCGACCAAATCACCAAGGCATATACTTGCTAGCCTTTGGAGGGGTTGGAAGGTGAAGTGGGGAACAATTTGAGCTTATGGATTTTCCAAATTCATTTCCGTATAAGGTTTTAAATATCATATTATTTTGTCACAATGGTTTCTCATTGAAACCAAATGTTATGGTGATTATAACAACTATTATTTAACTCAAAACTATTTCATTAAATTTTTAATTAATATTAAAAATAATTACTGAAAAAATGACTATCATAATGGTATTAAAAAAATAAGAAAAATGATAAACAAATATAAACATTATTTTTTATTTTATTTTTATTTTTATCAAAAATATTAATATTGAGGTACACCTGTATAAACACTTTAAACCTTCAACACAATCTAGAAATTAATCTTGAATTTTCTAAATAGACAATGCACTATTAGGTTATACAGCACTGTTGGGATAATAAGGATCTGCACCCCCTGATTTAGGATCGAGCTCCGACTATGTATCAGCAATTGATGATGGACCATCAAAACAAAATCGTCAAAGGAGTTATCGGTTCGAATATGGCCTCCACAGGGTTCGTCACCCGACATTTTGTCAACGTTGTTGAATACGGATGGCCGACTGTCTTTTTATATACCGACTGCCTATCGATAACACCGAATATATCTTAGACGGCAATCAATTTCAACAACTCGATCGACTGTACAGCTGATTGCCAGTCGGTATATCAAAAATATCGACATATAATCGGTATATCAAAATCATCGACTGTCAATCAATATATCAAAGTCAACAATTACGATACTACAATTGTAGGCAATAACTACATGCCACGATCATTAGTGGGCATAAACTGTCCACTAACTCCATGATTATTGTCCGACAGTAAGGATTAACTATCTCTTTGTGCCATAAAAAGTGAGACTCCATGTGTTCGATGGTTACATCCGAACTATCTATAAAGGGGAGGTAAGAGAACAGCAATGGTACGAGATTTTTTCTAGATTAAAATACTATGTCGAATTTTATTTTAAATCTACTATTCACCACTCTTCGTTGATAGGCATCGAAGGATCTCCGTTGGATAAAAATTTGATCAGAGAATTTATTTTGCAGATCGCTTTTCAATGAACTCAGACACACTCGAGAATTGACCGAATAGATTGGCACGTCGGGAAGGAGAGAGAAAGAATCCAATCATCATGATAAAAATGAGAGTCCAGAATATTTTCACCAGCTCTGCCTGATAATCTTTCCATTGAAAAAATCTCTCACCTCCATCGATAGAGCCTAGTTCCTCGCATCTGATCATCATCGTGGATGCTCAACAATTTGCTACCTTAGTGCAGCAGGTGAAGACATTGACGGAGGCTGTGCACAGTCTCTAGCAACAGCAAATACCACAACAACAGTAGCAACAGTGGTGGAAAATCCGACGCTGCGTACAGTGCCATCCAGATACAGTCACCGCGCCCCATAACGATCTCCTTCTCCGTCCTCGAAATGACGACCTACTCAACATTTCCACCATGTCGAGCTACCACTATCTTGGCACACTCACTGTGCCGCCCTCCAACAGTGATGGTCTACTTTTACTTTTCGTTGCTACAATAATAAGAAGGGAAAGAGGCTGTGCTCACCTTCAAGTTCTTCATCCTCGAATTTTTCAGAGAATTCTACCCCCGTATTCTCATAGCAACAGCGGCTCGACAACTATGAGTGTAAGCTCAAAGACATCAACCGCCGACTCGCTCAACTCCAAGTGGATGGTCAAGGGTCTTTCAGCGACTTCGACATCCACACTACTCCACTCTTCTCCCGATACATCTTGGACGAGTCGATCCTGACTCGATTCAAGATGCCACAGATGATGCCTTATGATGACTTCACCGATCCTATCAACCATCTGAAGAGCTATAAAGCTCTCATGATGATTCAGGGGGTAACCAATGCCCTTTTATTTCTTGATTTTTCGGCTACCAGCTGAAAAACTGCTCGAACTTGGTATTATGGGCTCCAATCGGGAAGCATACATTTCTTTGAGCAGCTGGAACATTCATTCGTAGCCTACTCAGCACCAGCAGAAAGATGTCACGAACATCTGACAGTCTATTCTTCCTCAAATAGTTAGAGGGAGAAAAACTCAAAGATTTTATGGCGCATTTCAACGCTGCCACACTTGAGGTTCGGGACCTCAACGAGGACATGGCTATCTCAGCCATGAAGAGGGGACTTAGAAGCTCCAAATTTGCTTGGTCATTAGACAAGACGTTCTCTCAGACTTATCCTGAGTTTTTGGAATGTGCATATAAATATGTTTGCATGGAAGAAAGTGCTTCTGACTAGTGTAAATCTGAGAAGAAAGATCAGAAAAAAAAATAGAAGAATGGAACTCTGACTGAACCAAGTCAGATATCAGCCAATAAAGAAACTTTGCCCCACTGATGAAGTCCAAAACTGAATAATTTTGGTTACAGGTATGACTCCTACACTTCTCTTTCTACTCTTCGTGTGCAGATCTTAATAGAGTTCAAGAAAGAAGACTACCTTCATCATCCCCCACCAATGAAAGCACCTCCGAGGAGCAGCGATAAGAAAAAATAATATCGGTTCCATCGTGATTATGATCACGATATAGAACAGTATTTTCAACTAAAAGATGAGATAGAAGATCTAATTCGATGGGACTATCTCGAAAAATATCGATGCAACCGTCCGACTCAATCTCTCACCAACCAACAACCTCAACTTTCATCTGAAGAAGCTAACAACAATCGACCAATGGCAGGAGTAATCAATATAATCTCAAGATGATCGAGAGACTAGGGGGCAAATTCTGAAGAAGAATTATCCAAAAAATAATGACAAGATAATATAATTTTTTTTTCAGATGATGATGCTCAAAGAGTATAGATTCTTCATAGTGATGCTGTCGTCGTTTCGACAATGATAGCTGACTATGATGTAAAAAAATTATGATAGATAATGAAAGTTCTACAGATGTCTTATTCTACTCTGCTTTTTCTCAAATACAACTACCTACTGACCGACTCAAAAAAGTTTCTACTCCTCTAGTCAGTTTCATAGGAGATGCGGTCAATGTAGAAAAAAAAATTACTCTTCCTCTAACCGTCAGAATCGAACCACGATAAAGCACGATCTTCTTAATGTTTATGATTGTCCGAATTTCTTTGATTTATAATATTATACTTGGATGATCGGGACTTAATGCGTTGAGAGTAATTATTTCGACATACCATCTTTTTATCCGATTTTTAATAAGGAATAAAATCGGAGAGATGCGAAGGGATCAACAATTGGCCCAATGCTGCTTTGTGGTCTCTATCGATGGCAACAAACCCGAAGACCCTCTATCGGTTGATAAACTAGATTAGAGGGATAATAAAGAAAGGAGTGAATCAGTTGAACAATTGGTTTCGATCCCATTAAGAGAAGATGATCTGACTAAAACTATTCAAATCGGGTCATTACTACTTCAATCGGAGCAAAATCAACTGGTAGATCTACTGAAAAAGAATGCCGATGTATTTACTTGGTCGACGGCTGATATATCTGAAATTTCTCTAGAAGTGATAACTTACCAATTAAACATTGATTTAAAAGTTAGATCGGTGAGATAAAAGAAAAGAACTTTTGCTCTTGAAAGATAGAAGGTCATCGATGAAAAGGTAGACAAGCTTTTTACGGCAGATTTCATCAGAGAAGCCAACTATCCAAATTGGCTAGCAAATATCGTAATGGTGAAAAAAGCCAAAAAAAATGATGAATCTGTATCGACTATATCAACTTAAATGAAGCATATCTGAAGGATATTTTTTTTTATTGAAGATTGATCAACTAGTTGATACAACATCGGGACATAGACTCTTATGCTTTATGGATGCCTTTTCAGGATACAACCAGATCCGAATGACCCCTGAAGATGAAGAAGACACAGTCTTCATAACTGACAAGGGTATCTACTGCTATAAAATGATGCCTTTCAGTCTGAAGAATGTCAGAGCGACTTATCAACGGCTAGTCAATAAAATATTCAAAAAATAGATCGAACGAAATATAAAAATCTACGTCGATGATATATTTGTAAAAAATGCCAAAACCCATGACCACATCCAAGACTTGGAGGAAGCTTTCGACACACTTCGATGACACCAAATGAAGTTCAATCTGACTAAGTGTGCATTCGATGTGACAGCCAAAATTTTTTTTAAATTTCTCATGTCATAATGGGGAGTCAAAGCTAATCCATAGAAGATAAAGATCATTCTCAATATGAAGCATCCCAGCTCTAAAAAAGAGATACAACAGTTGAATGGAAGAATCGTCACACTTAGTCGATTCATTTTGAAGTTGGTAGAAAGGTGTTTATCCTTTTTCAAGACATTATAGCAAACGAAGGGCTTCGTTTAGACGGACGAATACCGACAGTCCTCTGAAGATTTGAAAAAGTATCTAACATCTCCTCCACTATTTACAAAATCGAAGGAGGAAGAGACACTATATCTCTACTTGGCTACATCTTTAGAAGTAGTTTCGGTTCTCATTAAGGAAGGTGAAAATCGAATTCAAAGGCTTATCTACTATACAAGTAGAGTATTTCATGACACTGAGACCAAATATTCAAAGGCGAAAAAGATGATTTATGCTCTGATTATTTTGATCCAACGACTTCGACCATACTTTCAAGTACACTCAGTGGTCGTCTTAACAGATCAACCCTTAAGGATAATCTTACAGCGACCTGATACCTCTGGTCGGATGGCAAATGGACAATTAAACTCAATGAATTTGATATACAGTATCATCCATGACCGTCAATGAAAGCTCAAGTCTTAGTCGATTTATTATCAAATACCGTATCCGACAATAAATCTGACGACAAGTCCAAGCAAATTAAGAGCTCGGAGATCAAATCAGAATCTGTTTGGGTGTTGCACATTGATGAAGCATCCAACTCTTAAGAAAGTGGAGCTGACCTCATACTCATCAATTTCGAAGGGATAGTGACTGAATATTATCTTTGGTTCAATTTTAAAGCTTCGAATAATCAAGCCGAATATGAAGCTTTGTTGATCAGCTTAAAAATAGCAAAAGAACTTGGTTTGGATAAATTAAAGATCTTCACCGACTCATAATTGATCACTGGACATGTTAAAGGTGAATTTGACGTCCGAGACCCGATATGGTGAAGTATCTTCAAAAAGTAAAAAATTTCGTTCAAACTTTTAAGTATTTAGAGATCTCTCATATACCCAGAATTGAAAATACACGTGCCGATGTATTTTTTCGAATGGCAACTACTTCTTTCAGTCTACTTGATCGAATATTTGTCGAATACCTCGAACAATCAAGTATTGACAAAGCTGACGAAGTGCAACAGATAAACGATGAACCAAGCTGGATGGATCTGATCATTCAGTACTTAATCGATGGGACTCTATCTGCAGACTCATTAAAAGCCAAACAGTTAAGATAGATGGCCTCGCAGTATGTGTTGATGGATAGATAATTGTACAAAAGGTTATTCTCTCTTCCACTGCTTAAGTGTTTAAGACCTATCGAAGCAAATTATGCTCTCCAAGAAGTCTATGAAGGAATTTACAAAAATCACTTGTGGGATAAATCACTGGCTTATAAAGTCCTACAATAGGGGTATTACTGGCCATTATAAGAAAAGACGTAGCCGAGCTTGTTCGAAAGTACGAAGCATGTAAAAAATATGCCAACATTCAGCATCAATTGGCTAGCCAGTTGACGTCAATCATTGCACCGTGGCCCTTTGCATAATGAAAAATTGACATACTGTCTTTTTCCTTCGATGACTGGTCAAAGAAAGTTTCTAGTCATCACTGTGGATTATTTCATCAAATTGGTGAAAGTTGAACCTCTGGCATAATTACTAAGGGCAAAATGGAAGGCTTCATTCAGAAATCTATTATATGTCGATTTGGATTGCCACACATACTGACAATGATCGATAATTTGATAATTAGAAGTTTAAAAAATTTTATGCAAAACTCCATATCACCCACAAACTCACTTTCATCGGCCATTCGCAATCAAATGAAGAAGCGAAAGTGACAAACCGAATGATTCTACATGATCTCAAAATCCGACTGAATGAAGCTAAGAATTTATGGGTAGAAGAATTATACCCAATCTTATGGACTTATCGGATGACTCCTTTATCTCAATGGGAGAATGACTCCTTTATCTCAATGGGAGAGTCACCGTTTTGTTTAGCATATGAAATAGAAGTGATGATCCCATTGGAGATCGGATTACCATCAACGAGGGTTGAATAGTGTACAGAGCTAGATAATTTTGATTGTTGAAGAGCCAACTTGGACTTACTCCCAGAGGTTCGACAGCAATCTCAAATAAGGATGGCGGCATACCGATAAAGAGTGGCCCAATATTACAACATAAGGGTCAAACTGAAGGTCTTCCATTCTAAGGACTTGGTTCTGAGAAAAGCAAAAATTTCGAAACCCTTGGAACAAGAAAAGCTATCTCCTAATTTGAAAGGCCCCTACAGGATGACTGAAACCCTTCATTCGGATACATATCGACTTGAGATCCTCGACGGAATGACTATCCCCAGATGTAGAATGCTGACAATCTATAAATGTATTATCAATAAAATTTATCCTCATAATATATTCGGAATGACTTGATCGATTTTCAACTTTCACTGAATATTCAACCATCCACAAACATGATGTCTGGCCGACGACCCACCAGTCAATTCTACATATCAACTCCGACTAGATGACTCTACATATGGGCTACTATCGGTCAAAAAGATGTGCTGATCTGATTAGGTCGGCAGAACAATATGCCAAGTCGACTATGATGGAATGAAATAATATACCGATCTGACTACGGTCAAACGAAACAATATATTGATCGACTATGGTTGAACAGAATAATATATCGATTCGACTCTGATCGATCGAAAGATATATCGACTCAATTTTGATAGGTCGAAGGATATTCGGTTAGCCCCCATGTATCAAATACTTAAAAAAAATTATGTCCGAATAGTTGGTTGACACCTGACTAAAGAAAAATTCTACGATATTAATTACTGATTGCTATTCGTCTACATTAGCAACAGTTACCTTCTACGAATAATGATCACACTCAAGAAGTTTAATATTTTGAAAAAAAAAAATTTATTACCAACTGAAGATTGGAGTCTACAAAGTGGGAGTAAGGTCCGATAACAAAAGAAAGAAAATCTCAATGTTAATTGAGAACTACAAAAATCAGACTAAAGTTCGGTAACAAAAAAAAAAAGAAAACCTAACTACACCGACTAATGCTCGGCCTCATCAACCACTGCTTTGGCTTTAAGAACTCCAATTGTTGCCAGCTTTTCTTCGATCGACGTAGGTGCTACCTTTTCAATCGGAGCAATTCCTTCGATAGTCGATCCTTCGGCTGCCCTTTTCTCCAAAGTCGGGACAGTGATGGTACTCAAATCCAAGTCTAGGTAAAACTTTTCGATGGTATCTCTACCATCCTCGTATCCAATCTAGTAAGCTTCATCACTGCCTTCGAGAACTTCATTCTTGAAATCTTCAGATTTTTTGTAGTCCTCGATGGCCTAACTAAGGGCCTTCTGAGCTCGACTCAGAGCCTCTTGAGTGGCCTTTGACACCTCCTTTACGGATGCTAACTCAGCATCGGTCTGTGCCAACTTTGTTTTGATGGCCCAATGCCTCTCCTACTCACACTCTAACTTATGAAAACAATCATCATGCTCCCCCCAGAGCCGACTTATTGTATGCTTCTTCTGTTGGATCTGGGCATCATGGGAGGTGATGGCCTGTTAAGCCAATGCTAATTTGGCCTTCAATTGGAAGATTTCCTCTTTGTACTCCTTCTCCCAATCTTCTACCACTTTAAGGAGTTCGTCGGCAACTTCCTTGTTGGCTTCTGCAATTGCAACCCGATCGGTCCATATCCGACTGAGTTCCATCAGTCCGTCGAATCTATTCTCCACTACCGATATATCCTGCATCAACTGAAAATGATAATAGTTAAAATTACAAAGTGGCTGGGACAAAAGTAAAAGAACAGTGAAATACCGACTTACGCTGAGAATGACGAGATAAAAGGATGAAAAGATGTCAGGCATAGTCCAACTCTTTCTATTCTTCCGATCCGTTGGGAGAAGTGCAGCTTCCTAAAGTTGCTTGGCCAACTTCGGGTTCCCCAAAGCCGACTCACTAGCAGGTACCTGAATATCAAAGTACTCCATAAAGTCTTCTGAAGCCTCACCACTAGTCAAAACTTGTGGTGCCTTCCCTCGATTATGGGTAGATGGTTGATCTGTTGGTGCCGACATCCATTCGGATGTGGGAGGCACCCAAGACGTCATCGGTGCCGTGATGGTTGGTACTGGATCAATGATCATGACATCATCATGATTGCTTGATTTCTCAACTGATAGAGGAACTTCAAATGATGGAAGCATCATTGGAGCTGATAGTGCGATGACTGGTTCGATGTGGGCTTCAGAGATGACCACCAAAGGTGTGTCGGGCCTAGTCTTCTTCGGACCCCGAGAGGGACCAACACCCGTAGTGGGTCTCTTCTTGATGGCATTCCATCAGATCTCATCCGCCGACGGTCGCATACCTGTAGATAGAAAACAATCGTGACTTAGCTACAAATTTGAGGCAGAATGAAAAATAAAAGAGCAACATGCACTATGCTATACCTACGACAAGCACCGAACGAAGTCCGACGTCAGACAGACTCTGCTCCATCAGCAGCTCTCGTTGCGCTGGAACTTTTATGTCTTTCAAACGCAGAAAGTTTTCTTGATCGCCAGCATCGACTTTGCTATTCTCATTCAGGCTCACCCTTAGATTATCCTAAGTAGAAGGAAAGCCCCAAGGCAAAGAAGAAGAAACAAAAAAAAACTGATTTTTCCATCTATGGATTGGAGAAGGAAGCCCGGTAATAAAAGAGACCCTTTTTCGGGCCGAAGAACTACCAACTCTTGGCCTTAGGGTGTGGATGAAGAACAAAAAAAACTTAGAAAAAGGACATTCTAGGATCGGTCAAGATCATATGATACAACAGAGTAAAACTAACAATTAACCAAATGAAATTCAAAGCAAGCTGGGCAAGACAGATCCTATAATAATCAAAAACATTCCAAATGAAATCTGAAATCGAAAAACAAAGTCAAGTCCAAAGGTACTCTACATAAATTGCTATTTGGTCTGCAAAAGGAAAAATCACTTGGCCATCCGGATCAGGCACATAAAGCCAAAACTACTCCAGGATATGATATTATTTTCAGAGCCGAAGGACTTCAGATTCGATCATGAAAGAAACTTTTATGATCGGACTTGGGAGGGGGTCGTCAACTGAACTAACCAATCGACTACCTCGAGAAGGTTCTGGATTAGGTCTACTCTTGTCTTTCCTAGTCTTACCCTTATCCTTCCTACTGCTACTAGCCATTGATAATGGCAGAAAAAAATCGACAAAGAAAATGGAGAAAATAGACAAAGAAACGAGGGGAAGGAGAAAAGGCTAATATGAAAGCTAAAGGAAATCTTGGAGATCACGAAGATGGCAAAGAAGAAGATGATTCCCTGGGGCTCTCGACAGTCAACACCACGGAAAAACTCTCAGAATTGTAGCAGAAAATCCAAATGGAAGAGGAATACAATCTTTATATAGAGCTCACCGACGGTCGAGATGAGTTCATTCAAATCAAGATCTTTCCAAATCCTAACACATGGCAATTGTAGGGCCGAACATCATTTGGACCTTTCGATGCACCTACCATCTGATCAGAATACATTGGTACGATCCACATAAATAGTTAGGAGCTAACAATCATCGGACACATGGTGGCACCCGATTGATAAAAATCAAATCGTCCCACCATCCGATCGATTACAATATTAAATAACCATCTTTTCGATTTGATATCCCAATGATATCGCACGATCATCGAAGCGATAAAATGGCTGAAGATTTTTAGTTTTTGAGAGGATCATTAATGCTATAGCTGAAATGACCGTAGAATCAGAATGGCAGAATATACGCTGACCCCCATCGTCTAATGCATCAAGCCACCTCAGACTTGGGAGTGGAGGGCAACTATTGGGATAATCAGATCTACTCCCCTCGATTTAGGGTCGGGCTCTGACTATGTGTCAGCAACTAATGATAGACCATCAAAATGGAACCATCAAAGGAGTTATCGATTCGACTATGGCCTCTACAAGGTTCGTCACTTAATATTCTATCGATGTTGTTGAACATAGATGGTCGACTATTTATTCATAAACCGACTACCTATCGATAATTCTGAATATACCTTAGACGGCAACCAATCTCAATGACTTGATTGACTATACAGCCGATGGCCAGTCGGTATATCAGAAATACCAACGTATAGTCGGTATATCAAAATCAACGACTGTCAATCGTTATATCGGAGTCAGCAATCATGATACTATAATTATAGGTAATATATATGCTACAATTTTAGTGGATATAAACTACCCACTAACTCCATGATTATGGTCCGATAGTAAGAGTTAACTATCCTTTTGTGCCATAAAAAATAGAACTTCACGTGTTCGACAGTTACATCCGAATTGCCTATAAAGCGGAGGTAAGGAAACAGTAATGGTAAGAGACTTTTTTTAGGCTAAAAAATTCTATCGAATTCTACTTTAAATTTACTGTTCACTACTCTCCGCTGATTTAGACATCGGAGGATCTCTATCAGACAAAAATTCGATCAGTGAACTTATTTTATGGGTTGCTCTTTAATAGACTCAGGCACCCTCGGGGATTGACCGCAACAAGCACATTACCAACTTTATTGAGTAATTGATTGTAAGTAAAGTTAGGAGCTCCTAAGAGGTGAGAATGCTAGTAATAAAAGGATAGGTGAGAATAATAGCAATACCCCTTTAATTTTCTTTTGATTAGACTCATATGGATAATTTAAGAGGTTAGGATACTTCCATGACCCAAAGAAATAAAGGAAAATAAACAGTGAATAAATTATTATTAATAAGATTTGGTGGCCTTGGAATATAATTAGTCTTCTATGGTTTGAAAACCAACTCAAAGCATACATGATCGTACGTAACATATAATTCAATATTAAGTATTGTGAATCTATTGTAAAGTCTCTATTCGAATATTCTAATAAAATCACAAACAAAAGATAGTTCAAGTCATTTAAACATAACCTTGGAGAGACTCTCTCTCTAAAAAAAAAAATAGAAAGCCAAATGTAGATTACTATGGCTTCAATAAGGCATTTTATTCATTTGGCAATAATGACCATCCAACTTAAGCTAAATTATTATAATCATCAATAGAAATACTCAAAACACTCAGAATGATTTCTCAAAGTACAATTCTTGATTCTTCTCATGCTTCATCATGAGAAAAATTACTTGTATATGTTTTCTTGTAACATGAAAAAGCCCAAGAATTCCTTTAAGCCATTGATTTTGCCAAATTGGGATTTTCCTGATCTAGTATTAGATAATCCCACTTACAAGAATAAAAGGCTGAAGCAAACTATTCCATCCATCATTTAATTCTTTGTAATTCAAGTTTTATCTTCTAAAATAGCTAAACCAATTGTAGTGTGTGAAAAGGAATTGACATTGCGGGCCTTCAACATTTCAAGGTAAATACACTGAAAATTTTAATTTCTAATCATTGAAATGGCCAATGATGATATCAAGAAATTGCCATTTTACCTCAATTATGTAAGACAGTTGTGCTTTTTACGTATTCAACTAACATGATATGTTAAATTAAGGTAGACCCATTCTCGAGCTTGAGAAAGATAGGTTTTTTGAAATTGACATGTCGTCGCCCTAACTCATTATTATTGGTATGTACTTTTTAATAATAGATGTACTTTACAATCACTAATTAAACAAACTAATGAGCAATAAAGTCGATGGAACTCTTGGCTCTTCTTTTGTGGAAGTTTTTGGAGGAATGAGCTTGTCTTCTTGCTGGAGAGAATGTCTTGATTTGATATTTCAATGAGTTGGAAATTGAATGCATTCTTTTTCCATACTTTTTGGACTTTTTCTCTTATTTTTGTGCTTCTCACTTTGATTCTCTTATCTTGTCATTTCAATCAGTTTTTAGAAGCATTGAAGTATTGTTTTGAAATCTCAAAAGTCATTTCTAGCCATTGGAATTCAAAATATAGCCGTTGGGGCCAAAACTGTACTGTTTTAAATTTTCTGCAGAACTAGCCGTTGCGATTCGAGTCGACTCAACTAACCCTCGAGTCGACTCGACTATATTTCGAATCAATTCGACTAGTCTGCGTGTCTTTTATCTCAAAAATTAGCTCTCTATTCGCATCCTACGGTTGCGACTCGAGCAACTTAAGTCGACTTGACTCTTCAGCTCGTCTAAAATATTTTCTGATCTAAAACTCTGCTTTTCGACCATTATTCACTGGAGTCGACTCATGCCCAACTTGAGTCGACTCGAGGATGTGCGGGCTGAAATTTTTTCGTATCAAAATCTTTTTTGTGTACCGTTCTAGCTTGAGTCAACTCGAGGTGCCCTTCACTGAATTTTTTGTGATCTTTTTCAATTTGAATTTCTCTTCAATTCCAACCTTTGAATATCTTCCTCTAGCCTTGTTTGAGATGTGTAACACATTTCAAAAGCTTTCAGATTTTTTCTTATTATTTTTAATTATATCATTAAATTTTTTCTTTTGATACTCTGTAATTTCTCCTGAAACATGAACTTAAAGAACTCATTGGTCCAAATATATATTCAAACATTTTGTTATTCATCAAAATCAATCCTGAGGATCAACACAGAAGATAGTTCAAGTCGTTTAAACATAATCCTAGAGAGACTCTCTCTCTCTCTCTAAAAAAAAAAGAGAGGCTTCAACAAGGCATTTTATTCATTTGGCAATAAAGACTAGCCAACTTAAGCTAAATTATTATAATCAGCGATAGAAACACTGAGAATGATTTCCCAAATATGAGTTGTGATTCTTCTCATGCTTCGTGATGAGAAAACTTGCTTGTATATGTTTCTTATAACATGAAAAGCCCAAGAATTTCTTTAAGCCACTGATTCTACCAAAATTGGGATTTTCCTAATCTACTGTTTGATCATCCCTCATTTATTTCTTTGTAATTCATGTTTTATCTAGTAAAATAGCTAAATTAATTATAGCATGAGGCCATGTAAAAAGGAATTGACATTGCAGGCCTTCGACATTTCAAGATAAATACATTGAAAATTTTGATTTCTAATTCTTGAAATGGCCAATGATGATGTCAAGAAATTGCCATTTTGCTTCAATTGTGCAAGACAGTTGTGCTTATTACATGATCAACTAACATGATATGTTAAATTAAGGTAGACCCACTCTCAAGCTTGAGAAAGATAGGTTTTTTTTGACATTGACATGCCTTAGTCCTAAATCATTATTATTGATATGTACTTCTTAGCAATAGATGTACTTTATAAACACTAATTAAACAAACTGCCAACTAATACAAAGACAAGAAGAAACGGTCCAGATGGTGGTCTTATTTTCTCAGATGCATAAACTTTAATCTTAGCCTAACATCCTCTTGTTTGTACTTTAGATTATGTAACTAGGAGGTAAGAAAGTTAAGAGATTAGGTGGTTAACCTATTGGATCGGAACAAAAGAGCCAAGAGAATTATGTTCCTTAGGGCCTTTGAATATTTCTATAGGATATCCTATGGTAATCAGGCCTTTTTGACTTGCCTAGCGTGCAACCTTTTAAAGAGTTTACCCAAGTCCTAGCCTAAATCCCAGACTAAAAGTTTGCTAAGTCTGTGGGAACAAAAAAAATAATCTATGAAAGTCTTTTTATGCTTCCACAAGACTTGAGGCCTTGGAGCATTGTATATAAGGATCATCCAAATTAACCTCCCAATTAACGAATCCAACAAAAGATCTAGTCAAATCCTACTGGATTTTCTAAATAAGCTCTTAATTAACATATTAGCATGGAACCCGCACTTTGTAGTAGAGCTACATAGGATGCAAAGTAAAAAAAAAAAATATTTATAATAATCAAAAAGATATTGTATATAATTTGTATTTATGGATTTTTAATAAAGTAAAATATTATTAATATATTAATACTAAATGTTATTATTATTCTAGATTATTATTAATAAAAATTTTATGGCATTTATCAGAACTTATTATTTTTAAAAAAAGTTATTAGTATTATTGATATTGTTGATCCTAGTATTTTTTACTAAAGTGCTATTAGTTTCAATTAATAAACAGTTGGACAAAATCATTTAAAGGGAGCAAATAAACTTAATTTCTTTTTTTCTTTTTAGTTTAAATCTTTTTTAGATATGGAAAAGGGTCTTTTTCTTTAAAGTGAGGTTTTTTAAAAGGAAAAGTTTTTTTGATCCTTCTTCTCCCTCTCCTTGTGTTTCTTTTTCTTCTTTTTCATTTCTTCTCTTTTTTTTATAAAATTCTATCAATTACCATAATATACAAAAGAAAATAGTATGACAAAAAAATAAAAAGAAATAATTGTACTTAAATAGTCTCTAACAAAAAGGAATGATGGATTTTCTATTTATTAGTAAAATATTATAATATTCTATTAACTGCATATTACAAATAATACGATAAGCTCAAAGACCCAAAATAAATAAAATATATTTTTTAGAATTAAAAAAGGATACAAAATATTGCAAAGAGAATGATGACCTCTTATAAATGCCTCTATATATAAACATCCAGTAAAAAAAGTATAAACCAAATAACTTTAAATTATGTTTTTACCAATTGATAATTTTGAATCCAGTTGAAATAATTTTTTTATATTTTTCAACTTCCTTCTCCAAGTTACTAAAATAATCTGTGAGCCTTTTATATCTATCTATTGATAAATGATGCTCCCATTACAGCTGCCTATGCTCATATTTAAGATCTTTATGAGTATTGTTAATTCTTTCATACGGATATTAATAGTATTTATTATCTTCAAAATTATGATCCATAATTTCACTCAGATAGTAACCAAAGCATTTCATGGAGTAATTGTTGCAATAGTAGCAACCACAATAGGAGATTTCTTAGCAGTAGCAGAGAACTAGGATCCAGCGGGAGTGTTGAATCGCTTTGATAGATTTTAAGAAATATACACTACCTGCATTTATGGGAATCTCTCACCCCATCGAGGCTAAGATTAGTTGAAAGTGATAGATAAAATATTCCAGGCCTTGAGACGTCCTATTGAGGAAAAGGTCAATTTTATCATTTTTATTCTACATGGTATAGGATATAGAGCTTGAAAAATTAAGACCAAATGATGCACTCTTTATATGGAAAGGATTTAAAAAGATCTTTTATGAAAGATATCTTTCTCAGAGTATCCACTTCACAAAATTTTGGAAGTTTGATTAATTGGAATTGGGTAATATGACAGTCATTGAGTATACTGCAAAATTTGAAGAAACATCTAGATATGCTCCAATATTGATTGTAGAAGAGGGTGTCTGAGTAAAAAAATTTAAAAATAGATTTAGAGATCGGATTCAGTAACTGGTAATTGCATTTTAGCTACCTACTTATAAAGAAGTTATTAATAAAGTTATAGTGATAGAGTAAAGACTTAATGATACTCAAGTTGCAAAAGAAATAAATCCAAAAAAAAAGGGCTCGATCAAATGATTTTCAGAGTTAGCAGGATAATGATACTGAATTTGGGATAAAGAGACCGACTACTACTGGTATAAGTTCTAGAGCTCAGTCTTTATGTGAAATCATATATTATTGATGTGGTGGATCCTATTATTTGAACTATTGTACGTGGCCTAGGGGAGCTTACTATACATGTGGTCAACTGGGATATAAGGCAATTATTTATCCTTATAAGAAGGAGCCAGAGGAGTGTTAAACCTTTTAGTTCACTCAAGGAGACTTGGCAAACCAAACACCCCAGGATGCATAGCGAGGGTTTAGGCACTTACCCAACAAGATGATGTGGCTTTTGATTTGGTGGGTAGGTACTAAACTAGCTCCTTATGATTTTCCTTAGTTTACATGCTAATGATTGTTATTATGAGATGGATAGATGTTTTGTATAAGGTATGTGAGTTCATATGAGATCTTTAGTAAGATAATTAGCATTACCATAAATTTTATTGAATATGTGCACTTCATTTCATGTGTCAATATTAAAGGATATGTTCTTTGACAAAACTTAAGTTGCTGGTTATATTCGTATGAATTTGATCTACAAGGAGTACCTAATTATAGATTACAGTGAAGGGAGATCAAGTTTTTTTAAAAAAACAAACTTTCTTACGTAGATAGATTTATAGAATAATCATGTTAAAAGAGAATATTATGTGAAAGCTCAAAGATAAAGTAGATGATTTGTAATTCTGATTTTCTTTATTATTTTTAAAATATTATGGTATGCTAATTTTGATGATGAAATTATTTTAAGAGAGAGAATGTAGGGATTTTTTTTCATATGAATTTTAAAGTAGAAAAAAAAATTTTAAACATCATATGTTGAGCAAGTGAGGTGGAAGAAAAGGACTCCCGATGGAGTCCATCTTCTCTTTTGAATTTGATAGGAAAGAAAAACTAGGGTGCATCAAACTCCGACAAGGATCCTAGGATTCCATCTATAAATCCTCCTGCTCTCTTCCTCGATGCATCACCCAAATCTTCAGTCAATCACCGGTAAAATCATGGGGTTTATTGGTCTCTTTCTATCAAATTTTTCTAGTAAGCCATCATTGATTGATCACTGGACTTAAGGTATTGATCTCCTATATTTTTTCTTCTTTTCTTTTTCAAACCCCACAAAGCCTTTGATGGTCGGATTGAGCCACTAGCCATTGGATTTCATAGGGGACCAAGCCTCCCCTATGTTTTTCTTCTTCTTTTCCTTCTACTAGAGTGGCCGCCATCACCGGTTGTGATCTTGCTTTGGTTTTTTTGCCAAGGGCTGGAGCTACCCTCATCTGAGCCATTGGGGGTCATTGCCATTAAGGGTCACAGCTATGAAGGTGGTTAGCCTCAACTCTTCTTTTCTCCTATTTTCTTGGGCAAAAGAAGGGGAAAACAAAAAAAAAAGAGAGAGAGGAGAAAAAGAAAAATGAGAAGAAAAAGAAGAAAAAAAAAGAAGATAATTTCTTCTCTTTTCTCTTTCCTCTCTTTCTCTATCTCTCCAGTGTCCTCTTTCTCTCCTTAATTTCTTACTTTCTCTCTCTAAAAATTTCTATGCATTAGTGGTCAAGCCCATGTTGATTAATTGACCTTGGAAAAAGTCCTAGATCTATAGTATTTGGGTATTTTTCCATAATTTTCGATCATCCATGATCACTATGATTTTTATATTTGATCCTAATTATGTAAAAGTATAATTGTCTGCACAAAAAGATGTCAAGTGGAACATCTTGACCCCGAGTTCTTAGATTGAGAAGTAGATCGATTGTTGTGCTTGGGTGTGAGACTGATAGAGGTAAGGATCCTTTTTATATATATGATCACCTATACATATAATTTTTTATTTGTATTATGCATGGTGATTTCTGGTTTCATATCGAATATATAATTTTTTATTATATTTATATCATATATTGACTATTTTGCTATTGAGAATAAAATATCGAATATTTGAAATTGAGTAAAAAATATAATATAAAATTATTGAATGGTATATTGATTGTGTAAAAGAATTTGAACTAATCATGATGTGGATTGTCAGTCATGAACTGAATCGTGACAACTTAGATTATCAGTCATGTACTAAATCATGACACCTTGGTTGCCACCACCAATCGAAGTGTATATATTCTGGTTTGTTATCATGGATCAAAGTGCGATTATTATGGTTTGCTACTATGGGCTGAGCGTGGTTTATGATTTGCCAATCACAGGCTGAAGCATGACCTTAATTAGTCTAAACTGAAAAATAATTATTAATTTAGAACATATTAATAAAATATAAATGATAAGTTATATGAACTCACATGTGATATTTATTATAGATTTGTGGTAATATATGATTTATGATATATATATATATATATATATATATATATATATATATATATATATATATATATATATATATATATTATTGAGTTATATTGGATGTCTGGTATGAGATTTTGTGGCTCATTATTTGTCTTTGATACTACTTATTTATTTTATTTTGAATTGTGTTATTATATTAGTATAGGTATAATGGGATTTTTATTGGGTTGTGAATAGGGGTGGCAACAGATCGGGTATGGGTCAGGTCGATCGATATCTGTACCCATTTCGTCAGCAAAAAATCTATATCCATACCTGTTCCGTACCCATTTGGGTCGGATTGCGTCGGGTCGAGCTCCAAGAACAAATTGGGTCAGATCGGGTCAGGTGGGATATATCCAAAATTCCTATATAATTTTTTTTAAAAAAATCTGTAATAGAATAGAGCCCTATAAATTAAAAATTTTGTAACCAAAGAAGAATCTTTTCAATAAAAAATCCCCAACCCTACAAAATATTATGCTTCTATTAAGATTAAGCTTTCAAAACCTCAAGGAACCAACTCACACCGCCACAACTCGGACAGAATCCTATATACTTGAGGCAAAAAAATCTAATTGAAACCTCAAAAACCCCTCAAATCTCTCTCAAGTGCTCTCCTTTCCCACAGATCTCTAAAAAGGATAATGAAAAGAAAAGAAAAAGAAGCAAAAAGAAGAAAAAAAAGACAATCTATGTAGGAAAAGGACTCACCTCTCAATTTTTTTCATTTTTTATTTTTTTTGATTTTTTTCTTCATTTTCTCTCAGTTTTTTCTCTATTTTTTCTATCCTTAAGAGTCTCAATCGGATGGGAAGCTTGGAGTGGCCGAATATGAAAGCTTAGGGGAGGTGGAGTGGCCAAATATGAGAAGCTTACATGGCTAGGATTTTGTGTTGGGTAATTGGATGCATATATATATATATATATATATATATATATATATATATATATATATATATATATATATATATATATGTATGTATGTATATATCGGGTTGGGTTTGGGGTGGGGAATACTATTATCCATACTCAACCCATACCTGCTTCAAATATTTTTTCTAAAACCTATATTCATCCCAGATTTTAATTGGATTAAATAAAATCTGCCCCATTCGGAGGTCAAATCGGGTGTCCAATGGGTCAGACCAAATTGCCATCTCTAGTTGTGAAGCTCACACCTGCAATTCTTTTTTTCTTTCAGAGTCATAGGATGCATAGTATTTATCGGATTGGGCATGAAGTTCCAGTATTGGAGTATTAGTTCATTAATTAGTTCAATTCTTGATAAAGATGGATATTAGAATAATTATAATTGAACAAATTTATTTGACTATCATGAATCTATTTTATCATTTATTATTTTAAATAAATTTTGATTTTATTAAAAATTTTATATAATCTATAGGCCTTGTATGATATCTTGGACAATCCTTTAAGGTTCATGCGGCTGTGTCATATGACTGAACTAGATGATAGGTTTGGGACGTGATAGTAAAAAACATCATCATAAAGGCTGGCATACAAGGTGTCTGGTTTATTTTTTTTATTTTTCTTTGTTTTGTTCCATCTATTAGCTGTACTATAGCTTCTTTAAATCTTTTCTCCTGCATATTGTATTTTTTGTCTAATCTCCATAAAAACTGCATGGCTATCTCTACCTTCCTTCCATTAAAAAAATAAATAATTGATGCTATTATTGTTGTTGACCCAAAGATTGATTTTGATGATGACAAAAAAATTTGAGTATAAGTTATAAAGTCTAACCATATATATGAAGATGTATGGATTTATTGTTCTTAGTACTCACTCAAGATAAAAGATTCAAGATTTCTTAAGATTTAGACAAAAGAACCACCACTCAAGACTTAATGAAGATATGCTAGACTTGAGACACACTTGCAAAAAATTTTAATGAGGATTAAATCAAGTTAAGAAGACAAGTCTAGCTTAAAAATCAAATTGGAGAAAAAAGAATGTCTAAGAATCCATAGCATACTTGGCATGCCAGCTCAGTCAACCCAGTGGAAGTCCGAGTAGTTGATCCAGTCTCAGAAGACAGTAAAAGATAGAAGGTTAAAATTTTAAGCAGTATTCAGTGAGCCGATCTAGTTCAAACTGAGCTGATCCAGACAGAAAGTAAGTCGATCGGGAGAATCAATAGGCTGATCCAATCTCAAAAGACAGACAAAATAAAAATATAAAATTTTGGATCAGATCTGCTGAGCCAATCAAGTGATCACTGAGTCAATCCAGAGATCAACTGAGCCAACCTAGATAGAGACTGAGCCGATCAAGTCACAGTGAAGCAGTGAAGACAGAAAGTCAATTTTTCAGCCACCTGATACTGAGTCGACCCAAAGAAATTTTGAGTCAACCCAGTAAGGGACTGAGTCAACTCAGAGAAAATTGAGTCGACCTAGTGACTGTAGCTAGTTTTTCATAACTGTAGCTTTTTGCCCACAACGACTTCCAATGGCTATTTTCTCATTTTCAATGGCTAGAACTTTAAATGCAGCCATACCAGGTGACTTAAAGTGGTGAAAAATTTTAAGGATATAAAAGAGAACCCTTAGGAAAGAGTTAAGAGAGCTTTTGGAGAGTTTATTGAGTATCCATTGAGAAAGCCAAAGGAGTGAGCTGAAAAGAGAAGAGAAAGAGTTATTTTCAGAATTATCCTTTGTCCTTTCACTATAAATCATCCTCAAGCAAGTGAAAGCAAGGGTTAATTGAAGTGAGGAAGTGATCAAGTTAAAAATCAAGGAGCCTCACCATCACTTAAGCATTCAAGAAGAAGTCAAGCAATCAACTATCATTATTCGGATTTCTTTCGATTCTTCAAAGTATTTTATTTTTCTAAACTTAATCTTTTGTATTCATTTTTTGGGTTTATTGTATTTTAAGTTTTTTTGAAAAAAATTTGGGTGGGTCCAAGTCTTGAGTTGGATATTGTTGTAGTTTGATTGGTGAGCCAAGATTAAAACCAATTAGGGTTGATTGTTAGCCCAGAGAAAAATAATCACTTGAAGGTTTTGGTTGGTAATCTAGAGAAAACTAACTGAATTGATTGTGAGTCTGAAAAATTATCTTGTATGATTTTAATTGGTGAGCCAGAAAAAATCAACTAGATTTGACTGTGAGTCCGAAAAATAATCGAATTGTAATTTTAGTTGTGAATTATAGTTGAGTTTTTAAGTGGTTTACTTGGAGAATGGATGTGGGTGCTGAGTTTGACACTGAACAACTATAAAATTTATGTACTTATGCTTGTACTTGTGCTTATTGCTGTTAGTCTTTACATCTTTTATCTTTTCATTGCTCTTTACATTCAAGATTATATTATTCATTGTGTGCACATTACTTAGTTTAAATCATTCAAATCTGCACATTAGTCATTTAATTTTTGAAATACCCAATTCATCCTCCTTTTGGGTAGCCATACCTGGACAACAATTGGTATCAGAGTAGGTACTCTAATTTTTTGATTTAAAATTCTAGAGCTAAAGATCTCATGATTGACCTATTTGGTTCTTTATTGGGTGAAAGACACTCAACCATTAGACCTTCTTTTTTCAATGGCACCAATTATACTTATTGAAAAGCTAGGATGAGAGTTTTTATTCAAACACAAGACTATGACATATGGAGTGTCATATTCAATGATCCTTACACATCCATAATGATTGTCAATAATATGTGTGTGCCTAAAATTGAAAAAGATTAGAATGAGCTAGATAAAAAGCTAGCTCAATTAAATGCTAAAGGTATAAATATTTTATATTGTGTATTAGATTATAATGAATTCAATAGAATATCAACAAGTTTATCTGCAAAAGAGATTTCGGATATACTTGAAGTGACCCATGAGGGTACAAGTCAAGTCAAAAAATTTAAAATAAACATATTGATTCATAAATACGAGTTGTTGAAAATAGAACCTCATGAGATAATAAGTGATATGTTTACAAGATTTACTAAAATTATAAATGAGTTAAAGAGTCTTGAAAAAGACTATTCTAACAATGATTTGTCTACAAAGTTTTTAGATCCTTACCAAATGCTTAGGAAGCAAAAGTAACAACAATCCAAGAAGTCAAGAACCTCAGCAAGCTTGCTTTGGAAGGTTAATCAGATCGCTCATGACATATGAGCTCAATATGAACCAAAGCATGGAGGAGGAAGAGATGAAGAAGAGAACCCTTGCACTCAAGTCATTGGCCATTGAAGAAAGTTCAAGTGATTCTACCAAAGATTTAGGAGATGATGAAGAAATGACAGTGATTACAAGAAGGTCCATAAGATTTATGAGAAAGAAAAAAAGTTTTAAACCAAAAAGAAGAAAAAATCCAAGAAAAGAAAAAGATTCAATTCAGAAGATATAGAATGGACAATCCTCCACCAAAAAAGAGCTCAAAGAAATTATGAAGGAAAGCTATATTGGCTAATTGGAGCAGTAATGAGAGCTCAAATTCTGAAGAAGGGTTATCCTAAAGTAAAGAAGAGACAAACCTATATTTTATGGCTCACAATGAAGAGGTAAGCCTAATTCAATCTAATGATTTTTACTTTTATTGAATTACATGATGATTCTCTAAATTATTTAATGATTTTAAAAGGCTATCTAAAAGGAACAAAGAGCTTAAGAAAGAAAATCAAGATTTGAGTAAAGATAAAGATAGATTAGAAAAAGATAAGAAAGAATTGCAAATTAAACAAGATGACTTATTAAACAAAATGAAAGTTTACAAAAAAAAAAAAATTAAAATCCATAGTAGACAAAAAGAATGAATTACTAGTTAAATAAAAAGATTTATTAGAAAAGAATGAAACTTTGAAAAATAAAATAAATGAACTAAAATCAATTGTAGATAAATTCTTCATTAGTTCACAAAATTTGCATATGTTAATGGATAAATAAAATATGACATCTAAAGCTTACTATAACACCTTTGTAAAACTAAAGTCTTCAAAAATTTTAATTGACAAATATCATTTTGATAAGAAATTTATTACATGCTTTAAATGTAATAAAGTTGGATATAAATCATTTGATTATTGGGCTAATACATATAAGAATAAAAAGATCAAATAAATTTGAGTTTCAAAAGAAATTATTGATACTAACTTCAAAAAATCCAAGTTAGCTTGGGTACCAAAATACACTTGGTCTTTGTGAGTGCAGGTGTGCTTGACATCTCTCTAATCTAAAAAAGAATAGTACCTTAATTGTGGATGCTCAAGGTACAAAATGGAAGATGAAGAAGTTAAAACTCTTGGAGATAAGTTGGTCTCGACAAATTGATAATTACTCCTACCATTTAATTAGAAAGTATACTAAAATATTGATGCATGATTTGAGTATTAGTCAATTGCATGTCAAATAATTCAATATTTTATCTTGTTGATTTTGATGATGGTTGAGTATTATGATTGAAGATATATTGAATAAAATTGATTTTTGAACTCTCATGATTAGAGTTTGAGAATAATTTAAAACAATGATATATTTGTATTTGATAAGCCAAATTTTTTGAAAAAATATTTTCAAACTCAATTGGTAGCTTGAATTATAGTGAATGCTTAAAATAATAATAAGAGGAAGAAATTTGGTAAATAGAGAAAATGAATTTGATATATCAAATTACATCAAAATCTTATCATAATGTGATATCAATTTGAATATGAGATACAAAATTCAATAAGGATAAGAATTAATGTAGTTGTATCAAGAGTAAGGAATGAAACTAAAAAATTTGATATATAGTAAGGAAGAGCAAATTTTGAATAAAAATTGAACTCAATTGATTATAATATTAAAGAGGAGCTTAATATTTTTGGATTGTTAAAGAAGCATTTACTTTGTTGATTTTATTGATTATCTTCTTTTGAGTTATCCTTTTTGATGCTGTCAAAAAGAGGGAGAGTTATTGTTGAGTATATGCTTGAGCTTAATTAGAATAAAGTATGCTTTTATTGTTTAGTGATTTCATGCTTTATAAATATATAATTTTTAAAAACTTAATATATAGTATTTTGCATATACTCAAAAATTTTATCATCATCAAAAAGGGAGAGATTGTTGACCCAAAGATTGATTTTGATGATGACAAAGAGTTTTGAGTATAAGTTATAAAGTCTAACTATGTTTATGAGGATGTATAAATTTATCGTTCTTAGTTCTCACTCAAGATAAAAGATTCAAGATTTTTTAAGCTTTAGACAAAAGAACCACCACTCAAAACTTAATAAAGATATGCTAGACTTGAGACACCCTTGTAAGAAATTTTAATGAGGATTAAATTAAGTTAAGAAGATAAATCTAGCTTAGAAATTAAGTTAGAGAAGAAAGATTGTCTAAGAATCTATGGCACACTTGGTACGCCAGCTGAGTTGACCTAGTGAAAGTCTAAGTCGATCCAGTCTCAGAAGACAGCAAAAGACAGAAGGCTAAAATCTTAAGCAGTGTTCAGTGAGCCGATCTAGTTCAAATTAAGCAGATCCAGACAGAGAGTGAGTCGACTCAGATGATCAGTAAACCAACCCAGTCTCAGAAGACAGGCAGGATAGAAACATAAAATTTTGGATCAGATCTGCTAAGCTGATCAAGTGGTCACTGAATCGACCCAGAGATCAACTGAGCTGACCCAGATAGGGACTGAACCAACCAAGTCAGAGTGAAGTGGTCAAGACAGAAAGTCAGTTTTTCAACCACCTGATACTGAGTCGACTTAGAGAAATTTTGAGTTGACCCAGTGAGGGATTGAGTCGACTCAGAGAAAATTGAGTCCACCCAGTGACTGCAACGGTTAGTTTTTCAGAGCTGCAGTTTTTTGCCCACAACGACTTTCAATGGCTATTTTCTCATTTTTAATGGCTAGAATTTTAAATGCAACCATACCAGATGACTTAAAGTGGTGAAAAACTTCAAGGATATAAAAAGAAATCCTTGGAAAAGAGTTAAGAGAGTTTTTGGAGAGTTTATTGAGTATCCATTGAGAAAGTCAAAGGAGTGAGCTGAAAAGAGAAGAGGAGTTGTTTTCAGAGTTATACTTTGTCATTCCACTACAAATTATCCTCAAACAAGTAAGAGCAAGAGTTAATTAAAGTGAGGAAGTGATCAAGTTAAGAATCAAGGAGCCTCACCATCACTCAAGCATTCAAGAAGAAGTCAAGCGATCAACTATCATCATTCGGACTTCTTTCGATTCTTCAAAGATTTTTATTTTTCTAAACTTAATCTTTTGGATTCATTTTTGGGTTTATTGTATTTCAAGTTTCTTTGAAAAAAAATTTGGGTTGGTCCAAGCCTTGAGTTGGATATTGTTGTGGTTTGATTGGTGAGCCAAGATTAAAACCAATCATGGTTGATTATTAGTCCGGAGAAAAACAATCACTTGTGAGGTTTTGATTGGTAATCCGGAGAAAATCAATTGGGTTAATTGTGAGCCAGGAAAACAATCTTATACGGTTTTGATTGGTAAGTCAGGAAAAACCAACTGAGTTTGATTATGAGGCTGAAAAATAATCGAACTATAATTCTAGTTGTGAATTATAGTTGAATTTTTAAGTGGTTTTTTGGAGAATCGACGTAGGTGCTGAGTTTGACATTGAAACACTATAAAATTTATGTGTTTGTGTTTGTGCTCACTGCTGTTATTCTTTATATTTTTTATTTTTCTGTTGCTCTTTACATTTAAGATTATATTGTTTATTATATGCACATCACTTAGTTTAAATTATTTAAATCTGCACATTAGTCATTCAATTTTTGAAATATTCAATTCATCCCCTTTTGAGTAGCCATATTTGGGCAACAATTGTCAACTTTGCCGCATCACTGGCACCTGTATCAGACTATTACGATTGCTATTACCATCATTGCCTCCATCATATCACCATCATATTTATCACATTCATCATATCATTTGTACCCTTATATAATTATTATTATTATCATTATTGATACCCTCGGCATCGCCACCATCATCATCATCACCATCATTACTATAATCTTATCTCTACATACAATCATTGCCATTATCACTAGCTCTGACATCATCTCTTCCATTAATATCATCATCATTTCACTACCTTCTTTTTATTACCTCCACGACAAGCATTATTGTTTCCATCGCCATTATTATTTTTATTTTAAAAATAATATACCATACCAAATAAATTTATATTTTTAAAAATAAAAAATAAAAATAAAATTTTCATTTTTTTATTTCTAAAAATAAAAAAATGAAAGTGATATTCGATGACACCTTAATTATCTTTTTTTTTTTTAATTAATGACTTCCATTGTAGCAATTAGCATAAATTAATTGGAGATGAAAACCAGATTCATAATGATCAATATCTAACTACGTACATCTTATCATATGCATAGCACTCGTTGAAAATAGTATTTTAGATAACGTTACAAGAGAATATCATTATCTAATATATTGATACTTTAATTAAAATTTTCCTTTCCTCGTCAGTTAGCCATTAGCGGAACACCGGCCCTGGTGGATCTCACCAAAACCCTATCGGAACGTGGCGTAAAAACTAACCGCGTGTGTCCGGAAACGGAGTCCAGATCGGTGGTGACTGAGTACGCCATCAGCGTGCTCCGAAAAACCCAACATTCGAACGCGTCCCAAGATTTCACTTCCTAATATCAAAGCACAAAATATAAAAAAAACTAAGGTATGTAGAAAGTTTTACGAATCTTATCAATTTAATGCGCATAATTCTTGTTCATAGTTCGCTTGTTTTTTAATCTTTCTTCCTTCTGCGAGTCTAATCTTTTAGCGATGTTCATTGATATTTGTTATCTTTGATAATTCGAGATTTGAACATATTCGGACATATCAATATCAATATTGTGCGTGGTGCGAGTTATTTCATTCTGGATTGAAGATTTGAAACAAATTAGGGCATGTAATTTTGTACATATTGGCCTGGAATTGAAAGCTAGTTATCTCGTGGCAGAGATTCTCAAGAAACCCTAGTTGAGGGCTTAGTCTCCTTGTCTTCCAATCAAGAAACCATACGTTTTTTATGCTAAATAACGCCTTATTTTGCTGTTAATCTTGCCGCATCTATTGCATCTGTATGCTGGTAGTCTTACATAGGCTATTATGACGTGGGCTGTAAGTCTCCAGTTCTTAGAGGGGGATATTGGCTGCCTGCTTAATTTACCGCCTAAGAAGATCTTTATGCGATGAAGATAACTTGGAAAGGGCTTTAAGCTTTTCAATGTCAAGTTCGGTTGATGAGTATAGGTCATTTATGTTTTATATTACTTAAGTTTTGCCTTGTTGGTTGACAGTGTTTCTAGTTAGAACGCATGCATTGTGAAATGATGCATTTAGGGAGTTTCTTTGGTTAATGATTAGGAAATTTGCATGGTTCTCCCTCTGCGTGGTGTTCATCTGATGGAGTGTTTTGTGGCATCAGCATTTGGGATACTCCTGTAGCCAACTTTGTTGAAAATTCTGGAATGAGATTCAACTTTAGCAAGTATATATCACTTTTGCTAATGTGAATGGGTTCATGGATGTATGAGAGGAGATTTGATCTGCATTTTGATCAATAAGATGTCCCCACTAGTAGCTGTTTGATGTGAAGAAATGAAATTCTCGAGATGTATAGTCAGATTTGCAATGCTAAGTGTAATATGTATGGAATTGATGTTTGAATGCAGAGATCTTCCAAATGCCACATGAAGTCAGATATCAACTTGGCTAAATTTTTTTGTTCTGTTATAATTTGGATTTTTCATTGATGGTGCTCTCCATAGATGGATAGTTTTGTAGGCTACTTGTGGTTATCCTTTTTATTTGTTTCACGTGTACCTCAAAATAACCTAGCATTGCTACTTGCTCGGGATGAAGTTTGTTTATGATGTTTATGGGGCAGTTTAAGATTTTGTGCCCAATACTCTGGATAATCTGTGTTTCCTATTTTGCTGTATTTTTATACTTAATATGAGCATTAATACTTTCTCGTCAAGTATCCATGTCAGTGGAGATCTTAAAGACCATTGAATTATAACTGGTTTGTCGGCCATGCACCTGTTCAAATGCAAAACTTTCTTGAGGTTTCTAACATTTTGTTTTGATCTTTAATCTGTAGTTATCAGTTTTTGTATTGAGTAAAATGGAAACATGTTATCTACTTGTGCGAGATTGCTTATGTATGTGTGTGTTTTATAGATATAATATAAGCATTTGTTTGCTACTATGCCTAATCTTGTTACTTTCCTTTGACATTTTCATTTGAGGCTTCAGTCTTCTGTTGCAAAAGATTGATGTTTAAACATTATGGTGTTGCAGGTTTATGTACATGCAGGAATTAGCTTGATTTGTGTAGGTCTGCTTCAGTTGGTGGCATAATGGCCTACGAGATTAGTGAGCTGAAAAGTGAAGTCCTTTACTTGATATAGGAAATCTTGTTATATCATCTGAAACTAAACAAGTACTTCATGCTAGTTATTTTCTATTCTCTTTTGCAAATCTCCATTTATTTTGTTTTCAACAGAGGTTGCTGCTGCTGTATCTGCTAGATCCCATCAGTTCTTTTATGTCCAATGTTCCTTAAGAGTTTATGTTGGTTAGAAGAAAAAAAAAATTTGACATGACACAACATTTTAGTGGGAAGTTATTTTCATCTTTTGTTTCCTCATGTATTGTATGTCGCTTATGTGCAAGTAAATTAAAGCATGACATAACAACATTCTAGCTGCACATAGTCGATATGCATGACTTACATGCATAATTACTCATATAACATCATAAACATTTCGCATCTCACAGTAGCACTCTTCCCTAAGTCAATTGCAAATTACACCGTACTTCTTAGAAAGCAAAATTCCTTCATAATGCAAAACAAGTTGAAAAGTTCTACATGTGGAATTGTGGAAGAGAGGTGATGAAAGTTATAAAGCCCACCTTTTTTGTGTTTGAGGCTGTTGGAAATAATACTCATTTGTACTCATAGTGTATATGTTGGTGTTGGATATTTTTCGCTCTTATTTTGTTTATGACTCATGGAACCACACATATTCTATGTTTTCTTTGTTGAGTGTCGCGGTGAATCATAGTCCTTACAATCATCTTTTTTCCCCACAAGGGCTGGGGTTGAGAATTTAGAATTGGAGCATGATATGATAAGTCTTTGGATTAGGCATTTGGGATTAAGTTTCAGCTAGTCATTGAACATTTGCTCAAAAATGAAAATTTTGAACCTAATGGATTGAAACAAGAAATAATGGAAGAAAGTAAAATTATCATATACTACTAAAAATGAAAATCTTTAAAATTGCGGGAAAAAAGTACATTGTTCGACATGTCAAAGCTTAACTGAAGTTTTTTATTTGAGAATGCAAGTTATTTTTTTTTTTTTTACTCTAAAATTTTTGTCTTGTTTATCAAGGTAAGGATCGTACAAGTATAGATTATAGGTTTTATTTTTGGCACATGCATTTGCTCTTTGCATGTAATAAATGCCATGCTTTTACTGTTCGACATGTCAAAGCTTAACTGAAGTTTTTATTTGAGAATGCAAGTTATTTTTTCTTTTTTACTCTAAAATCTTTGTTCTTGTTTATCAAGGTAAGGATTGTGCGAGTATAGATGATAGGTTTTATTTCTGGCTCATGCATTTGCTCTTTGCATGTAATAAATGCCATGCTTTTTTGTCTAATAGCTATGGAATGTCGCGATTGTCTCTAAACTTGCTTCCTACCACTTCAAGCTCTTTATGAAAATAAATAGCTATTATTACTACCTCTATTTTATTAAAATCAACTTTAGCGAAGTGCTAACTATGTCATCTATTGTGCTATCACTTTTCTAAATTTCTATATCATTATTTCTTTGGATTTTCACATGCAATGACCAAATAGGTAGATTTCTAGTATGTTTCATAATATTTAAGATTACACATGCTTCTCGGGGCCTTTTGTATGAAAAGTTTGGAAAGGCCATCTATTCTTTGTTTTGACTAAGGTTGGGACTAGTCGATCGGCTCGGTTCCATACTATTTGGGCCCAGCTAAAAAAAGAAATATGTGCTTCAAGCCAGGCTTGCAGGGAATAATTTTTCAAGGTTCTAGCCTTAATCCAAGCTAAACCCGAACTTAAGCTAGGCTTGAAGCCTAGATGTGCTCAACTAATTGAGTCCAACCAGGCTTAAAGATGTCGACCAACCCGAATCCTAAGATTGATCTCCTTTTACCAAAAAATTGAGCTGTGTACTGATGTTGTGCCTTCCACCATCCCTTCCACAGCCCCTCCCTTGTCCTCGACATCTTGATCACTACAACGTCTCCATGATCCCAATTGGCCTCACCATCATTGTCGAGTGGGTCAGCACCGTAACTGGGCCCACATAAATTGAGAAAGAAGGGGGAGGAGAGAGAAAGATCCAGAGTGAAATGAGAGAAAAGAGGAGAGAGAGATGGAGAAATTGGGCAAGAGATAGAGAGATTGGGAGAGAGTGGGGGAGATTAAGAGTGAGAGCAAGAGGAGAAATATTAAGAGAGAGGAAGGAGATTGGCATAGAGATTGAGAGAGAGGGGGTGCTAGGGAGGGAGAGAGCAGAGGGGAGAGGAGAGAGGAGAGGGAGACTAGGGGAGAAGAAGGTGGGGGTGGGGGTAATGGGGTCGGGGGTTGCTAGGTCGAGTTGGGCTTTTGACTAGGCTTGGGTTGGATCAAATATTTATTCGAGCTCTACGACCCAAGCTTGAACTTGAGCTCAAAGCCTCTTGTGCTAGGCCCAAAGCTCAACCTGAATCTGGTCTAGATTGATGGGCTTGCCCAAGCCTATTTTCGACTCTAGTTGATGTTTCTAGTCTAGTATGTGTAGATTATTATTTTTGATGTTGCTATTTCTAAGATAGACATTTGCTGGATGTTCATTGTTGTGGTTCAATCCTTTTAAGTGCTATCTTTTATAAGGACAAGGATGATGAGTGCAAAGAGTGCTTTGATCAAGGTTAGTGGTACCACCTCAAACTGCTTGGTTTGGGGTGTACAAACCCATTGCAGAGGCCGACTGAGATGGTTCTAGCTTTTGGATTGAGAAATTGGCAAGGGAGAAGGAAAGAGAGGAAAAAAGAGAGGGAGGGAGAGGGAGAGAAAGGGATGAAGGGAGGGAGAGGCCGACAGAGTGTGAGAGAGGTGGAGAGGGTGGGGAAGAGGGCTTTTGAAGCCCTCTCTCCTTTGCATTGCCGGAATAGGGATAGGGGCAGAGTCTCTATTCCATTTTGAAATAAGGTCTTCGGCCTCTTTTTATATATATATATATTTGAATTTTTAAAAGTTAAGTTAGCAACCATGGCCAAGTTATTATTTTTCTTTCTTTTGGATTTTTTAAGTGAATTTCGGCAGTGGCTACCAACTTCATTTAAAAAAAAATTCAAAAAGAAATAAAGAAGGGGCTGAAGCCCTTGTTTTGGCAATGTGGAGGAGAGAGGGCTTTCAAGAAGGGGCTGAAGCCCTTGTTCTGGCAATGTGGAGGAGAGAGGGCTTTCAGGGCTTCTGGCAATGTGGAGGAGAGATGGCTTTCAATGTGGAGGAGAGAGGGCTTTCCCTCTCTCCCTGGCGCTCCCCCTCCCTCCTTCCCCCCCTCTCTTTCTCTCTTTCCTTCTCCCTCTCCCCACTCCCTCCCTCCCTCCCTCTCTCTTCGCCACTTCCTCCCTCTACCTCCCTCCCCACTCTCTCCCTTTCCTTGCCTCTCTCGTTCTCCTCCTTGTCCCCCTCTCTTGCTGGTTTCCCTGTCAGTTCACACCAGAGCCAACATGGCATAATACCATACCATACTGTACCACCAGCTTATCGGCATGGATGCCAGTTCTAGTATTGCGGACCTTGGGTTTGGGAGAGTTGTGGAGAACTTCTATATGATACATTTTGTAGTTCTCTGTTCATAGTGCATAAATTATTTGATATCATTTTTATATCAGGACAAAGTGCCTAGCTCACAAAGAACATCAATAGTCACCTCTCAGCCTTGTAACTATGTACATTGTCATCTTTTGTTGTGAACATGCCTCAGTGGCATATAAAATTCTATTTTTTGGGAGCAATTAGATCTCAAATTTTCAATGAGGTATTGTTATTGCATCCAAAAGTAGTCATCAAAATTCTCTTTCTAAAGCAGGCGGGCCTGTAACTGTATCGAGCATTTCTTTTATCCATCTTTCTTGTGCATGCTACAATTTGACACCGTATGATACCAGGCTTTTTTAAATGAAAGATTCATATTTGGTTTGTGTTAGCTAATACCTGTTTGATGCCTGTACCTTTTTTATCGTTACCTCATCACTTGTTGTAGATGATGCATTTTAGTATCTGTTATAGAGGCAGTTTTTGGGAGCCACAATACATACATAAATAATCCTAAAGAATTGAAGATGAACCAGATGTCACTAATGATTTGATCATTTGATTGGTTTTTGCATGTCTAGTATATAGAATGTGGGTATGCCATTCAGAAATATCCTACTTTCAAAAGGACTTTGAATGTTTGAGCTGTAATGCATGGTGATGATGCATTAAGTTGGATCATAATAGAACTGAGCTAGCATCAAAAATTAAAAATCACATTTATGCTTCCATCTTTTTTGGTTGAAGAATATGGTATTTGATAATGACATTTCTTTATGTTTATATCCATTTCTTATTTTTTCATTTCCTTTTATCTTATGTTTAAAGCATTTAACATAACCTAAGAACTCTGATTCTGGTGAAAATGATGTAGAGGTTGGCATAGGTCTGATAGGCTTCGGCATCCTGTTCTCATTTCTGGGCGTTATTCTCTTCTTTGACAGGGGCTTGCTGGCTCTGGGTAATGTAAGATACAAACCTTGTTTTAATTTTCCTTTTTTTTTTTTTTCCAGAATAAAGATGTAACAGAAGCTCATTATGCCTTCTTTTTTCTTTTTTCTCTGCCAGTTATTTTGCTTGTCTGGTGTTGGTGTTCTACTTGGTTGGCAATCTACATGGCAACTTTTTACAAAGAAAACGTATTATAAGGTAATATGAGTATGAAGTTATGTGAAGCACTGACAGGTTTGTGACTTTCAAGATCATGGTCTTTTTACTTGGTTTTATCTTGCCAAATGCTTTACAGAATATGCAACAAAAGTGTGCTTGGCATTATGTAAGATAAAAAGACATCTTTTTAAAGTTTTTCACCCTTCCTTTTCTACTTATGTTCTGTGCCACGAAAGCATGTAAGACCCACATATTCAAGTTTTATGGTGTTTGCTTGACTCTTTCATCATTATTATTAAAAGAAAAAGATATGGTACCCACTCTTGGATTTATGGGCAACCATTTGGACAAATCAAAAAATTAAACTTGATTCAGCAAAGTTAATAATATGAAAGCAAGAATATATTATTGAAAAGTTTAAACCTTAGGTTCACATGAATGCAACTATGTAGGCAGGGCTATGTTCTGGTTGCCAACCCTGATGCATCTTATCGAGCAAATAGGTGCTGTTGGCATATCATATAGCTAGCAGTGTCTCAGTGTTTATTTATATACTTGTATTTGGCATCTGCTTATGTATGTGCGTGCACTGGTGATATACTGGTATGGAGGCACTGAAAACATACAATTGTCTCAAGGGTTATAAATCAAATAGTTTTAGAGTAAATAATTGCAATTTTCACAAGTCCTGAGAGCAGTAAGGCTCCCTCTCTCTCATGCATATGGAAGTCATGCATGCACCGCACACATATATGCACACACTTTTTTTTTTCCGGTGGGGGAAGAGAGAGATTTTACCAAGTCATGAGACCTGAACTCAAGTTTATTGCATTGTTTGGTCACTCTTTAATTTAGTAAAAAGACAACATGTTGTCTCACTCCTGGACACTTGTACAACCAATTAGACTCAAAATGTTCAACTTGCTTAAAAAAGAAAGAAAGAAGAATGTCATAGTAAGGTTTAATCTTCCAGGGCAAATTTATGCAACTACATAAATATGGCTATGTTCTTGTTGCCCGTGCAATGTGGCTCATGTCTTCTTGGTCATATGGGTGCTGTGAGCCTGTGACACATCATGGCATCAATATTGTGGTATATAGATATGGTAGCTCAATGTATGCATCAATTAATGTTGCAAAGATGTGGGATGCATTTTGTATATGAATGTCTCACGGGATTACATGCAAACATTCATTAAAAGTAAACAATTGCATTTTTGCTCAATGAATACTATGTGCACCATGCAATGCATGTGTTCATGGGCATACGTCCTTGCCACTATAGCTACGAGCATGTGTTTTGTAATCAAAGTTATTAAAGCTCAAGGTGCGCTAAGATGCCAAGATCTGTTAGAGCCTAGGTTCAAGATATGAAGCAGAGCATGCGCCTCTGTGGAGGATTAGAATATTTTATGTATGTATTTATGTATGTGAATCATGGTTTGCCGAATCAGTTGGTATCGGTGCATACTGGCTGTACTGTATTGTACTGGCACCAAACCAGTATGCGGTACTTGAGGCGTACAGACATTCGGTATGCAGAATCAGATACTATATCGGGCATACCATCATTGTAATAGGCTGTTACTAGTATGGGGTTTAGTACCGAGATGATGAATGTTGTGAATATGTATGTATGCATGCAAGTGAATTGGGGCTTTTGGACACGAGCAAATAATTGGTAGAGGTTCTAGGTTCGAATCTTGGGGGGTGCATATTCAAGGCTTGGGCCTCAGTAATTAATTTCAAGGTGGGTCTTCCCCTCTCTTTCTCTCAAAAAAAAAAAAAATGTATAGAATGCAAGGATTGAGCTGCGATTCATCTCTAGGGGGGGCCATGTTGCTTGAGGAAACTGTGGCATTGCTTTATAAGTCAATTAAAAGTTTTTAAGGGAAAGGATTTAATATTTCATTTTATTATTTTTTGAGTATTCTGTAATTTCAAATTAAAAAGTTGGAAATGCTTAAGGAAAACTACAGCATAGAAAGTGTGATGGAGGAATATATATTGATGATACTAATCAATACAACTACTAGATGTACGATCAAAAAAAAAAAAAGCATAGGTAGGCACATGCTACTGAAATGAGCCAAGATTGCACATGCATATATATATTTTAAAAAATTAACATAGTCAAAGGAGAACTTACCTCCAAAGGAAAGATGATGATTTTCATCCAAAGATTTGGATAGCCTCGAGGCAAAGCAAGTCAAGCATGAGAGGTTAATGGTGATTTTGGAGGAATCCAGCAGCCAAAAGAGGAGAGAGATATGATGTCATTATGCACTCAGTTACGAAGAACTGTGCTGGTGAGTGGGAGAGGACATTGAGGAGCTCGTTGAGAAAAGATCCCAATTCTATCTCCTCTTTCCATGGAACTTAGAATATATATATATATATATATATATATATATATATATATATATAGAGAGAGAGAGAGAGAGAGAGAGAGTCTTAGGATGTTCTTGATTAGGAATTTAGTTGAATAAGGATTCTAATTGATGGTTGTTATACCCAAACTTTCCATAGGATTTAAAATAGAAACAAATCTTATGAAGACTTTCATATGCATACGTACATACATATATGTCTATATGTACATATGTGTATATGTATGTATACATATATGCATATATCCATATATATGCATGCATTTATGTATGTATAATATGTATATGTACATATGTGTTTGTGTATATATATTGGAGTTTTGAAGAAATGGTAGTTACAGAACGGTCTTGACATAGTGAGATGCCATGAGCCTGAAAATTATGGTGAAAATGTATAAGGAAGCCATAAAGTTTTAGCGGTCATTGGACTAGACAGGGTCACTGGATTGCAGAGATGGGAAATTCTCTCAAAATTCACACTATTTGCGAGTTTTTTGTTGGGTGGGGAGTGTGGGGAGGTATATATATAAACATACATAAATACGCTCGTTGAAAGTTGCATAAATATCACAGTCACTCAAATCACATGCACGCATGCATGCGCGCACGCACGCACACACACACACAGAGAGAGAGAGAGAGAGAGAGAGAGAGAGAGAGAGAGAGAGAGACATGGACACAGTCATCAAAATGCAATGCATGGCCTCCGCAGGCATATAGACAAAATGTACACACTATCAGAGGCGTGCCTTTTTTGTGCCTTGATGAAGTCGCCTCATCTTGAAATAGGTGAGACCTTGAGGTTGTGCCTGGTTATGTCTTGAACCTTAATGGCACCTTTAACAACAGAAATTTACCGATATGCATGTAATAAACACAGTCAGCGCACCTGTGCATGCTCAGAGGGAGAGCGAAAGTAATATGGCTTCAACTCCATAGTCCACCTGGGTTTATCAGCTACCCATCCCAGCGTTATGGGTTGCTAGGGTTTACTGGGATACAAGACCCTAAATTTTGCATCATTTCATATAATGGGTTCTTGCCATACATTAATGGCTTGATATAGGACTTATGTTTTGCTCAGCAAGGTCTCATAAATTGCAAAAGTTAATAATGATGCTGGTGCATTCATTATGTAAGCAAGGTCAATAGTTAGATTAGATTCTAAACTTATAAATGGGTTCCTTGCCAATATCTGTTTTATACAGATGTGCAAATAATACTAGCCGGGCTTATTGAAAGTTGCATAACATTCAAATCACATGCACAGCGCACGCATACACATGCAGAAACACATGGACACAGTCATCAAAATGCAATGCATGGCCTCCCACAGGCATATAGACAAAACAAATGCACTGTCAGAGGTGTGCCTTTTTTGTGCCTTGCTGAAGTCGCCTCGTCTTGAGATAGGTGAGGCCTTGAGGTGGTGCCTTGCACCTTAGTGGCACCTTTAACAACAGAAATTGACGGATATTCATGTAATGGACACAGTCAGCGCACATGTGTATGCACAGAGGGAGAGAGAAAGTAATATGGCTTCAACTCCATAGTCTACCTGGGTTTATCAGCTACCTGTCCAAGCTTTATGGTTTGCTAGGGTTGACTGGGATACAAGACGATAAATTTTGCATTATTTCATATAATGGGTCCTTGCCATACATTAATGGCTTGATATAGGACTTATGTTTTGCTCAGCAAGGTCTTATAAATTGCAAAAGTTAATAATGATGCTGGTGCATTCATTATGTAAGCCAGGTAAATAGTTAGATTAGATTCTAAACTTATAAATGGGTTCCTTGCCAATATCTATTTTTCAACCACATTTGCTATCTCCCCTTCTCTCACCTCCCCCACCCATTCCTTTTCTGTGTTCATTTTCTCCGTTGGTGGCTATTCCTTTGCCATGTTTATTTCTTTTGCCGCTGCCTCAGTTAACTTATTTAATTCTTTTCAAAATCTTCGTTGCTGCCATCTGCATTTTGCTTATCATGGAGTTGACTTCATCAGTGACCTCTTTCTGCTGGAATGCTTCTTCTTTGTTGTCTCCTTATGCCTTCTTTGGAGCCGTGAACTACCGAGCTCCTCTAAAGTAGTAGATGGAGAGGTTACTCTTAGATCAGGCTTGGCATGACTGGTGACAACCTCATTTTGCTAGGCCTATTCGTGCCAATGATTCCCACCACAAGTTTGGGTTTGCATTATGTTATTTAGAGCAAGCTTTAGCTTGCCAAGTTTGTGCTTAGCTCAGGTGCAATATGTTGCTGCTTGTGGTCAATGCCCATACATCACTTGATTTGCAACTTACATTTTTTGCCAACTTAGCACTCAGATTTTGAAAGTTTGTGCTTTAGTAAGAAGCATTAAAGGGGATTTGTGTGATTTTCATTAATCACTCTGCTATTGCAGGGTTCTATACCTTTTTTTCTTGGGCTCTTTCTCATATTTGTCCGTTGGCCTATAACCGGTATCATCTTGGAAATATATGGCTCACTTGTTCTATTCAGGTTCTTTTCTGATCTTGAAAACTTGAGATAGTAGAGTACAAGTTTCAATAATTTTAACTTCTCAGCCTCCTTTTTCTCTCAAGCAGTGGCTTTGGGCCTTCTATCAAGGTTTTTCTTTCTCATATACCAGTGGTGGGATGGCTTCTGCAATACCCTTTTCTGGTAAGATGGGAGCGACATGATCATATATAGTTAACCTAGGTTTTCATGAACTTGACTTTTTTGCAATTAATAGTTTTTTGCCAATCTAAACTTTGTTACAGTTCTTCAATCGCTTGAGGCAGATGCTTGGTTGAAGATATACTGGTGAGACTCTTTATATTAATGTAATTAATAACCTAATTTCATTTAAGAGTTTTCAATTTAGGTGGCAATTCTTTTTCTTTAGATACATATCTAGCTATCATTAGGTTAGAATGTTTTATGCTATTGTTTTATTATGTGTGTGCATGTATGTGTGCATGTATATATAATACTTTCTTTCTTGATCTGTACTAGATCTTGAAAGTGGGATCTTGACCGGAGCAGTGGTTCTCAATAGGTCCACTCTACTTCTCATTCTTTTCACATTCCCTTATCTTTGTATCTATAGTTACATGGTTTCGTGGTATTTGAATTTTTGGTCAAATGTTATAGGAAAGAGAATTTCACTTATCATGTGAAATGGCATTTGCACTCACATGAACATGCATGCATGCTGGGGATTTGGATTTTTGTTCATAACCAATATGTAATTGTGCAGACGCTCTTGCAGATCTAGTTTACAAGATTCACAATGTCATGCAGCCATGTCAACACCACTTTTGTTCAATTAAATCAAGTGAATTGTTGCTCAGATCACTGCATGGCGATGGATGTGGCACTTACAGATGTGTCATGACTCATGATATCTTTTCTAGCTTTTGTTATTGATCTCGGTTGACCTTGATACCTTGCTGTCTTTGTAGCACAAGACTTTTGGCCTTCTGACATACTATATGTGATTGCCTTTTGTACTTGTTATGTAGTATGAGAACCTTTTGGAAGGAATGCCTCTGTAGTTCTCTTTCAGTAATTCACTAGTTCTTAACTTGTTCTTTGTTCAATTTTTCTGCTAGTCATGACATTCATTTTGGAGCAAAACCACAATGTCCCCCATGTAATTGGTTTTGATCAAAATATGAAATTTCTTTCATTGGGTCCAACAGTTCTGGGGCCTTATGAAAGTGTGTTATATCATTTTGGGTTCTTTCAATAAGATAGTCAAACATGGGAGTATGTTTCACTTTGTTCTTTCTGTTATTTGTCACTTTGATATCGACACAATTCTTTATACTAGTAGTCATCTTATTCTTTCTCTAAGCTTTTTGCTAGTCTAAGAAACTTGGAGTGTTGCTTTTGGGTTACGAGCTTAAACCGCACCTAATAAAGTAATCTCCTTGTCAACTGGTCGTTAAAGTTTCATGATTAGTCCCTCTGTTACCTAAATTTTCCAAGGTTGGGAATTTTACACCAGTTTTACAACATTGGCATCAAGATGATAGCTAGTGATGAAATATGCTCAATCCTTCAATGGAGCTTTGGCAACTTTTGAACTGTACTTATAGCTAACCCGATAATGTATGAAAGAAGGTTTGGTTGTTGATAATGATTAATATAAAAACCAAATAGTATATAACTTGGAGATTTAATATATATATTTGGCATTTTTATTTGTATTTTATGGTAGGAAAATCCTTGAAGTAATTCTTAGAAGTTCATTTTTAGTAGTTTGTATAGACCAGTGCATACACTCTGATACTATATTTAGGTTCATTATGAGCCTGTATATTCGACCTTACATGTGTACGTATGCAAATTTCTCATGCTGTATTGATTCCTAGGTTGGAATTTTTTGCACAATGCCCTTTCAAAATTTCTCAACTCTACATTCCTCCCGCCCCGCTCCCCTAAATCTCTTGCCATTCGATGGTTTGGGCGGAGGACTCCTTGTTGCCCTCTTTCCCTTGAGGCCAAGGCACGTAGGCATGTTGGATCTTGTGGTTGGGGAGAGGAGCAACGTCGGTAGCCTTGAGGCTAACGATGTAATTGTGGCCTACCGGAGTGGCAAGGTATACAGACGAGTAGCATGGCAGTGAAGTGGCTGAGGGTATTGTGGGGGGGAAGGTGTAGACCATGCCAGAAAAGGGAGAGGGGCATTCCATCGAACACCTGGAAGATGAGGGCGGGGGACGTTGGTCTTGTACACGTCAGGGCCATTTACAAGCAAAGGATGAGGGACTGCCGATATTGAAGGTTCGGGTTTACATCCACTTCCATGTCTCATGGAGCTATATCAAAAATTTTCAATTTTCTTACCAAAACCACTCGCTACCTGCGTTCCAAGAACCCGTGACATCTTTCTTTATTATAATCGCATTCGCCCCTTGCCATTCCTCTCAAGCAAGAGAAACCAAGCGTGGTTAGCTTTCTCAGCTGTCTCATCTCTCCTATGGCATCCCAATAGCACCCCTTCCCCTTCATTGGCAACTATTAGGACGAGCTTTCATTGCCTCTCGTGCTTTTCAGCTGTCAAGATAAGGTGTCCTTCGCGGCAACACATCAGTGCCTGACATTTGGTCGAGCACTTGCACACGACAACACAGACGTACGTTGAGGTTGGTGGCTAACTATTCAAGGATTGAGGGGTTGGAGAGCATGTGGGATATGACATAGAGAGTCTCCATGGTGTTGGCACCATGGACATAGCCAAAGGTGAGGGCGGTCCAGAAGATCTTCTCCCAGTGGCCGGTGTGGCATTTCATCCGAGAGGTGATGCGCATTATAGAAATGGTTGGATTTGACTCGGCTCTTTAGTTGGTCATTGGCTTCACAAGGCAATGAAGGTCGAGTAGACTAGATAGAATATCCTGAGGGTATTTTAGTCATTTTAATTAGAATATCATATCTAAGTATAAAGTTAAGGTGCTAAGGCTAAATGCCACCAAATGGACTGTGACAACAGGGGTATTTGTGTAAAAGGGGATAAGCTCTCTAATAGTATATATATTGCATCTGAGAGGAAAAGATGCAGTGTGAAAAATTTGCCCGATTGCATATTTTAAAAAACAAAGCATCACCTTAATAGTTTTGAGGCTAATGTTCATCTAGGATTGCTCCTATAATGTGGCCACAAAGCATATCATAGCCTAATTCTTTGCACCACGGTGTTTATCAAGCAATTCCAATGGAGTCTTTGATACTCAAGGACAAATATTGATGATTTAAAAGTTGCATCAATTATTGAGTTAATATAAAATTTGGGATGATCCTAATACTTGATTGCATGTTTGCTATAACCATATATATGCCAACCAAAGAGCCTACAAAATTAACAGAAAGATTTTTGCTATTTGTCTTGGAGGCAATGACCATATTATTGTATCTTGAGGTTGTTTTGAGTTTGCTTGACCAGTTTGACCATACCTGGTTAAGTTAGTTTGTGATATTGATTAAGTCTATCAATTATACAAATTTTATCTGAAGTAAATATTTTATTGATGTTTCTTTTTTTTTTTTGTAGTTAAATGCCCAACAATAATAGTTGACATTTCATAGAAATTGTTATTTTTTAATTAATTATAAGACTAACAATTAAAACTTGAAGGGAAGTTTTAAACAACAATGAGGCTTGCAAAGTAGCATGGCTGATAATTTTTACGCAATAAAGAGGGTTCAAAAATAAGTTGAATGTAGCAGAAATTAAAAAAAAAAAATGTTAGGATTAATATGTGGTAAAACTAGAAAAGATAAATTGAGACATATGTTAGCGATTAAAATCAAGAAAAAAAAATGATGGAAAATCGATTATGATAGCATGGATATGCACAATGAAAATCCCAGGAGGTTTCAACAAGAAGAGGTACTTCAACTTGTGTTGAAGTATATCGGAAAAGAAGGGGAAGGCCTTAGGTAACATGGGTGGAGGTCATGAGAAAAAGCTACAAAAAAGCTTGAAATCACGTCAAAGGTAACCTTAAATAGAAATTAATGAAGCATGAGGATCCATAAAGCCAAGAGGATAGGCTGGATTGTTATGATTATAATTATTGGATTAACAATAGGAGACTTTACTTTTGGAAAATTCTATTTCCTTGACTTTAGGTGCACTAAGGTAGTTCTACTCATTTGGTATAAATCATTGGTGCTGCATAATCGAAGAGTAATCTTGAATGACCGAGGCATGATAAACAATCTCTATTGTAGAGGATATAAATTGTTGACATGATAATCAGTCTGCCAAGCAATTCACTTCCATGTGATATTACTACTTCAGAAACTTTGAAATCTTCCAGTCTTTCCAGTCTTAGTGATAGAATAGTAATGGCATTTTCCATATCCCATGAATGTCATAATTTTGCTAAAAGTGAGGGTTATGATCCATCACCAATTTAAGGTGTTTTTCATTAAATTCTTATTCAGAAATGGTACCTAAAGCTTTTGAAACTGTGGGATACCACTTGTGCTATGGTGGATACAATGGATATAGATTATAAGGCCTTCATAAAACCTTCAGTTTTTTCTGTGGATCTTTTTGCACTGTTATGCGTTGGAAACTTTAGGTTTGTGGAGATTGTTACAGGTGCAGCCCCTTTACTGTTGGATAGATGGTCCTCAGGAATCTCAAGGTTGATGGTTACAACTCTTTAATGTAAACCTTCCACCATAGGGTGTGTGAAAGCTTAACTTAAAACCATGCATTCTTAGCATCATTTGCTGATGTTACGTGCTAACCTTTTTTTTTTTTTTTTGTTACAAGCGGACGATCGCATTATTTTTGTGTGAATACAGTCTAAGAAGTCAGAATACAAAAAATCATGCAATATTCCTTGATAGTCGTCATCTTGACGTCAGGTCCAGTCTTTAGTATGGTCAGCAACAAAGAAAGTAACTTAGTCTGCAGCACTGTTTGTCTTTCAAAAGACGTGTTGAACAACCATTACAGAGGAATGATAGAGGGACTCCCAGCTATCATGGATCAGTGGATGAACTCGCAGCTGCTTCGTCTCATCTCAGATCCAACCAATAATTATGGCAAAGTCACCCCTCCATGAAGATCCCTTCTGCCTGCAGCTCCTGTCATGTGTGGATGATGCCCACCCAGGCGGCATAGAGCTCCGCTCCGGGGACAGTTAAACCAATGTCATCCTGCTGCACAGTTAAACCAACCACTAGGGAGAATCTAATGAAGAAGTAAATGATTCTTGCTCTCAATGACATGAGTTGATATAGGCATTATAAGTGAAGCAGTAGAATAATGGTACCATTAAAATGGTACCATTAAATTTATTACCTTATTCCTGACTACAACCCTAAGATTCCATAATTTTTATCTGTTTAGGGCTTGTTTAATTTCTTTAGAAATCTTTCTTTGCCATGTCTTCATTGACTAGAGCTTTTTGTATCATGATGCTACTTCGAATAGGATTTTCCACAATGCTTCCTGAAGCCTAGTCTTTATCTATATTTTTGTTGCAGTTGAATGTTTCAATAAATTCTCCATTTTATTGTCTATTTTATGATTTTATTAGTTTGGTGTTTCTAGGGAAATGCCAATGGCAATTTTAAACATTTCCAGGATGCTCTCACTATTTCGATAACTTCTAATCATCACTTCTCTTTCTATGGATTTTTGCACCTCACCTTGATGACGAGCATCAATGTTTAATATATTAATATAATACATATACATACATACAAACATATATATATATATATATATAATATATATATATATATATATTATATATATATATATATATATATATATATATATATATAGCCACACACACACTACATACATACATACATACATACATATATATATCGATGTATGTATGCACGCGTGCGTGCGTGCATGCGCGTGAGTGCGCGCGTGTGTGTGGCCAATGTTCTAGATGTCAATGAGATGGCCAACCGGGTTGACATGCTGAGAAAGATAAAATTACAGTAAAGCCTTACAAGATTTATGACTCTACCCAGTTAAGATTTATATTTAGCTCTGAAATAAGTATCCACAGAAATAGAACAAAGCATGTGGATTTGATCACCATAGATAGTGCTATAAATTGCCTAATTTGCTGTCCTTCTGAAAGTTATTTACACTGGACAACCATTGATGCTTTTGATGCTTTATGTTACATTTGGTGTGCATGAAGTTTCATAATATTCACCTTTTGGGTAGCCAGTTCGCAACTTTAATATAGTACTTGTGCTGCAACTGTGCAGGTGGCTTTTTTCACCAATTAAGTGTGAATTTACTATGCTGTTTAAACCTTTATTGCTACCGTACATTCTCCAATGAGATTGCAACTTAAAAAACCTTATTCACTCCATATCTGATATGAAAATTCTTGTGATTGTTGTTCAACCGGGATGAAATGAAAACCTACTCTAATTTTTGTTGCGGAAAAATGAAGGCAGTAACAGTCAGCATGGAGTAGAGTCCTTTAAATGACTGGAGGACAGTAGGCAGAAGCAAGCATCTAACTCAGTTGGCCAATTACTACCATCTTTTAAGGAAGAAACTTCCCTAGGATAGGTATTGAGGGCTTTCGACGTGTGATGTGTGCTTTGAAGAGTTGGAGTTGATGATTCATTTTCACAAAAAACAGGGTATGAATAAATGCTGCATTTAAATGAGTGTCACTTACATGCAAATAAATCTTGATTTCTGTTGCAGAGGTGAAATGACCAATAAATTAAAGAAGATTATCATGGAATTAAATGCAGCAGAACTGCATGAAACCAAGCAGAATAGCAGTAGGTTGGTTTTCAATGCACTGCTCATGTGTTGGTAGCTGAAATGTTTTGATGAGGTTCATGGGGTAGTAAAGGGAGAAACCATTTGTTTCATTCAATGACCAGTACCCATTGCAGAGATACTTCGTTTTCATAGGACATTTATCTATTTCTTGGCACCATGCATTACTTTCATCAACGTTATTTATTATTACTATTTTGAGAAATATTGTTACTGAATATTATTACCTCTATCTTTTTTTAAGCTTCATCTTCATGAGCCACGTTGACAAAGTCAATGATACGTTGTGTGGCCTAGAAAAGATATTGGTAGGTTCAGCATCTGTATATTCTATCAGTAGAAATAGATACATAGGGACCATTTCATATGTTTCCTAAGCTTTTATTATGGTGAATTTTGCACCTCTTAGTCCAAACTCTAATTTGTTGGTGACAAGAGCCTCATATTAAAATTATTATCATTAGTGCTACTCAAGTTTGGTGTTGCTTTTCTTATTATTTCATATTTAATTTCCTTTTTTGATGTCTTACATAAATTTATTAGCACACTATTGCAGGATATTTCTTGGATTGTAAGAATAAAATGTGGAACATGATACACAGTACACTTCCTATACGATTCAATCAAACTCAACTAACCCTAAACATTGAAATAACTAGGGCCTGCTACATGAATCCATTTTCTTCATTCCGCTCTATTTAGGTCAGGCTATCTGAAAGTTATAGTGATATCAAATCCTTCATTATTTCCTCGTCTCATATGATTTTCAATCTATCTTTATATATCTTTTTTCTACATATATCAAATTACTCTTTTGTATTAGTCTATCTCTTGGTCTATATTGTCTATGTCTAAACTATCTAGTTTTCCTTCTCTCAATTTGTCCTTGATTTGTGCTATTCTACATTTTTTTAAGAATGTTTTCATTTCTTATTTTATCTTTTCTTGTATTACTACATATCTATCTTAATATTTTTAATTTGGCTATGCTCATTTTGAAAATATGATTTTTCTAATAGCTTAATATTCTATATATAAAGTATTACCGTTTGTATGTTGTGTTATAAAACTTTTCCTTCAACTTTGCATGTATCCTATAATTATATAATATTCTAGTTCTACCCCATTTATCCAACCTACTTCAATCCTATAGATCCTCTTCAATCTCCCCTTTCTTATGAATAATCACTCTCAAATATAGAAAATAATCACTTTTAGGAACTTTATAATCCTTAATTTTTAATCAACTTCATCTCTACTTCTAATTTTATTAAAACTATATTTCATATTTTCTATCCGAGTTCTACTTAACCTATAATCAAAAATTCTGATGTATTCCTCCACAATTCCAACTTACAATTTTGTTTGAATCTTAGTTTCATTTACTAAGACTATATCATCTGCAAATAGTATGCATCAAAGAAAATCATCTTGAATATATCTAATAAACTCATCCATAACCAGCAGAAAGCAGATCTGTGATGGAAATCTATTGTAATTGGAGATTCACTGATGTTACCATCAATAGCTTTTATAGTTGATTTTTGTAGTATAAAATGAAGTTGATCTTTTGATATCGTATCACATCTCATTCTATGCTCAATTGCCTTTTATTAAACTTTTATAGTATGAGTCGTGACTTTAATACCATAATAGTTGGAACAATTTTGAATATCACTTTTATTTTTACCAATTGGTACCATTGTATTCTTTTTTTATTTATTTGGCATCTTGTTGATCTTTAAAATTTTATTAAATTAATTAGTCAATCAAGTTATCTTCACATCACCGAAATACTTCCAATCCTTGATAGGGATTCCGTCAAGTCTTTCTATTTTCATCTTTTCATAACTCGAGATACTTTAATTAAATGTGTATATTTGATATTACTGTTGTTAGTGGAACTAGTAACGTATCCTAAATCATTTACATGATTTTTATTAAATAGCTTATCATAATAACTCTTTTTTTTTTATCTCATCTTTCTTAATCAAAACTTTTCAATTTTTATCTTTGATGCATTTAACATAAATCAAGTCTCTAGCTTTCTTCCTCTTAGTCTTATAATCTTATAAATATTTTTTTTCCCATCTTTAGTTTATAATTTGCCATATCTCATCACATGCTTTGAATCTAGCTTTCTGTACCGTCTTCTTAACTTGATTGTTAGCCATTTGGTAGCTTTTATATCCTTCTCTATTTCTATATTTAGGTAGTTTTTTTTCTAGCACTCTTTTAGTATGAATCGCTAAAGTTAGCTTTCTTATTTTGCCACCAGGTTTCTTTACTGGATGACAATTTTTTCTTTGATTTTTCTAATACCGTTGTAGTCACTTTCTTAATATTATTAGTCATCTCTTCCCACATGGCATTGATTTTTCCATCCAAATTCTATTTTCTTTCCTTTTACATTCTATTCTTAAAAGTTATTTATTTCGCTCCTTGCAATTCCACCATCCAGTCCTCGGATTTGTATTTTTTTAGCCCTTTTCTTCCATTTTCTAATATACACATCCAAAACTACCCATTTACGTTGGGTGATTAAACTTACCTAATATAATACTACAACTTTTATACAGAACTCGATCAATCTTTGTTGTAGAAAAGAAATCTATTTGAGTAGTATTACACACACTTTTAAAATTTATCAAATGAGAATCCTTTGTCTTAAAGAAAGTTTTAGTTATTACTAGGTCATATGCCATTGTGAACTCTAAAATAAGATTTCCTTTCTTATTTCTATCTTCAAAACTATAACCTCTTTGCATTCTTTCAAACTTACATTATATTTTTTGATCACTAAGAACAAAATTTTGATTTGTAGCATCATCTGTTTCTATTGGAGTATTGTTATGATCCAGATGGTGTGCCTAAAGCCCAGAGGACCAAGGCTAAGGCTAAGATCCATCATTCATGAGGGCTTCATGGAGACTCTAGGGCTAGTTGGGCCCTAGGTTGAAAGACTGTGGGCCTTTCGGGTTCTTGAGGTCTAGGTTATGTGGGCCTCAAGGGACCAACTCTTTATGGACTAGGTCTGGGCCCAGGAGAGGTGAGATTAGGTCGAGTCATGGGTGTACATGAGCTTGGGTTAACCTAATCTCCCATAGAGTTGGTCAAGGAAGTTTTGGGTTTGGGTCACTTGACCCGGTGTTTATATATACATGGACTTGTATAGGTTTGATTAAGCCAAGAAAATAGATGACTCTTTCTCCCATGTCTCTCTCTCTCTTCTCCCTCTCTCTCCAGCAATCTTCCATGCACCAGGAGCAAGAAACCCTAGGGTTTCTTGCCGCCAGTCCATAAAAGGAAAGAAAGGAAGGGAGGCGCTAGCCCCTTCCCCCTTGCAGCCGCCTACCAGATCTGCTCTCCCCCTATTGCAGGTGCCCAAACACCAGGTCCAGGACCTGAAATCTCTTGAGAAGAGGTTGGTACAAGTCCCTCTCAGATCTGGAGTTGATCTAAGGTCGTTTGAGGTGTGGGTGAGATCTCCATCAACAACAAAAAGGCTGCAACAGGACAGATCTGTGAGGTCTGTCTCCATCTATCTTCTTCCCCATCTAGAATACCCCGATTCAAGATCTACAAATTGAAAGACCTCGATCCAGGTCTGATCTAGTTGGGTACCAGACCTTGAAATTTTTAGAGGTGGTTTCAAAGGCATTCTTCATCTGGAACGAAAGGCTGACGAAGAAGACAGCAACCAGGCTGATTTCGTCAAGGGCCTTGGATCATGTCCAGAAGTCTCTAGATCTATTCGTTGCTAGTTTCGCTGCACCAAAGGTCCGTGAGAGGAGCCGGGATCGTGCTCCAACAGTTGGTATCAGAGCCACGGTGGTGAGGAAGCGGTTCCAAGCGCGAGAAGTTGAAGATCCCAAGTGCTGAAAATTTTCAGCAAGGTACCATCAAGGTATATTCTACACTTCTTGAATTTATATTGCTTGTTTGGCTTGGATCCAGTCATGGGCAGCAATATGAAGGTCGATTTTGAGAAGTTTGATGGCAAGAGAAATTTTTTCATGTGAAAAATCCGGGTAGAGGATCTTCTGGTGCAAGCAGATTTGGATCAGACTTTGGATGAGAAGCCTGAGGGAATGACAGATAGACAGTGGGCATCGTTGGAGAAGAAAGCATGCTCGGTGATCAGAGGATGTTTGGCGGATGCGGCGTTGTATTCGATGCTGGAAGAAAAGACCCCGAAGGGCCTTTGGTCGAAGTTGCACACCATGTATATAGGAAAGAATATGTACAACAAGCTGATGTTGAAGAAGAGGTTGTACAGTCTTCGGATGCAGGAGGGATCTGATGTGATTGGCCACATTCAGAGGTTCGACCAGTTATGCACGGAGTTGGTGAATATCGGGGTGAAGCTGGATGAGAAGGACAAGTCTCTATTGCTTCTATGTTCGCTGCTCGGATCATATGATTCTTTGGTGACTACACTGCTCTACGGCAAGGAGACTCTGGAGTATGAGGACATGGTCTCGGTGCTGAGGTCTAATGAGCAGAGAAAAAAGTTGACCAGAGATCGGGCTTCCCAAGAGGATTTGGCAGTAGGGGAGAGGACAAGTAGAGGCAGAGGCAGAAGCAAATCCAGGGGGCGGTCCAAGTCCAAGAAGGGAAAGAAAGAGGTAAAATGCTTCAAGTGCAAAGAGTTCGGGCACTTCAAGCGAGAATGTCCACTATGGAAGAGCAAGAAGGGAGAAAGAAGTGGCCCAAAATCAGTGAGTGCAGTTGCTGGGCAGCAGGTGGAGGATGATCTACTTGTGGTATCACATGGTCACAGGCATTACACAGAGGAGTGGACACTAGACTCTGCGTGCTCACATCACTACACACCACACAGGTCTTGGTTTGTGACATACACCAAGATAGATGAGGGATCAGTGACTCTAGGCGACAATTATCCTTGCAAGGTGGCTGGGATAGGGACAGTCAGGGTGAGGATGTTTGGACGGATTGTGAGGACATTGATAAATGTAAAGCACATCCTGGAGCTGGAAAAGAATCTGGTGTCACTAGGCTACTTGGAGCGCAGTGGATACAGCTTCAGCAGTAGGGCTAGAAGTGAAGTACTGAACATCTCCAATGGAGCCATGGTAGTGATGAGAGGCAGGAGGTTGGATAATAACCTCTATCGCATGGAGGGATCTGTGGTGACCGGAGGTCTGATGCAGCAGCTGCAGCACAGGACCAGCAGGGGGCTTACAAGATGTGGCACTACCGCCTAGGCCACATGGGTGACAGAGGGTTGAGGGAGTTGAGCAGGAGAGGACTCATCTCTGATCTGGAGGATGGTGCTACAGGGGAGATCTGTGAGCCTTGCCAGATGGGAAAGCAGAGAAGAGTTCAGTTCACCATCAGTACAGCCCGGAGTGCAGCCCCTCTGGAGTTAGTACACACGGATGTGTGGGGACCAGCCCCAGTTTTAGCTAGGAATGGGGCCAGATACTTCATGACCTTGATTGATGACTTCTCAAGGAAACTCTGGATTTACTTCATGAGAGAGAAGTCAGAGGTCTTCACCAAGTTCAAGATCTGAAGAGCTGAGGTGGAGAAGGAGCAGGGAAGAAGTGTGAAGTGTCTGAGGTCAGACAATGGCAGAGAGTACACCAGCAGAGAGTTTCAGGACTACTGTGAGGAGTGTGGGATCAGGAGACACTTCTCAGTTAGGGAGACTCCACAGCAGAATGGGGTGGCCGAGAGGATGAACAGAACACTTTTGGAAAAGGCACGATGCATGAGGCTGCAGGCAGGACTTCCAAAGAAGTTCTAGGTTGACACAGTTGACGCAGCGGGTTACTTGGTCAATTGGTCACCTCACACCAGGTTGGATGGCAGGCTTCCAGAGGAGGTGTGGTCTGGGAGGACAGTTGGGCTGGGCCATCTACGGGTATTTGGGTGCACGGCCTATGTGCACATTGGAGCTGGTGAGCGGAGCAAGTTAGATGCCAGATCATGCAAGACGGTATTTTTAGGCTATCCGCGAGGAGTCAAGGGATACAGGCTGTGGGATCCTTTGGAAAAGAAGGTCATCATTAGTCGGGATATGACTTTTGATGAGGAGTCAGTCCTATGGAGGCGAGCAGGCATGGAAGAGCAGCAGGAGCAGGAGGAGGTCCAGCAGGGCGCTGCTGGACAGCTTACCTCTTTTATTTTGCCTCTTGCAGGTACTACGGGAGGACATGACATTAAGGTGGAGAACCTACCTAAGGTGTCTCCATAGGTGGAGAGGACTCGGACGGATGATCGAGGCAGAGAGGTCCAGCAGGAGCGAGCTGGATCGAGGACTGATATCGGTGTTGCCCTACACAAGCCCAAGAGGACCATCAGGCAACCGGACCGATATGGCTTCGAGGAGATGCTGTCATATGCCCTGATGACAGTGAATGGAGACCCATATACGTATCAGGAGGCTATTGAGAGCCAGGACAGAGAGCGGTGGGTCCAGACGATGTCCGAGGAGATGCAGTCTCTCCACAAGAACCAGACGTGGCGATTGGTGCAGTTGCCACAGGGGAAGAGGCCCATTGACTGCAAATGGGTCTATAGTCGCAAGGAAGGGCCTTCAGAGCAGGGAGGTATCAGATTCAAGGCGAGATTAGTGGCCAAGAGATACTCCCAGAAGGAAGGCATCGACTTCAGCGAGGTCTTCTCTCCCGTCGTCAGACACACTTCCATCAGAATGTTGCTGAGCATCGTAGCAGCTCAGAATTTAGAGCTGGAGCAGATGGATGTCAAGACAGCGTTCCTCCATGGGCATTTGGAAGAGAGGATTTACATGGAGCAGCCATCCGATTTCAGGGATCCAGGATCAGAGGGAAATGTTTGTCTGTTGCAGAAGTCGCTGTACAGGCTGAAGCAGTCACCGAGGTAATGGTACAAGCGGTTCGACTCCTATGTGCGCAGCATTGGACTTTTCAGGTGCGAGTTTGATCCCTGTGTTTATGTTCAGTCTCTTGAGGATGGTTCTAAGTGTTCCTACTCTTGTATGTGGATGACATACTTATAGCATGCAAGAGTAGGAAGGTTGTGCAGGATCTGAAGGCATCATTATCTCGGGAGTTTGAGATGAAGGATTTGGGCCCTACAAGGAAGATCCTAGGCATGGAGATTTTCAGAGACCGAGCTCGGAGGGTGCTGCATCTATCTCAGGGGGGCTACATACAGAAGGTCTTAGAGAGGTTCGGGATGAAGGGAGCAAAGCCGGCGGAGCTGCCACTTGCCGGTCACTTCAGACTCTCGAAGATCATGGTGCCACAGACTGAGGTGGAGGCTCGGAAGATGGAGAAGATCCCTTATGCTTCAGGAGTTGGGAGCTTGATGTATGCGATGGTTTGTTGTAGGCCAGACATCGCTCATGCAGTGAGTCAGGTTAGCAGGTTCATGGCGCAGCCTGGCAGGGAGCACTGGAGAGCTCTGAAGTGGATATTCAGATACCTGGCGGGATCAGTTGGAGTTGGCATCTGCTACGGACAGCGAGGAGGTGCAGTGGGATACTCTGACATGTCCAGGGAGGCTCAGGAGCTGATTGCGGTTATGTAGATGCAGATTTCGGTGGAGATGTGGATATCTGGAGGTCTACGACAGGCTTCATCTTTAGCCTGTATGGAGGTCCTATTTCTTAGAGATCGAGTCTGCAGCCTATCACGACCCTATCCACTATAGAGGTGGAGTACATCGGGCTGACAGAAGCAGCTAAGGAGGCAATTTGGCTGAAGAATTTGTTGACGGAGATGGGCCTTACTCAGGAGGCCATTAGAGTGCACTGTGACAGCCAGAGTGCACTTCTATTAGCACAGAACTCAGTCTATCATGCAAAGACAAAGCACATCAACATTCGGTATCATCAGATCAGGGAGCTTGTGGAGGATGGCGAGATGGAGCTGGTAAAGGTACACACCAAGGAGAACCCAGCTGATGCACTTACGAAGGTACTTCCACGGGACAGCTTTCAGAGATGTGTTGAGCTGATTCGGCTGATGGACAGAGTGGAGCTGGTTGAGGCCTTGGGACACCAAGGTGGAGATTGTTATGATCCAGATGGTGTGCCCAAGGCCCAGGAAACCAAGGCTAAGGCCAAGGTCCATCATTCATGAGGGCTTCATGGAGACTCTAGGGCTAGTTGGGCCCTAGGTTGAAAGGCTGTGGCCTTTCGGGTTCTTGAGGTCTAAGTTATGTGGGCCTCAAGGGACCAACTCTTTATGGGCCAGGTCTGGGCCCAGGAGAGGTGAGATTAGGTTGAGTCATGGGTGTACATGGGCTTGGGTTAACCTAATCTCCCATAGAGTTGGTCAAGAGAGTTTTGGATTTGGATCACTTGACCCGGTGTTTATATATACATGTACTTGTATAGGTTTGATTAAGCCAAGAAAATAGATGACTCTTTCTCCCAAGTCTCTCTCTCTCTTCTCCCTCTCTCTCCAGTAATCTTCCATGCACCAGGAGCAAGAAACCCTAGGGTTTCTTGCCGCCAGTCCATAAAAGGAAAGAAAGGAAGGGAGGCGCTAGCCCCTTCCCCCTTGCAGCCGCCTACCAGATCTGCTCTCCCCCTCTTGCAGGCGCCCAAACACCAGGTCCAGGATCTGAAATCTCTTGAGAAGAGGTTGGTACAAGTCTCTCTCAGATCTGGAGTTGATCTGAGGTCGTTTGAGGCGCGGGTGAGATCTCCATCAACAGATCTACAAAAAGGCTGCAGCAGGACAGATCTGCGAGGTCTGTCTCCATCTATCTTCTTCCCCATCTAGAACATCCCGATTCGAGATCTACGAATTGGAGGACCTCGATCCAGGTCTGATCTGGTTGGGTACCAGATCTTGGAATTTTTAGAGGTGGTTTCAAAGGCGTTCTTCATCTGGAACAAAAGGCTGATGAAGAAGACACAACCAGGCTGATTTCGTCAAGGGCCTTGGATCGTGTCCAGAAGTCTCCAGATCTATTCGTTGCTGGTTCCGCTGTACTAAAGGTCCGTGAGAGGAGCCGGGATCATGCTCCAACAAGTATAAGCACTAATAACTTCTATAGACTCCTTTCCAAATACTAATTTTATCAAGATGATGCTATCTCATACTCTTTTAATGTCTACACCATCATATTTTGAACTCTTATCCATGATATTATTTCTTAACTCACAATATATCCAAGTTTATAATCCATCAAACTACTTTCTTTTGTTTTTTCTCTTATTCACATAGTCTTTGTAGGTAAGCCATGTTAACTCTCATCTTAATCATTGCATTTATTAGTTCTATCAATTTTCCAAATAATGATCTAATATCTCAAGTTGCTAAATGCATCCTATATTCCTAGACTAACTTCTTTATCTATACCCATCTATTAAAGTGTGAGAACTCTTGTCTACTATTACTACATTTGGGTACTATTATGGTTGTTGCTTTTAGAGAATGTCCTTGTTAACATTTACTCATTTTTCAATACGGTCTGAGCATGATCGAATGCGTTGCTAGTAGAAACCGTCCTAATAATTTTCTTATGTATACATATTCATAGGATGTGATTATAATTTTTAGATAGCCGTCAACCTATTACAACTTCATCCTTTTATCTAGGCTTAGGACTAATCATATACAAATTGCCGATGGTGTTCCAATGCAATTCCTATTCAATGATCAATTAAAAGAAAAATCAAAAGTTAAATATCTTCAGACAAGGCTCCATATCTTTCTAAAGTAGTGATGATCTAGAAAAGCTAACAGTGCTTCTAATTCGTTGGTGAGTTATGTAGCTAATCATGGTGGAAGGAAATCTTCATCAAAATTTGCTGCCCAATTTTTGAATATTTTATTTCCCGATTCCCAAATGTTTATCTATACTCCTATTAGAGAAAAAAAAAACAATGATGACCCATGGGAGGGTTGAGCTATAACAGGCAAAGCCTTTACGTTTTTTTTTTGATAAGAAAGCCTGTAAGTTTTAGTCAACAAAGTTAACCTCAAGGGAATTTCCTCAAAAAATGTTAACCCAAAGGGAAATGCTTATATAACCAAGTAAATTACGTACTCAACAACGTGGTGCTAAGTGATTTCAACCGGGACGCAATTAAAATGGACCATGCACATAAGCATGCATCAATAATACTCACTAGCATGCATTGGATTCCCATGCATTCAACCACCCAATCTTCATTGTGTACCAGTATACCAACAAACTAGCAACCAAGTCGCAATTGCCAGGCCATTGAATAGCCATCATGTTGGGTGGGCAAGTTGAGACCAAATGCATGGCATCAGGATTGCAGGTCCCCCACTTCAGAAGTGGAAGGGAAGGACTCAGGAGCTTTGCACTGCCAAGGAACGAGCTATATTTGATGAGTTTTGACCCTTATGTAAACATAGTTTGACCATGGCATGACATGTATGCGTCATGTGCGGTCTCTTCCAAGGAGGCATTGAGGCAGCCAGGTTATGCAATCATATTTTGACCATGACATGTATGTGTGGTCTCTCCTGAGGGTGCATTCAAGGCACCCCGGTCCTCCTGTAGGCAGACGCTTGCACATTTTTTTCATGTTCCATCTCAGTTGATGCAACGTTGAGTCGGGTGAACCAGCAAGGTGGAGATTTTTTGATTTTTATTAATAATTAGAGGATTTTGCCAAAAAAATATTTTATTATTTTAGATGGATATTTTTATTTTTATTTTTATTAGAATAGGTTTACTGGATATTGTCGACGTGCCCATGTTGGTAATAGATGTATAGCTAGCATGACATGCACAACAGTCCTTGAAAGGAAGGGTATGATGGTTTGGCATGGTCTTTCTTTGTACAAATTGGTTCAAAATAAACTATTTATAAGAGTAATTGAAAGTAACCTATCTTTGTTAAAATGAAAATAAAATTGATTTTTGTTAAGAAGAAATTTACAGTCCAAAGACTTGACTTTTATTAATTATGATAATATAATTATATACACATCTTATGGGATTAACTTTCCTACATGAAAGGGAATGATATCTACATCAAAGAAATGGTATAATCTATATAGAAAAAAATCTCTATAAATATGTCATAATTGGCAAAATCAAGGAGGTTCAAAAATACTCGAGCTCGATTTGATTCTGTAATTATTGAGCTTGAATCGAATTCGAATAGCTCAAATAGTTTTCTGAGCCAAATTGAGTAGCAAGATATTCAGCTCAAAAACTCGCAAATCTATTTGAATTTATATATATTTTTAATATATTATTATATTTATAATATATATTAATATATTATACTAGTAGGCTAAGACTCCATTTCGAGCTCAATATGACTCAATTGATATTTGGGTCAAGTCAAGTTGATCTCGAGTTTTATTTTTATTTTTTTTTATCGAGCTGACTCAAGCCTCGAATATTAAGGTTTAACCGATCTCGAGTCAAATTTTAAGCCTAAGTATTTTAAATCGAGTCTAGCTCGAGTTTCTAACAGCTTGACTCATTTGGCTTGATTGCCCATAGTCATATATGCCAAATCTGATTGTATGGTTGGCCAAAAAATCAGGAATGATTTTCATTATATAGGATTATATAGCAGTCTATATCTACCTCATCGAAAGAATCAAAATATGATTTTTACCATAGCTGCCCATACCTGCCTAATTTGGTATCGAAAAAAATTAAGATATGATTTCTATCAATTTTTTCTTTAAAATATACTAATTATTAAAAATGAAGACAAGAATTATGACGAATATTGTTACGATGGGAGTGGCATAGGGAGCGCAATTGTTGGTGTGGTCAAGGCACAATTCAGATGTATGGTTAGGTGCATAGGCAGTGTAGTCGGGCATATTTTAAATTACATTTTATGATTGGGGCTGTGAATGCTGAATCTCAGCATCTAATCATGTGGTCATGAAAATATTGGTCCAAGATGTTTCGATCCTGGCCACTTGGGCAGTCAAGCCTCAGAGATGATACATGGTAGAAGGTGTAGTCCTTCCTTTTTTTTTTTTTTTTTTTTTTTTTTTTTTTTTTTTTTTAAGGGAAGAAGAAGCTGTTTCAACATGCAATGCTCCAAACTCATTTAAAGCTGCTAGGTTATCATCTTGATTAGAATTGGTGAAAGTACAGCTACAAGTAGGCCCAGCATAGCTAAGCTTGGGCATCAGCCGAGTCTAATTCATATTGGATAGGTTAAAAATCTATTTACTTTGAATACCATGTTTTCATTTAACAAGATATTTTTTTGTTTGGTTGGTTCCTGTGGAACTGAAACCTAGTCCATTGGAAACGTATCTTGGTTAATTTATAAAAAAAAATGCAAATATTGATCAGTTTGGATTTTATTCTCAATGCATCTAAGCAAGATCAGTACATATAAACATATGTTAACTCACACATGCATGCCATGCTTATTGATAACATGACTAATTATTTTTTTGAAAACCTATACTATTTGCCCAGCCTTTTTTGGAAAAAAAAAAAAAACATGACTCGTTCAACAAATTTTTTAAGAGCATAGATATACACAAAGTTTACAACACAAAAATTTAACGTAGATAGGATGGAAAAAAATATAAAAAAATTATGCCATTAATATAATTTGGATGAAAAAAATTAAAAAATCAAATTATTAATGAAGATAAAATTAAAAAAAATATAAAAAAATTAAATCATTAATATATATGGGATGAAATCCGTGCAGAGATTGAGACTGTTTATTCAGTAATCTTGTATATCCGATAGAGTTTGTATTTATTTCAAAATATTTTTATTTATATTATTTTTTTTATTTTATAATTATTTATATTTATTTCATCCAAAATTTATAATTATTTTATATAATTTATGTTTATTATAAAACAATGAAAATATGGCATGTTCCATCCATATTAATAGTAATTGGAATCGTTAACATGCCATTTTTTGTCTTTCCACAACAAATAACAATAATCCACAATAAACATAAATTTAGATGAAACAAGCATAACCCCCTTCACAAGAGACACAAACCTTTTTAATGTAAACATAAACAGATCTAAAATAAATAAAAATATAATAAATAAAAATACTTTAGAATGAATACAAATTTTACAAAATAAATAGAAATATCCAAAATAAATACAAATTCATGTCTCATCCACATTAATGGGCCATTTTTTTAAAAAGGATTAAATCCAAATGGATAGAAAAAAAAGTCTCTAAAATTGCATGGATCAAATGATAGGGAATATGATCAAATTTGGGTTCAAATCTGATCGACTTAAGCTTAGTTCACACCCCCCGCCGTACCCCCCCTCCCCATCCCACACACACAAATCTCACTTTGGTTTCATTGGGAATCAACCATTGTCGAAGCACATATTATCTGTCATATCTAAGATCGATTAATCCCAAACAAATGATATTCTACACTCGATCTATATTAGGTCGAGAAATTTTTATACACCATCCGTGGTGTAGAAAATCTAATGTGGAGTGCACCACTTCACTCTATTGGACATTATTTTTCAATGCATATTTAATATTCACAGATCTACTTTTTCATTTGAAATTTTGAATGATAAAAATACCCCTCTATTTTGATAAAATTATGACATCCAAGGTAAAAATTATGATATTGTGGATGTCATAATTTTGACCCATAATGTCATAATTTTCATCTTAGATGTCATAATTTTTTCATAATAGAGGAACATTTTCGTTATTCAAATTTTAAAAAAGCATTATTTTTACGGAACGAAAATGCCCCTCTATTTTGACAAAATTATGACATCCAAGACGAAAATTATAATATTTTGGATCAAAATTATAACATCATGTGACAAAATATCATAATTTTGTTCCAGAATGTTATAATTTTCGTCTTGAGTGTCATAATTTTGTCAAAATAGAGAATGTCATAATTTTGATCCAAAATATCATAATTTTCATCTTGGATATCATAATTTTATCAAAATAAAGATATTTTCGTCGTTCAAAATTTCAAACGAAAAAGTAGAACTGCAGACATTAAATGGATATTAAATACATGTTGAAAAGTGATGACCATATAATTCAATATAATGAAACGGTGTGCTCCACATCAGATTTTCTATACCGCAAGTGGTGCACAAAGAATTTCTCATATGAGGTCTTAGATCTGGTTTGGTTTGGATAAAGTGGACAGGGTATACATGACATGGACTAATATCTCAAAAGAATTTAGATACTGTATGGAGAAAATTATTGGAATCTTATCAGCCTACCTAATTTTCAAATGATTAACGTCAAAGGAGTTCTCCATGTGGCTTGGGATATTTGTAAAATTCTTTTTCTTTTTGCTTTTTTTTTTTTTAGGTGACATAAAGGAGCTGTAATGCCATTCGAACCTAGCTAACCCCAACCCAACCTATCTATACTAGAAACTAGGCTTCTAGGCGGATCGAGCTGGGTAGTCATGAAATTAAGGCTTTTAATTGAGTGCCGGCATGAGAGCTGAAGCCACTCGAAATCCAGCATACAGCATCTCATCCAAGAGGCAGTTACAGGTGATGTTATATCCGATCGAGGTAATGCATGCTCGATGTTAAGAAATTGGTGTAATTCACAGGATTTAATGTGAATCATATATAGAGATAGGACATATTATTTCGATGATAAGAAATTGGTGTGGTTCACAAGGTTGATGTGAATCACAAACATATAGGGTTTAGCTAACCATACACAACAACTACAACCTCTCAACAAATGGCAGCCACTTACTCATCTATGTTTGATTTCATAGGTGCACCCATCTCCTCTTTGTTTTTGGAGCTGCAACCGTGCGTCACCTAGTGGCAATCTAAACCTGCTGCTAGCTTATGTGGTACAAAGTGTTGGAATATCTGGTCAGGACACCATCTCCACAGGATCTTTTCGATATTGTACGTCGCGGCAGGAAGAAAGAAGAAATAAAATAGAAACAATCAAATATATGGATCAGCCAAAAAAAGCTCACCTTCACGGGGTATACAAGCTTCACTATGAGAAAAAAGAAAAATTATAAGAGGAGATCACACCCTCAATCTTCGTACACCCAATCTCTTCCTCACAAGAAGTTTTTCCTCACAAAAGTTTCTCTTTAGGAAGACCCATCTGAATTCCTGAAGCGATCGCTGTCCGCTGTCTGATAGTCTGCTTGAAGTCCTCTGCTCCTGCTCTTGTCTGCGTCTCGTCTCTATTGTTGGTTTGAGTCCTCTGCCGATCAAAACCACTCACACCTCTTTGTTCTGTGAATAGGATATTTTAAAGCCTTAAACTATGAAAGAATACTCTGCTCCTGCTCTTGTCTGCGTCTCGTCTCTATTGTTGGTTTGAGTCCTCTGCCGATCAAAACCACTCACACCTCTTTGTTCTGTGAATAGGATTTTTTAAATCCTTAAACTATGAAAGAATAGGAGTATAGACTCCTCACAGCATCCAAAATCTTTCTGAACCCTCGAATCACTATCGGCACTGCTCAGACCGTCGAATCGCGATATGGTCCATGAAAAACCCCTATAGATCGTGAGAAACCGAGGAGAAACGGCTGTCGATCCGTGGTGGACCATGAGAAATCAAGGGAAAACACCTGATCGTCCATGCAGGTCCCCGTGGACTGTCGGTCCATGCACTACACATGGACCACATGTGAAAAATTCACGTGGGCCGCACAGTGCGTGCCCGCATGGGCTTGGGCTGCACCCATGCACGCGTGCGCCCGAGCCTGGGCCGTGCTCCGCATACACCTGCACATTCGTGCATTAGGCCGCACGCTCATGATCGGGCCGTGCGCCACAGCGCGTGGTTGCACCACCACGATCTCCACCTGCCCGCCACCGGCTTCAACCACTTTAATTTTTCTGCCATCTTCAATCGAGTGTATTTCCTTCATCCAATCTCCGTTTGGGTTGATCTTAGGCTCGTTGGACTCCGTTTGTCATCGCGGACCTCGCTATAGGCTCAATATGGATTGAATCTTGAGATATCAAATTCTAACATTCTCTATCTCGACTCGACATTCGGCCTCCTAACTTTGAGAGCTTTTGGATCTCTTCGCCTCCATACTCTAGGGCAAATACCTGCTGATCATGGATGGGCAGACATGGGAGTCGAGCCAGATCATTCGATCCCATCTCTATCATATGCTGTGCTTCTTCTGACCTAAGATCTGCTGGAGATATCATCCTGCGGCAATAGAAATCTCATCTTGCGATATTACCTCTCATCTTTTGAGTCTCGCATCTCGTACCCTATCTTATTGAAAATATGTCCCAAAATCAATCGTCAGTCTGTTGATGATTGTGCTCATCTTGTAAATTATATATAAATTTTTATTAATAAAAGTTATTTGGTATTTTCATTACAAATTGTCCATCTTTGAACTCTTGTGTTGTAATGAAATCCTAAAGACTAGAATTAATCGACAAAGAAGGATTTATCGTTAAATCCTTAAAAGTGTTCACGACCAAATGATATGCTATTAATGAAATGATAGCAATATTAAGTATAGGTCGTTGCGCACCATATGAGTTGGTTATCCTCTTAACCAAGAAGTGTGGAGACACTGTTATGACGTCAGATATAATGTAGGAGTACATTCGCATTGAACGTGATCATTTATCAGCATTCTGCTGTCAAGAATAGCTCATGAAAGGTATGGGTATAAGTGTCCCTCAGACCTGCGATAACCACGGTGACTTGTAAGCAACTCACTGTATTTTAGTACTGGATCATCTGAGTTTCTAACTCAGTGATGGAAGGATATTGGGTGTAGTCAAGTACTTATCAAGTCGGTATGTGAGTCAAGATAGAATTGACCCCTCTGAATTAGTAGGAGATATGCATCAGTGTATTTCAATTTAGTAAAATCTTGATCAGGATAATCCATGAGATAAATTTGAAAGGTTGAAATACAATGTGGTTGACTTAATTAGGGTTGACAGTTAAATCCTAGGTCACATTGAGTATTAGGATCAAAGGGATGAATTATACGATAACCATATGTCAGTAGATTCCAGAATATTGCTTTGCAATATTTCGACCTATCCGATCATCGAGTCACCATTGCTAGATGGTTACATCGATTGGTATAGAAAATTATTCCTATGCTACCAATTTAGGTTCGAATATATGGGGTCACACGCATTAGAAGATTTAGTTAGATCTGATGGCTGAAGGTCCAATTAAATTGTGAGTCTGGTGAGGATTTCCACTGAGACTGAACTCTGGAGGAGAGTCTCAATGAGACTGGGCTTTACTATTAATGGAGAAAAAAATAGTAGTTAGATTACTAATTGACTCAATTTGATTGAGTAAAGAGCTTTGGATCAAGTCTAATTGAATTAGATTCAGTTCGATTCAGATTGGGTTTGATATGATCAATCCTAATTACAAAGAAAATTTGATCCTAATTCGATTAAGATTTGGACTCGGCTAATTCTTAATTGGGTTAAAAATTTGATGAGATATTTGGATTCCTAATTGGATTAAATTTATTTCTATTAGTAGGTTCAATCCAAATTTGATTTGAATTAGAATCAGATTAGAAATGAAGAGTCCTTGTCAATTTAGATTCTATCATTATCTCCTTGCGTCATACTTGGACTCATGCCCACATCTCCATGCCAAATTAGATTTGGCTTGACCTTTTTGGCATCAAAGTAATTGACCCAATAAGGGTAGACGGTAATGATTGATGAGTCATAATCTTATCTCCTACCTAATTCGAATGCGATATGAATTAGAGATAAGATATAAACTAGGAAAGAAATTTTTTATACATGGAAGTTTGTTTGCACCTTTATGATTTCTTCCCTACTTTTTTTGGAGAGTCTTTTGATGTGAGAGACTCCAAAATCCTTCTTCATGCCATAGTGATTTTTTTAGAATTTTTTGAGATCCCAAAAGTGGTTTTGGCATGGACTCTTGGTGCCCTTCCCTTGGTGAAATCCTAATTCCTAGTCCATAAAAAAGGTGGTCCTCCTCTTTGGCATCATGCTTCTCTTCTCCTTTGCTGGTGTTTTCATTTCTAGAGCCTCTCCTCCTCTTCCTCTCTTCCTCCTCTAGATCCCTTCTTACTTTGGAGCATCCAAGTTGTTTGAAGAAGAAAGAAGAGATTAGTTGTCAAAGTTGCTTGCAGGCTAGCATCTCCAAGCCCCTGATCTATGCCAGTCTTCATGTGAATTTTTTATAGAGGCCAGACAACTTCGTGTGGCTGTGAGTGATCTGAGGAAACCTTCTCTAACCATTAGACCAGAGGAGATCAAATCAAATTGGTTTGGTAATGATTTCTATCTTATCTTGATCGTAATGTTAGATCTAATAGTTAGATCTAGAATTTCAGCATCGATAAGATCGATATATATTTTTATTTTCAGATTTAAAGTACATATTTTTTATATCATAGATCATAATGTGGTAGTCTAAGATTAGATCTTATGCATATGATTAGGATTAAATTATTTAATCTTTTATTTTTGCTGCATAAAAATTTTAAAATTGCATGCATAGCACTACTGCATATTTTCTTCAATTGGTATCAGAGCATGGTTATTTTGATATGAATTATTATGACTTTAGATCTGATTTTTTAATATTAGATCTGATTATTTATAATTTAGATTAAATCTAAATAAGTTTATTTTCAGATCTGATTATCATCTGTTTAGATTAGATATTTTGAATAGTAAAGTACTCGGATTGGATAATCATCAGGCCGTTCGATCATAGGAGTAAATAAGATTTCATGATCCTCTCTTCCCATTTAATGGGGTGCTCTTCATGGCATGTAGGAGTGTCGCTCTGAGGTCCCATGAAGAAGAAAGCGAAAAGAGAAAACTTACTTTCTTGTAAAATCCTAGATCTTGAAACTCTAGGTATTGTTGTATGTGATGCAAGTTGCGAAGAAACTAGTTACGTCTAATCTTAATTAATCAAAATTATTTTGATTTAAAATCATAAAAATTTAGATTTGATCTAAAAGATTTTATGATTTAATATAAAAAATTTACATAAAAAATTATTTCAAAATCTTAACTATGTTGATGCAAAACTTAATTGAGAATTAAGTATTGAATTAATTAGATCTAGAATTATAATTTAAGATCTAATGACATTGCATAAAATATGGGGCATGGGTTAGCTCAAATAAGGTCCTTCTCTTTAATTGGATTAGACATAAGGTTAGAATTAAAGAATTGATTGACCATGTAGAGAAATTGATTAAGTCTAACCAAATATTGAATTAGATTAATCAAAATTTTCTAATACAATAGTGGTAGATGGTCAAGTCCATGTCTTTAATCAGACCAAATGGATCTTGATTATGGCTTAATGGTTGAATCTAAATCATTATGTTGGTCAAATCAAAATTAATTAATCAATTGATATCTAAGATAAGTTTGATATTTTGATCGATGGTTTTTAATTAAGAGTGGCTTACTTGACTATTTTGATGGTGTCTAAGGCAAGCTTAGCAGACCCTCCCACCGATCTCACTTACCTGATCAATTTGATGAATTAGATTTTGATTAGATCACTAAGTGATTTGAGTTAGCCCATGCCATTAAGGTTGATCAATGTGACTGATCTAGGTGCCAATTCAATCAGCATGACCTAATCCGATTCAGTGACTTGGTGAGATCAATGGAAAGACTGTGGTCTACTGATTGAACTCTTCTTCTCTCTTCTCTAAATTGATTAAATTCTCTAAATTATTAGGTCCCTAAAATAAGCTGGTTATGGTGATAATTAAATCATAGCTTCACATTAAGATGAATGGTAATAGGTCCATTATTTCTGATTGATATTGCAGGCGCCATCCATCTGATATTCACTCTAAATAATGAAATTATCATTCATCATATAATGATTCTTTGAACTATCTGATGATGGTTGGGTTGATCGAGCCATCCACAGATCTGATCACTCATTAGGTAGAATCATTGAGTAGGTTCATGTTAATGGTTTGATCTGATCACATTAAGACAATTTTTCGAATTGGAGGTAGAGATTATCAATTCGTATAAAATAGTGGGAGGACCTTTAGACTAAAGTCGATGTCTTTAGGATTAATAAATTCATATACTAATTAGATTTTGATATTTTTCTTGTGTGTGCAGATATGGTCTCAAATTTGTCACTTCGATCACTATTGGACAGTGAGAAGTTAATCAGAATAAATTTTGATAATTAGTATTGAAAGCTAAAAATTATCCCAAGCATGAGCGAATCCTATATGTGATTATGGATTTGACACCTGAGGAGCCTGCTCCCAACGCCCGAGGTCGGTCCGAGACACTTATTTGAAGTAGCTCAATGACCGCACCATGGTTCGTTGTATTATGTGGGCCTCCATGAACAATGAGTTTAGTCGAAAATTTGAAGAGGCTCGACCAGAGGAGATGCTCCAAATGTTAAGAGATTCTTTTGGTACTCTTGATGACATTGAGCAGCACAAGACTAGTTGCACTGTTTTCAATACCCAGATGAGGAGGATGCATCTGTTACCGATCATGTATTGTACATGATCGAACAAATTGAAAAACTGAACAAACTCGGCTTTTCCTCGCATGAACAACTGAGGAAGGATACGATCCTGAACTTATTGCCCAAATCCTACTATTGTTCCTCAGTCATTTTAGAATGATGAAGCCTATAGTCAACTATCATGGTCTGTTGGAGTTGTTATAGACTTTTAAGAAAGATCACCAGCTCCACAAGGAGACGATAAATTTAGTGGAGGATCTTCTTCGGATAGTCGTCGTCTCTTTAAGAAAGAGAAAAAGAAAAAGAATAAGAAGGTGCCAGGTATTGCGAGTCAGTCCTAGAAATTCAAGTTCAAAGCTGATCAAAGTCAAGCGGAGTACTTCTTTTGTAAGAAGCAGAGTCACTGGAAGAGGAAATATCCTCAGTATATCACTTTTTTGACCCGAATAGACCAAAGAAGAAGAAGCAATCAGTTGCTGGACAAGATACTTATGTGATAACACCTTGTGACTTCTCTCTTTTTGATACAATAATCTGGGTATTGGATACCAGGAGCCCTATTCATATTTGCAATTTATTGCAGGGTCTACAGATCAATAGGAGATTTGGAGATGGTAAGAGATTTCTGAACGTTGGAGATGGAAGATCAGTTTCAATTTGAGCTTTAGGAATCATCAAGCTTGTATTCGAGTCTCATTATATTGTTCTTGATGAGTGTCATTACTGTCCTAGTTTTTTTTTGAATATTATTTCTGTAGGCCTTTTGGTCAAATCTAATTATGAAATATCAATAAAAATTTTTTATGATATCATTTTGAATGGTATTACAATTTTGCATGAACAGTTGAATAATGAATCTATGTTGTATCTAGCCTAATGTAATATACATTTTTAATAAACGTCATAGAATAGATGATGTCATGGATGCTACTTTTGGCATTGTAGGCTAGGTCATATCAACAGGAATAGGATGAATAGATTAGCTCAAGAAAAGATTCTTGATAAAAATGATTATGAATCATTATTTACCTGTGAGTCTTATTTGCTTGAAAAGATGACCAAGTCACTTTTTATTGAAAAAGATGAACGAGCCAGTGATGCGCTGGATCTGATATATACTAATGTATGTGGACCCATGAGCATATGTGCTAGAGGAGGGTATAGCTATTTCATTACGTTTACAGATGACCTATCTAGATATGGGTACGTTTACTTAATGAAACATAAGTTCGAATCATTTGAAATGTTCAAATGGTTCCGTAATGAAGTAGAGAAACAAATTGAAAAAATATTAAAACTCTTCGGTCCGACCAAAGAGGTGAATACCTCTTCAGTAAATTTTTGACATATCTAGGAGAGAAAAGAATTCTCTCACAATGGACCCCTCTAGAACACCACAGCATAATGACATCTCGAAAAGGAGGAATCAAATCTTGTTGCATAAGGTTCGATCTATGATGGAGTTTGCAACTTTACCGATATTCTTTTGGAGATATGTACTTGAAACAGTTTATCTTATGCTCAATAATGTATCGAGCAAGTCGGTCAGTAAGATACCATATGAGATATGGTCAGGGTGTAAGCCGAACCTCTCTTACTTTAGGATTTGAGAGTGTCCGATTTATGTTAAACGATTACAAACTGACAAGCTCAGTTCTAGCTAGATTCGATAAATGTAATTTCATAGGATACCCCAAGGAAATGAGTGGATATTATTTTTACCTGTCTGCTGAATAAAAGGTGTTTGTCCATAATAAGACATATTTTTTTTAAAAAAAATTCTTTAGTAAAGGAATAAGTGCATAAAAAATTGAGCTTGATGAAGTTCAACAGGTAAAAGAACCGATATCAATGATTGAATCTGAATCAAATTTGATAAGATCAAACCTGGAGCCCAATACATAAACATCCTTAAGGTGATCCGATAGAGTACCGCGTCAGTCGGACAGATACTTAGATTTTTTGATCTGAGATGAAAATCCTATTGAACTTGATGAGAATGACGAGAATCCGATCATCTATATGGATGCAATGCAGAGGTCCGACTCTAATAAATGCTTAAAGCCATGAAATCCAAAATGGAGTCCATAAATATCAAGGATGTATGGACATTAGTTGACCCATCTGAAGGGGTTAAACCCATAGAGTGTAAGTGGGTCTTCAAAAAGAAGAGGAGCGCAGATGGACAGGTGAAAACCTATAAAGTTATTTGGTTGTCAAGGGTTATCGTCAGCGTTATGATATTGACTATGACGGATATTTTCTTCTGTGGTAATGCTCAAATCCATTCGGATCTGCTTGCGATAGCAGCATATCTGGACTATGAAGTCTGGCAAATGGATGTGAAGATAGCTTTCCTAAACAGAGAGCTGAATGAAAATATGTATATGATACAACCTGAAGGGTTCACATCTACAGATGAGTCCAAGATGTGCAAGCTTCAGAAATTCATTTATGGATTGAAGCAAGCATCTCAGAGTTAGAATATACATTTTGATAAGGTAATCAGAATGTATAGCTTCGTTAGGAACGGAGAGGAATCCTGCATATATTAGTGGGCTAATGGTTCAATAATTATATTTCTTGTGTTGTATGTAGATGATATTCTCTTAATCGAAAATGATGTCCCTGCATTATAGGAAATAAAAGTGTGGCTGTTGTCACAATTTTTCATGAAGGATCTAGGAGAAGTAGCCTACATCCTAGAGATGAAGATCTATAGGGATAGATCTAAGAGGCTGCTTGGGCTCTCCCAATCCACATATATAAATACCATGCGGAAACGGTTCAGCATAGAGAATTTTAAGAAAGGCTATCTTCTGATAGGCTATGAAAATTTTCTTTCGAAAGGAGATTGTTCGATAACTCCTCAAGAGAGAGCGTATGAGTAGAGTTCCATATGCTTCGATAATGAGTTCGATTATATATGTCATAACATGTACAAGATAGATGTGGTATACTCACTAGGGGTAGTGAGTAGATACCAATCTGATTCAAGAGAGAACCACTGGAAGGTCGTAAAAATTATTCTTAAGTATTTGAAAATATTAAAGATCAGTGGCTTGTGTATAATGAAACTGACTTAAAACTAGTAGGATTTACCGACTCCAGCTTTCAGTCAGACCATGACGATAGCAAGAGTATGTCGGATTATATTTTTATTCTGAATAGTGGAGCGATCTGCTGAAAAAATTTCAAGTAGCACATTGTGGCTGACTCTGTCTGCGAAGTGGAGTATATCGCGGTATCCGATGCTGCAAAGAAAACTGTATGGTTGCAGAAGTTTATTGACGAGCTTGGAGTAGTACTTTCCATTGATGGCTCCGTCTTGTTATATTGCGACAATACTGGAGTCATTGTCAAGCCAAGGAGCCGAGATCCCATCAATGCATCAAGCATATTCTACGTCGTTTTCATCTTATTCGGAAGATCATGGATCGAGGTGACATCGACCTTCAGAAGATCGACGGAAAGGAGAACCTAACCAACCCATTTACTAATGCTCTTAGAATCAAAGAGTTCGATGACCACAAGTCGAAGATGGATATTCGATATTGTACTGATTAGCTTTAGTCTAAGTAGGAGTTACTGAAAAATGTGTTCCAAAGTCAATCATCAGCCTGTTGACGATTATGCTCATTTTGTAAATTGTATATGAATTTTTATTAATAAAAGTTATTTAATATTTTTATTACAAATTATCCATCTTTGAACTCTTATGTTGTAATGAAGTCCTTAGGACTAGAATTAATCAACAAAAGAGGATTTGTCGTTAAGTCCTTAAAAGTGTTCGCGACCAAATGATATGCTATTAATAAGATGATAGCAATATCGAATATAAGTCGTTGCATGCCATATGAGTTGGCTATCCTCTTAATCAAAGAGTGTAGAGACACTATTATGGTGTGCAGATAGAATGTAAGAGTATATTTGTATCGAATGTGATCATTTGTCGAATACTCTACTGTCAAGAGTAGCTCGTGAAGGATATGGATATAAGTATCCCTCAGACCTGCGACCATCATGGTGACTTCTAAGCAATTCACTGTACTTTAGTATCAGACCATCTGAGTTTCTAACTCAGTGACGAAAGGATACTGGGTGTAGTCAAGTACTTATCAAGTCGGTGTGTGAGTCAAGATGGAATTGATCCCTCTGAATTAGTAGAAGATATGCATCAATGTATTTTAATTTAATAAAATCTTGGTTAGGATAATCCATGAGATAGATTTGAAAGGTTGAAATATAATGTGATCGACTTAATTAGGATTGATAGTTAAATCCTGGATCACCTTGAGCATTAGGTCAAAGGGATGAATTATACGGTAACTATATGCCAGTAGGTTCCAGAATGTTGCTTTGCAATACTTCGACTTATCCAATCGTCAGGTCACCATTGCTAAATAGTTACATTGATTGGTATAGAAAGTTATTTCTATGCTATCGGTTTAGATTCGAACTTATGGGGTCACACGCATTAGAAGATTTGGTTAGATTTGATGGCTGAAAGGTCCAATTAGATTGTGACTCTGGTGAAGAGTCCTATTGGAACTAAGATTCTAGAGAAGAGTCTTACTGGGATTGAGACTCTATTATTAATAAAAAATTAATTAATAATTAGATTACTAATTAATTTAATTTGATTGAGTAAAGAGCTTTGGATCAAGTCTAATTGAATTAAATTCAGTTTGACTTAGATTAGATTTGATATGATCAATCCTGATTACAAGAGAAATTTGATCCTGATTCGATCAGGATTTAGACTGGACTAATTCTTAATTGGGTTAGAAATTTAATGAGATATTTAATTTCTAATTGGATTACGTTCACTTCTATTAGTGGGTTCAATCTAAATTTGATTTGGATTAGAATCAGATTAGAAATAAAGAGTCCTTGTCAACTTGAACTCTATCCTTATCTCCTTGCGCCACACTTGGACTCATGCCCATATCTCTATGCCAAATTAGATTTGGCTTGACCTTTTTGGCATCAAAGTAGTTGACTCAATAAGGGTGGGTGGCAATGAATCTTGCCTAATTCCAATACGATTTGAATTAGAGATAAGATGTAAACTAGAAAAGAGATTTTTTATACATGGAAGATTGTTGGAGCCTTTATGATTTCTTCCCTATTTTTCTTGGAGAGTCCTTTGACGTGAGAGACTCTAGAATCCTTCTCCATGCCATAGTAATTTTTTTGAAATTTTTTGGGATACCAAAAGTGATTTTGGCGTGGACTCTTGGCACCCTTCCCTTAGTGAAACCCTAATTCCTAGTCTATAAAAAAGGTGGTCCTCCTCTTTGGCGTCATGCTTCTCTTCTCCCTTGCTGGTGTTTTCATTTCCAAAGCCTCTCCTCCTCTTCCTCTCTTCCTCCTCCAGATCCCTTTGGAGTGTCCAAGTTGCTTGAACAGGGAAGAGATTAGTTGTCAAAGTTGCTTGCAGGTTAGCACCTTCAAGCCCCTGATCTGTATCAGTCTTCATGTGGATTTCCTGTAGAGATCAGACGGCTTCATGTGGCTGTGAGCGATCTGAGGAACACCTTCTCCAACCATTGGATTAGAGGAGATCAATATCAAATTGGTTTGGTAATGATTTCCATCTTATCTTGATTGCCATGTTAGATCTAATAGTTAGATTTAGGATTTTAGCATCGATGAGATCAATGTGTGTTTTTATTTTCAAATCATGATGTGGTAGTCTAAGATTAGATCTTGTACATATGATTAGGATTAAATTATTTAATTTTTTATTTTTACTGCATAAAAATTTTAAAATTACATGCATAACATTACTGCATATTTCTTTCACGATCCACCTCCACCTGGAACTCCACTTCGCTTTGGATTCCTCTTGGCTCCTGAAGCTCCACCTCGCACTGGACTTCCCGTCAGGTAGTAGTATCTTTTTGTCCTCTTCTTTTTCTCCAGAATAATCCTATCACCGCGCAACACTTTCAGGATTCCTTTATCAGCTACCGTCCTGTAACATCTAGAATCCAGTTTGCTCAGTGAGTTAAGATTCCATCTGAAATTGGATATGTATCGGATCTTCCTCAGATCTCCTCACTACACCATCATATGTCCTCTAGTTGACCGTCCCGATGTCTCTGATCACACAGCTCGATCCATCTGACAGATAAACAGTGCTCTCACTGCTCTTCAGAGAGTTAAACTGCTCATCTCTGCAACATACATGATAGGTGCATGCAGAATCTAAAATCTACTGTTTGGAAGAAGTAGATATCTCATCAGATATCTCTAGGATATCACCCTCTGACTCGTTACTGACCGTCGCTGCAGTAGCTATCGTCCGATCCTTGAGTTGAGAGCAATCTTTGGCTAGATGCTCCAACTCATCACAATAATAACATCTGGTCTTGCTCAAGTCTCTCATCCTCGACTTGGACTGCCCTCGTTGCGATCTCCTGTCACTCTGTCTATTACCTCCTACTCCTTTAGAAACCATTAAAGCTGAGCTACCACCTGAGCTCGAAGCTAGATTCTTTCTTCTGAGAATCTTATTCTGAAGAATTGCTATGGTGATCTTGTCTATCTTAATAATGCTCTTTTTTACTAGAAGAGCAGTCACCAAGGACTCATACGAAAGAGGAAGCGATGCTAGCAAAACCAGTACCCTGATCTTCTCCTCAACTTTCTCGCCAACACTGAGGAGATCGGTTAGGATGTTTTGAAAGTGGCTGAGATGCTCCTATACATTCTGTCCTTCGGTCATTCACAGTTAGTAGAACTGTCTCTAGAGGAAGAGAGTGTTGGTGAGAGATTTTGTCATGTACAACTCTCGAGCTTCGACCACAGCACCATCGGAGAAGTCTCGCCACGCACATGGATCACCATCTTATTTGCTAGATACATGCGGATGGTACTCACCGCCTGCATCTGTAACCATCTCCAATCCTTTACCTTCATGATGGTCGGTTTTTCCTCGCACAAGAGAGCATCGATCAACCCTTGCTGGATGAGCACGTCCTTCACCTTTGTCTACCATAAGGAGATATTGCTCTTTCTATCAAACCTGTTGATCTCCATCTTGATTGATCTTGTCTTCTCTATCTTCAATCTTACTCACTACCACCACAATCTGCGTCCTGGTATCACCTTGCTTGGATATCACTTATTGGAGATGTCTAGCCAGGATACTACCTCCACAGGACCTTTTCGATACTGCGCGTCGCAACAGGAAGAAAGAAAAAATAAAACAGAAACAATTAAATACGTGGATCAGTCAAAAAAGACTCGTCTCAATGAGACATGCAAGTTTCACTATGAGAAAAGAAAAAAATTATAAGAGGAGATTACACCCTCAACTCTCATACACCCAATCTCTCCCTCACAAGAAGCTTTTCTTCACAAAAACTCTCTTTAGGAAGATCTTTCTGAATCCTTAAAGCGATCGCTATCCGCTATATAATAGTCTACTTGAAGCCTTCTGCTTCTGCTCCTATCGGCACCTCACCTCTACTGTTGGTTTGAGTCCTCTATCGATCAAAACCACTCACACCTCTCTGTTCCATGAACAAGGGCTTTTTAAATTCTTAAATCCGTGAAAGAATAGGAGTATAGACTCTCCAAGGCACCCAAAATCTTCTTGAACCCTCAGATCACAACCGGCACTGCTCCAGATCATCGGATCATGATATGGTCTACAAAAAATCCTCGTAGACTACGAGAAACCGAGAGAAAATGACTGTCAATCCACGATGGATCGTGAGAAATTAAGGGAAAACGCCCGCTCGATCCATGCGAGTCCCTATGGGCTGCATAGAAAAAATTCACATGGGCCGTGCAGCACACGCCCGGCCTAGGCCGCGCGCCGCCGTGGTCTCCGTTGCTCTGATTTTTGTGTCATCTTCAATCGAGCGTATCTCCTTCATCCGATCTCTGTTTGGACTGATCTTGGGCTTGTTGGACTCCGTTCGTCATCGCAGATCTAATTGTGGGCTCAATGTGGACCAAATCTTGAGGTATCAAATCTTAACACAAAGTACCAATCCTCTCATGCCACCTCATAAGCCAGCTAAGCCGGGAAGCTTGGCATTTTTTTCATTCCGGGATTGGGTTGAGAACATGAATAGGAAGTAACAAAAGCTACAACATCAAACATTAAATGGGTTCATGCCAAACAACCAAAGAGAGAGGCGCCATAATTTATTGTTGTGGTTGGTACTGGTGAGAAGCAGCACCAATACGCCATATTTATTTCCTCCCTAATCTTTTGGCCAATTTACTGCATGGAGGGTGGTGATGAGGCTGTTGTTATTAGTAGTATTGATACCACCTCTCTCTCTCTCTCTGTCTCTCTCTCTCTTTCTTGATGAGGCTGCTGTTATTAGTAGTATGGATACCACCTCTCTCTCTCTCTCATCAGTTTCTTTGCTTCTGTATGAGAATTAAGGTTCGGCCATGGCCATGAATGCTCACCCACAAGAAGCAGTTCATGATTTCATGGTAGTAAATAGTGTAGGCATATACATGGATGATGATGGTCACAGAGTACATGAGAAATTTCAAGAGACATTTGGACGACTGTAACAATATGTCACTTTCTCTTTCATCTAAATCACTTAATAATTATAGTGTTATTGAGTATAACTTGAGTTTCCAAACTTTAGAGAGGCAAAACAGAACCTTTTTTCAGAAGTGGAGTGAGCAAAGCGGGTGAAGCGCAGCGTAATGAGCGAAGCAAGTAGAGCGGAGGAAAAAGGGTCCTTCTTCCCCCACGGCCGCTATACTTATTTTATTTGGATCACACGATTAGTTAACCAGGAGTGTAGAGAGTGAAGGACATCAATTCGAGATATATATATATATATATATATATATATATATATATATATATATATATATATAGTAATCCTAAAAGAAGAAAGCAGTTAGATATTCTAGAGATCGGGCAGCGGTGGTCAATAAACCAAACCATGTAAATATTGTTTGCTCTAGTTCTTTTCCTTTTTTTCGTTCTTGTTTCATTATTCTCCTTGCCTATCGCAATAAGTGCAATTCAAAATTCAAATATTTGTTATCTTCTAAAACCTTCCAAAGTTCCCACATCTAACTTCAGCATCAATGCCAAGGCTAATTGTCCGTGGGCGAAGTTATCTAGTTAGTTTTCTTGAGAAAAAGTTGTGCAGTTAACTGACTTGCACATTGCATCATCCATGGAGCACCTGTTTTTGAATGTAGCCCTTGATGAAGCCAAAGCCACTTTGCATCTTTCATTCACCTAAGTCACAATAGGAGAGAGAGGAAAAAAAAAAAAAGCGGAAGATCCATTATATTCCCAAGTAGTAGATTTTTCTTTCCAATACTGGAACCACATGCTAGTATATATAAAGAATGACAATTGTAGTTTCTTAATTAGTTGTAGCAAGACAACGGATCAACATTCTTTCTAAAAAGTAACTACGAATAGAATAGTGGCTGCAGATTATTGTGGAGACTTGGAACTGTCAAAACATTACTCAATCAAATAGTTCCATGCATAAAAAGGCATCCTACTTACTACCCATATTAACTCCAATCATCAAAGTTTCTTGGTGATATATACTTGAATGCAACTAATTAAGCTAGAGGTGTTTTGGGATTAGCAAAGAGCTAATCAGATCCGGGTGTTCTTTTTTTTCTTTTGGGTAAAAAGCTTTGGGTGGTTCATGGGTGCATTGTAAGGAGAATAGTCCGACCATGTAGGGAGGTTTTAAATGGTGTGAAGGAGGAGATTTGAGGCATTTAAGGTCACTCTACTTGTCACCTTTAATGCCAGCCTGCCCTCCTTTTAATGGGGTTGGATGAAGCCCATTTAAGAACCCTCTTTAGTATCCACGCCACCTCCTGCATGACCCCATCAATCAAAAGGGAGAGGAACTCCCCCGTTTCACTCCACAAGCTAAGCTCTCTCTGCAGTTCACTCCTCTTCTTTGTGGCATGCCTCTTTTCCCTATGTGTAAATGCTATTTTAGTGCAGAACGATGAAGGAGTTGCTGCAACACAAGGAGTTCTCTATAGAAGAAAGCAAGGAGAAAGTGGGTAGTGAGCAAACTTTGAAGGTGATGGATCAAACAGAACTATCTCTAGGCCCCTCTTTATCTACCTTGGTCAAGAGTGCGAAAAGCTCGTCTTCAGAATCTGATGCCAACTCTCGGAGGAAGCGAAAGCATTCGTGGGTTGAGCCCATGACACAAACGAGCATCGAACTTCAGCTTAATGACCCCTTGCCCTTTGATTGGGAGCAGTGCCTAGACCTACAGGTGAACCTCTCTCTCTCTCTCTCTCTCTCTCTCTCTCTCTCTCTCTCTCTCTCTATATATATATATATATATATATATATATATATATATATTGTCTATGATATACTCTCCCTCCCTCCCTCCCTCCACACACACACACGCACACACACACACACTCCTTTAGGAACATATGCAAATATTTCCAGCAAGATACTTGTATAATTACACTATTTTCATATAGTATGACCAACCTTGTTCTTATCCTTAGCATTAGAATGATGCTTCATGATGTTGTCAGTTGTCATGATCTCTCTCTTATGTCTCTCCTCTCTCTCTCTCTCTGGATGGTAACATAAGTTAACCACGTTTCATGACTACCCACACACACACACACACACTCTCTCTCTCTCTCTCTCCACACACACACATACACACATTCCTTTTAGGAACGTATGCATACACTTCCAGCAAGATACTTGTATAATTACACTATTTTCATATAGCATGACCAACCTTGTTCTTATCTTAGCATAAGAATGATGCTTCATGATGTTGTCATGATCTCTCTCTTATCTCTCTCCTGTCTCTCTCTCTCTCTGAATGGTAGCATAAGTTAACCACGTGTCATGACATCACTCTTAACAGATAGACTCTGATGATTTCGAAGTGATAAGCTCGATAAAATGATGTCAACATGTTTTTATGATTGGTATTATTTCTATACATTAAATGATCTCTATAACCTGTCCGAATTATTCTGCGGCAGTCTGGAAGGATGTACTACTTGAATAGGAAAACATTGAGGAAGAGCTGGATCAGACCCAAGGAGCAAAAGCTAGACTTGGAGCTCAACATCTCGACCCTTCCAAGCTCAGAAGAGAAGGCCGGCACTACAACTCCAGAGGAACCAAAAAAGCACAACAATTCAGGTGGCAACATGGTTGCAATCGTGTGCATAAACTGTCATCTCCTCGTCATGATCTGCAAGTCATCTCCGTCGTGCCCGAATTGCAAGTACGTGCATGCATGGCTGCCGACAACACACCAATTATCGCCTCGCAAGATGGAGTCTGCCAAGCCTTTGGAAACCCTAAGCCTTCTCCACTAGCTAAGCTATCAAGCATATTAATGTACGTAGAGAACCCAAGTAGGGACTTAACGTTTAGGGACCCTGATAATAAGATCAGGTCCTGTGTAAAAGAAGGTGTATTAATAATATGATAGAGCTAGTGGGACACATGTGGATAAAAAATTTCAGGCTAAGGACTTGCTGGTTGTTACAAGGTATCAATGAGAAAGATTAAAAAGTAGATATGGAAAGTCCTGCACAATAAAAGCTCTGTCTTTGTTCAAAAATGCACAGCTTGGATGGTAGTTTGGGGTAGTGGATGAAGGGTGTGAATGTCATCTCCACTCTTACACATTCCATTCCTATGTCTCCTTTTTCTACAACATTTGGTGCTAGACTGACTGCAGGAGTTAAAATTTGTGCCCCAAAAAACCTGGCACTCTCTGCTAAGAATTTGGGAGGATCCAAGGTGTGTGATATAAATCCACATGATCTTCTTAGAGTTTGGAACACCTCCCTAGGCCGATGCCTAAGCATTTCCCCATACAGTGGATTACTTAATTGTAAGTTAAGCCCACCAATCTGGATCATCCAAAAAGAGGGGACCACAACAAGAAGGTTGTGGTCTGCATGGCGTCTGCGTGTGCTAACTTTTGGAATGGAGTGTTGATGCAAGTAACTCGGACCAGTACTGGTACTTATGTCCGCTTCCAAACACCGGTTCCTTCCATCCAGTGAGTTAGGTGGCTTAGCTGGGCCATATATATCTTTGGTTAGAGGGTCAAAATAGTTGGCGATATCAATTTTAGAACATGGGATTTGTTGGACAGTTTGCTGAAATTTTGTTCAATAAAGATTTCATGCTTCTAGCAGAACACTGTTCTTTATTAATTCAGTATCATTTGGATGCAAAACAAATCCAAATGCTTGTGGATGACACATTGATCTAATAGTTTTGCTAAAGTCAATTCTACTAACTTTTACCATCCACAGATCATGCAGAGTCATAATCTGCCAATGAGCATTAACAATTGCAAGTAATATTGGTTGTTCAAGTCCGAAACTGCACGACCAATTGGTAACTTTTCAAGCATTTGTTACAATAGAGCCCAGAAAAGAGATTCCAACAAATCAATATCTGAATCGTCTGAACAGTTTTCTTCCCATATATTTGTGGTTGCACAGAGGATCTCACCTAACAAACAAGTTCTTACAGAAAAAAGTATATCCAACCTATTTAGGACATGCCATATCAGGTGCTATGGCCCTGTTGAATTTAAGCATAGAACAATAATGAAATTTAGCTTGCCCAAATATAGACCAACAGTTTTAGACAACTGAATGGAAGGATTTAGATTGCAAATATTCATCGATATTCAGGAGTAGAGCAATATCAAGGTACCTTATTTAATACAATTATTGGAAAGAATCTCACAAAAGATAGGGTTTCTGTGGATTTATTTAACATTACAGCAATATCCTAGCTAAATCTGCTGGCCTCAACAGTCGAACAATTAGGACTGATAAGGTCATACTTCCACATCATTATTCCTTGCATGGCTTGTGGTTGTGAATCCATTGGTGTTCCTTCAATTGTAAGCACTAGGAGATATGAAGCAGTACCTTCTGGGATATGGATCACATGTTTCATTGTTGAAGCATGAGGTACAAAAGATGGAGAACTGCTCCTAAGTCCTCAAAGACTAGCTTCTTCGGGACCACTTAGAAAAAGCCAGTAATAGTGATGGTTCACGTCTAATCCAACAAGAGCAACCCTGGATGCGCATCTCTAATTAAAGCGGGATGTAGTTTTCTGACACCAACCTATCATTCACTCAAAACACTGTCCATGACTCACCTTGAGAATAATTTAGTCCAATAATAAGGCATTGATAACATTTCATCTTGATGCATCTCTCCATGTAATTTCTCGGAAAAGATACACCTCTCCATGAAAACCAATTTGGGAATGATGAATATGGACCTTCCATATAATGACTGCAACAAAGAAACAAATTTCAGTTCCCGATCAAAATCTTTGCATTTTGACCATCATGCACATCTAAAGCCACAATACTTGATAATCAGAGCATTTTGTAGTCTGCATCCACAAGATCAGGGATCTTCTCACCTACTATTAAGGTAGAAGGTTAATTCGGCTCTTCTATGTAGCCGATACCCTTTCCTAGTTGAGGTTGTGCATGATTCCTGTCAATTTCCATGAAATCCTCATCTTGATGTTTGTAGAGGCATCATCACCAATGTCACATCAAAGTTCAAGACTTGGGAACATAGCCTTCTATCCTTAATTGCAAGTATATGTTATCCAAAGTCATATATATGTCTTTTGATAGAACATGTGATGTGTCCGCGACAAAGAACTCATGGAACTTCCCATCCACCTCTATCGAGCTGCAGCCAGGAGTCTTCTTTACTCCCCTGTCTCTCATCATCCTCCTCACCTTCTTCACATCATCCCATTTGTTTCTGGTAGCATACATGCTAGATAGGAGCACATAGATTCCACTATCTCCAGGATCCAAACCTAATAATTTATCCCCGGCATACTTTCCCAATTCTACTTTACCATGAATCCGGCATGCATTAAGAAGAGCACCCCATGCGGCTTCATCCGGTTCCACTGGCATGCTCCTTACCAATTCATAGGCATCTTCCAGGAGCCCAACTTTACCAAGCAGGTCTATCTGGCATGCATAATGTACGGACTTGGGCTCTATTCCGAATATGGATCTCATGTCTTTGAAATGCCTCAGGCCTTCCACAACTAAGCCAGCATGACTACATGCTGATAAGACTCCCACAAATGTGATATCATCGGGGACCATCCCCTCACTCTTCAACTGCTCAAAAAGGGTCAAGGCCTCATTGCCATAACCATGAACTGCGTATGCCATGATCATAGCATTCCAAGATACTATGTCCCTCTCTGGCATCTCATGAAACAACCTAGCTGCAGCCTTAATATCTCCACATTTGGCATACATGCCTATGAATGCATTTGCCAGATTCATGCTGAGTTTGATTATTTTCCTATCAATGAAATGATCATATATCCATCTACCAAGATCCAAGCAACCGGATTGGGCGCATGCTGAAAGCACACTTACTAGAGTGGCATCTATAGGTTTTACACACATCCCAAGCATCTCATGGAATAATTCCAGTGCTTCTTTAGCCTGATTTGCTTGGGCATATGCCGCAATCATACTACTCCAAGATACCGCATTCCTTTCTGGCATACTTTCAAAAAACTGCCTTGCGAGTTGTAAATCACCACATTTAGCATATGCATTGACCATACTGGTCCATGAGAAAACATCCTTGATTCCCATGCTATCAAAAACCTCCCTTGCAGAATCTACACAGCCACATTTCCCATACACATCCACCAATGCATTCATCAAATTAACTGTAACATTCATTTCACTTTTCCATATGAATTCATGCACCAATTTTCCCAATCTCAAATGACCCAATTGAGAGATGGCTGAAAGCACGGTGATCATAGTGACCTCGTTCGGTTGGATATTCATCAATAACATTCGGTAAAACAGCCTCAATGCCTCATCAGGCAGCCCTTTCTGCGAGTATCCGTCAATCATTGTGGTCCAAGAAACCACATCTCGTTGACATGATTCAACGAATACCTTCCTTGCAGAATCCAACAACCCATTTTTCACATAGAAGTGCATCAAACCATTCTCCACCAACAAATCCGAATCGAATCCAAGCTTACAAATCATGCAATGGATTTCTTCACCCATAAATACTTCCAAAAACTGCTCGCAAGCCTTGAGTACAAAAACAAATGTCCGGCTATCCATCACGACGCGTTGGCAGATCATTTGACAGAACAAGGAGAGGCTTGAACGGGGATGTTTAGATCTGGTGTATCCCCTGATCATGGTGTTCCAGATATAGGTATTGGGGCCGGGGATTTGGGCGAAGACGATGCGGGCGTGGCTGATGTCGCCGGAGTCGGAGAGGGCGCAGAAGGCCAGGACGCGGCTGGCGGGGAAGCGGTGGGCAATGAGCCCGGTCCGAGTCATGTGGGCTTGGATTTGTTTCAATTCAGCCATGGAATTACAGGATTCCATGATGGATAAGACCGGGTGGGTGATGATGAGATTGTGGTTGGAATTCCACTTCGGTTTTGCCGAATAAGAGAAGAATTGGAGGAGAATTCGGTGGAGGAAGTGAGCTTTGAGTGGAGAGGTGGGGAGGCGTGGGAGGAGAGGAGGTGGCATCGGTGAGAGGAAGGGGAAGGTGTTCTCATGGTAGCTGGAATTTGGAATAAGCTTCGAATAAGGCGGCGGGATAAGGGACCCCTTCCTCATACTTCATGTTTCAAACGGTAGCACCGGTGGATTAGCACATCTTGTCCGTCCACTCAGCGTGTGGAGCATGGAGAACTATTTATCGAGTGTTAGGTGGTCCGCGATTCCATGGATCACTTGATTTTAAATCATCATATGATTTTAATGGTCGTATGATAATTTATAATTTTTTTATTAACATGATTTTATGTTTTTTTTATGAGTACATTATATTGTTATATGGAGCCTTTGCATTAGAATATAATCCTTGAGATATATTAAATATGATAAAATATAGATAATAAATCTACTTTGCTCTCTATTTTTCTCTCTTATATTTTACATGGTATCAAAGTCATTAGTTGCCTAACATAAAGCTGTCATCTCTTCCATCTTTACTGTAGTCATCATTGACATATCTACGAGTCTTAAAAATTCATATTGCCAACTTATTACCTTTATTTTCCTGCAAATCCTTTATTTTTTTAATAGATTTATAGATTTTGTGTTTCCCGGTAGATTAATAACCAAAGATCTCTTGTTTTCTCATGGATCCACAATTTCTCTCCATCACTTTTCTTTATAGCTTTAGATCTTTGATTGTATTTCTTCATCATTGCTTAGAAAAATTCTTTCTATCATTGGCCTATAGTTGTCTTCTCTTTGGATGCCGGTCTTCTTTTTTGTAGTATTTTTATTTGTGAAGATCATCGACTTTCAACTATTTTTTTTTTGAATACCGGACTTCTCTCCTATAGTGTTTTTGTCTACAATATTGTACTTGTACCAATATTAAGGACTTGATATGGTTGATAAATGACCAATCATTAAAGACAATTTAAAATAATCAAGTTGATAATAAATAATTAATTTTTTTTTGAGATAAAGATGGACTCTAGTTAAAATAAGGACTCCATTACAATTATAATTCTTTGATGGAAAGGAACTTGTATAATCTAAAATAGTCCCTGGTCTAGCCTATAAATACAATATGTGATTCTCCATCGATAATAAGCATCAAGTTCCTTAAGCATAGACTAGAAAAACTCTTTTACAGTGTTCTTTTGTAGGAAAGAAGAGGCAAATCTGTATGGTAGATTCAGCTCTCGGTATTCTCGTAATATTCTTCATCTTTGATTCATTTTTGGACTTGAACAATAATAGCTAGAGATATATTTTTTCTATATTCAGATTAAATTTTCTATATCCAGTAATATCAGAGCCACCTTCTATGCTCTTTTGTTCAGTTTTATTAATCCTATTGCTGCATGATAAATTTTTATATACTATATTTCTATTTATTTTTGACATATAAGAGATTTTTTTTACTGTTAGTTATGAATAAGATGAAGAAGAAAGGAAGCTTCATTTACTTCTTCCGACATCCATGGATAGGGGCTGACGGCATGAATCCTGAAGCCGTGACGGAGTCATCAAGATCCGGATCCATCTCTCGATTTCGTAAAGGATATATAATTTTTATTTGTTTATTCTATGATTTAATTTTGGGCTAGAATTATATTTGAATAAATAAATAAGGGTTTTTTAGATGAAGAAGGCCGATGCCCTTCTCTTCCCTCCCTCCCATCACGACATCCGATTCTCCAGCCTACATCCGGCACATTGCCGGTGAGCTTCCCATCTGGCCACCATCCCTTCTTTAATAATAATAATAATAATAATAATAATAATAATAAGGGGAGAAATTATAGAAAGAAAAGGAGGCCGACGGTATCCTCCTCTTTTCTTCTCTTCTCTTCATTTGGTGGTCGGACCGCTGGCCCATGTCCTTCGGCCACCCATGCCTGGCCATCTGTTTTTCCCTTTTTCGATGACCTTTTCCCCGGCAACCACCCATCAATAAAGTAATTTAAAAGGAGGAGGAGGTAGAAGATGAATTCGTCGAATCTCGATAATCCAGCGAGTCTTCCTCCCAATCATCGGCATAAGGAGGTGCTTGGGTTTCCCAACAGCCACCAGCCCAGATTTAAGGAAAAATTGCACAAGCTTGTTGCTCTTCGTTCTTCCACCAATCTCCTACGAGACCTGCCTATCGCTGGCATGCTAGCAGGTGGGAGAAGACTGCCGATGGTTGGGAAGGGTCGGTGACCCACTAGTGGAGGTTAATCAAAGAAGGATCATCGGCCATGGAGTTTTCTGTTGGGTTTGATTGAAAAAAACAAGAAGAGGATGGGAGGAGGAAGAAGTTTGGGCTAATGGGTTCAGATTTTTGGGTCCCAACCTAAAACCCGAAACCCGGCATGGATCCATTTATTTAAAAGAGATTTTTACACTTAAGCCCCTAATATTCGGTAAAAGCCCTTCTAATTGCCTCAATTGTTTCAATTTAGAGATTTCACAATTTAGTCCCTGATAAAGTAATTAATTCCACAAAGATTCTTGTAAAATTGCATTTTGGTCCCTGTCATAGAGTTTATTACATAAAGTCCCTTAAATTATTATATAGTCCCCATAATAAACCTTATTGCATAAAGGTCTTCTTTTCAATTGTATTTTGCAATTTATTTTGGTCACATAAAAATTCTTGGATTATTATTTATTTGCTGAAAATTTTATGATCGTGATAAAAATAAAAATTATAATAAAATTTTATATGATTATTTGGGTTATTCGATGTCATATTAAAATAGTAGATTTATTATGTTCAAGAGTAGCCACAGTATTCTGAATATGGTAAAAACCACATATAGACTATAAATTAAAGGATAATGGCATACGAATAAAATTATAATTAAATCATAGAGATTATTAACTTTACCTATAAGGAGTGATTATTTTTATAA